>NW_023270426.1:50132503-50184420 GCF_011800145.1 Mirounga leonina | reverse complement strand
CTCGATCCCGGGACTCCAGGATCATGACCTGAGCCGAAGGCAGTCGCCCAACCAACTGAGCCACCCAGGCGCCCGATCTGCTTAATTTTTAAAAGCATCACCCAGGGGGCGCCTGGGTGGCCCAGTGAAGTAAGCATCTGACTTCAACTCAGGTCATGGTCTCAGGGTCCTGGGATCGAGCCTGGCTTGGAGCCCTGTGCTCCCTGTGCTCAACGGGCAGTCTGCTTGCCCCTCCCCCTGCTCATGCTCTCTCTCAAATAAATAAATAAAATCTTTAAAAAAAAAAAAGTGTCACCCAGGAGACTCCATGGAGAATAGATCTGAGGAAGCAGGGAGACTGCTGGAGACACCTGTGTGATAATATAGGTAAGAGATGATGGTGGCTTGCTCCAGGGAGACAATGGGAGGAAGGAAGTGAAAGTGGTCAGATTTTGGATATATTTTGAGGGTAGACGGGACCGATTTTGTTCATGGCTTGAAAGTGAGTGTGAGAGAAAGAGAGGAGTGAAGGAGGACTCCAAGATTTTGGCTTGAGCAACTGGAAGATTGGAGTTGCCATTCTCTAAGATGGAAGATGGAGTGGCAGGGGCAAGTTTACGTGGACAAGGGAAGAATAGGACCTTGTCCCCACAGTCAAGGTGGGCTGCCCCTAGGGTGTGGAGGGCTCTGGGACATATTTTTATGTATTTGTACATTTATGTAAATGTAGAGGAGTACATCTTCCAACCATGTCGTTAGGCCATAAGCAGTGCCTTCCTAGGATGTGACTGACTGTGTTCCTGCCCTCAACACACATGCATCAGGCAGCGCTGGAAAAAAGGTTCCATTCACTCAAGAAATGTCCATCCCTCGTCTGGCATGCCTAACTTGGGAGTCTAGGACAGCTCCATATCCATAAGAGGCCAGAGGACATTGATGCGAATGGCCTGTTGACAATATGGAACAGTGTCTGGAAACCCCTCAGAGGAAGAGGCACAGCCACCCCTGGAGGAGGCCTGACACATGGGGTGGGGTGGGGGCGGTATTGTTGGTGGGGCCGGAAGTGATGATGTCTGGGGAAAGATGCACAGGGCAGAGAACTCTCACTGCCACCCCTGCTGGTCTTGACTGGTGAGGCCTGGGGGTAGCGCTGAGGTGGGAACCCCAACAGTTGAGAGCCGATGCGGGGTCCCTGTAGGCCGCTCAAGTCAAGGGCTGACAAGAGATCTTTGGTGGCTCAGAGCCCTGAACTTGTCCTGTGTCTGACATGACTCATACTAAATCCGTGTTAGCATTATACTCGGCAGCTCATCTCACTTGATTCCGGGACATTAACACTGCACCCGCCAGTGGGAGCCATCCTATCCCCAGGTGCCCCTGCTGGAACTGGGGCCAAACAGAGACCCAGAGCTCCTTGGGGTACTTGGTGACTCTAGGAGTGAGGTGGAAGTGGGGGGCATGGGAAGGGGGTATAGAGGGTCATTGGGCACCCAGAAGGGAAGAAATAGCGACCAGGTCCCCTGCTGACCTGTCCAGGCCTGGGACACCCCTCCTGGATGGTTCAGCTGACCCTGACCGGTCTTAGCCACTAGACAGGACTTAGAAAATTTTGAGGAAGGCATCTCTGGTGAACAGGTCCATATTTGGGACACCCTGCCTGGACAACCACCGGTAGGGGCTCAGGACCCAAGGTCCAGGGCCCAGGTCAGGGACTGACTTGGGTCTAATGGTCAGACCGATGTCAAATACATGTTCTTGGAGATGGTTCAGTCTGGAGATCTAAATCTGGGAGCCATTAAGATTCTGAAAATGGCTTTATGGAAGAAGGAAGAAGTTCTGAGGCTTCTCAAACTCCACCACCTTAATAAAATGTGAGAAGGCGGTTCTCTCCCTTCGTAGGTAGATGAAAAACTCTGGACAAGAATTATTGGCTTGATGGTTTATAGAACTTCCATAGCATACGCAAACCTTCAAAGAACTCCGAGTCCTAAAAACAGAAACAGTTCATAATGTGAAAAACCACAGACCCAAGTCTCCCTAGGAAGCTGTACCTGTGGAGAGGAATGACATTTTTCATTTCCCAGTGCCAGGCCGAGTCTAGGCTAATAACATTTTCCCTGCCCTCTGAACAATGTTATTTGTTTTAGTCTGCTGTCTGTGTAGTCAGGGGAATAATTAATTAACAGTTAAGTCTGCTGGAAACATACCACCAAGTGGCGCTCAGTAAATATTTGTTCACAACGATGGGGCTATTGCTTATCTATACCATCGAATTAGAAACAGAAAATTGTGGAGTTTTTCTCAGCAAGGTGTTAGAGATTTGTCATCATATGGATGAGAAAATTGAAGGTCAGAGAAGCAATGTGATTTATCCAGTGGTTGTAACACTATAGTAGGGGCCAAGCAAGCCTTGTACCCCAAATTCCTGATTCTAAATTTATTCATTGCTTTTTCTGCTACATTACACTAGCTTTTGTGGGAAACGGCTGAATTCCACTAAGCAAATTCATATGTTGAGACATTAACCTTTCCAAAGAACAGTAAAATCTCATTAAGTCAGAATAATTGGAAGAATGGCCAGGATGAATCGGGGGGGGGGGGGGGGGGAAGTTTGAACTATTTTCGGAGATACTCAGCTTTTTCCTTTCAAGGCCATGGAGTAGATTGGAACAAATAACCACAAAATGAGGCCGAGTAGAGGTCTCACTGAACTTGTGTGAAGGAATAAAGAGGAATAATTCATAAGTGGTACATTAACAGTTTGCATGTAAGTGATGACTACTAAAAATATTATCTTAGTAGAAATAGATTTTTGTTAAAAATAAGCTTAATGTTTCCCTTGAAAACTCCTTGCAAAAATTTACATAGGGACTTCCACGAATATGTCAGTCAAACCGTGTGTTAAAATGATCATGCCTTTGATTTAGTGGCATGTAAATTAACCTGTTTGGTTTTGCTGTACTCAAATTGGCATTATTTCTGTAGCTCACAGCAGCACGAATAATGCCCTCTGTCTCTCCCTTTCCATCCCTTTGATTTTTCTATCTGTCCAAGGCCAACAGAATGCCTCTAGCTGCTGGATAACTGGAGGCATTTTCTATCTACTCCTTTCCCTGCCCACACTCCCAGCCGCTTTTCACCAAGTGACCCTCCCCTTCCTGCCACCATCTGTGAGAAGTCTTCATATTTGGCTGTCTATCAGGTTTTCCATCCAATACACTAACATTAAATTTTTCCTGAAGATGTTTAGAAGTGCTGGGCCTTGCTGTCTCTAACTCTGTTGTTTAGCCGAACTGTCAGACCTACTACTCCTGAAGCAGTTGGTAGGCATCTTCTGTTTTTCTCTCTTCAGACTGACTTCTCCTTCCTTTATTGTGTAAGAATTAGGGTTGTCTACCTGGCAGGTAACACATAAAGGCTCCACACTGGGCAAGGGGATGTTACCCACTGACAGGAGGCTATTTGGGAAAACAGTCTGTGTAATGCTCTCAGCTAAGCTATGTGTTCAAAGCTGGGGAAAAAGGATAGATCTCTGGCGAAAATGGGCACATATAAGGCTTTCTTTGCTGGGTGAGTTGTTCTGGATGGGATTCAAAGATCCATGTATCTTAGGAAAAAACTGACCAAAACAGAAAGGAGGGCTACAGATATTTCTGCCATTTGATGTTAGCTTCTTCTGATGAAATAGCTTAACGTCAAAGCAAAATAGAGCTCCTCAGGCTTTCCCCACCGGTGACCTGCTGCCCCCCTCTGGAGAAATTAGAAACTGAAACTTTGGTTCCTTCCTGTCCGGTTCTGTCTCCATTGTGGGTTTGTATTCCCATGGCTTTTTTCGGAAAGGCTTTTGGCTTTGCTACAGTGTAAAGAAGCGCAGGGCCATAAACTGCACACCATGTGTTTAGTGAGTTTACACTGACTCTGAGTAATGCAAAGATTTTTATTTCCTGGCTGGGAGGATGAACTCCTTAGTTTTGTGAACTATATGTCCTGGTTCCATTGTCCTTCTACCAACAGTCCAAACTAAAACCATCTTTCTTGGCAGTCTGGGACTAGTAAGAAGCCCTTTCTGATTTGGCATCCTGTCTTAGGAATCTTACCCTTAAATGGGAGAGTTTGGACTCCTGATCTCTAGGGTCCCTTTGGCTGATTCTATAAAAATACCTTTACCTGTGAGAAATTAACTTGAAGAAACCCCTAGGTATTAAAAAAAGACTTTTATCGAACAAGATTTCGGGAAATAAAACATATGCACTTGGTGGAATGGTTGAATTTCAAAAAAATTTTCAAAATAGAAAATCTGCCGCTAGGAGGCAGTGTTGTCATACAGTTTTAGAAAAGCATATCCAATATAGGTCTTTTTTTTTTAAAGATTTTTTTTTTTTTTTTTTGAGACAGAGAGAATGAGAGAGACAGAGAGCACATGAGAGGGGGGAGGTTCAGAGGGAGAAGCAGGCTCCCTGCCGAGCAGGGAGCCCGATGCGGGACTCGATCCCGGGACTCCAGGATCATGACCTGAGCCGAAGGCAGTCGCTTAACCAACTGAGCCACCCAGGCGCCCCAATATAGGTCTTTTGAGGGAATTTTTTTTTTTTTAAAGATTTTATTTATTTATTTGACAGAGACAGCGAGAGAGAGAACACAAGCAGGGGGAGTAGGAGAGGGAGAAGCAGCCTTCCCACTGAGCAGGGAGCCCAATGCGAGGCTCGATCCCAGGACCCTGGGATCATGACCTGAGCCACCCAGGTGCCCCTTGAGGGAAATATTTTTTAAATAGAAGGATATAAGAATGATTAAATCAAAGGACATGAGAATGGTAGAAAGATATCATGTTTTGTGTGGCAATAACGTTCTGAAAAGAGTATTAAACGGGCATCCATCTTACATAGTAATAGAACAGTAAGTTGAATAAAAGTTTCTATCATCTATGAATGAAATATGAAATATTGAAACTGATTTGAGAGAAATGGTAGGTAGCAACTTTGTAAAAAAAAGAAAAAATAGCATTTACTCTCCTTTTATTGCTCCTCAGCCACATGCAGCCTCTGAAAGCCATGCCGCTTTGGCTCTATTTCTGTGCACTGGAGGATGAGGGGTGGATTACTAATTATCTTGGTAAGAAAATTCTAGAAATATCTTTCCCCTTAAATACTGCTGCCTTCTCCTTTAAAACTCAAATACTTGCGAAGTAGGAAGGTTGAGATGAATAAACTGAGGCACAGAAATTTCATGTAAAACTTAAGTAAATTACACAATGGAAATAAGAATCAAATACAAATAGCTGAATAAATTAGTTTTGAAACAGCTAAACAAAGAATGAGTAGAAAGCATCATGAACTTTTTTTTTTAAGATTTTATTTATTTGACAGAGAGAGACACAGCGAGAGAGGCAACATAAGCAGGGGGAGTGGGAGAGGGAGAAGCAGGCTTCCCGCGAGCAGGGAGCCTGATGCGGGGCTTGGTCCCAGGATCCCGTGATCATGACCCGAGCCAAAGGCAGAAGCTTAACGACTGAGCCACCCAGGCACCCCAGCATCATGAACTCTTAATAGAGTAGCCATGTGTATGTTAATATCATCTTGGGGCTTGAGCTCTCATTGGAGAGTAGATGTTATCAGGTAAAAATATCATAGTTCTCAATCTAGGAAACTTGGATAGAGTTTGGAGAATCCCTATTTTTTTCTTTATTATACTTTTTTTTTTTTTTTTTAAGCTACCAAGGTAACACAAGCTCATTGTTCCTTGGCCTTACTGACTGAAAGCTTTTAGGTGGATCCAGTTTTGGGCGGGATGGAGAAAGCCTAGATACTGATGTCTTCTTTCCCCTCCCCACTGGTCTGTATGTTTCTTAGTGATAGTAATGGGTCAGGTAAGAGAGAACAACTCTTGAACTCTGAGAGGATGACTCTGGTCTTTTGATACTTACTGATGATGTCTCATATGATTGACTTTCTAAGAACAAACTTAAAGAAATAGCAAAGTGCCCATATCTGAAGTGTTCCATGATAGTGTTTTTCAAACTGTTGGGTCATAAAATCAATTTGAAGGGTCTCAGCAGGCATGTTTTATCAGTGAGATAGGATGGAAAGGAATGGAATAGAAAATACCAAAATGGCTCACATTTTATTTCAGTGGTTATATGGTATGTGTTTTATTGGGTTATTACATGACTTTTGTTTCTTACTAAGGGTCATGTTCAATAGAACTTGGAAGTCACTTCCCTATAGCACTTTATCTGTCTCAGTCATGTCAGCTCACATCTCATCCTCCTTGCTAACCTGCAAACTAACTAAAGTGGGAATGAATATCTGAATTACTTCTCATTGGCCGCAGTGATTTCCCTAATACCTTATGTGTGGTATAGGGAACCTGTTTAAGATTTACTTCTTACTTATTTTGCTTCTAAGTAAATTTCTAAAATATACTTTTAAAATTGTCAAGTGCTATTTGTAGTTCTGTTTTGTTTAGCTACTACCAATTTTATATGTAGCCTGGCATTAACATAAGCATTACTTTTAAACCATCTTTTCCTTATTTTGGGGAACTGTGGCCCAAACATAGAAGTCACTAAAAATGGGTTCCTTTGAGGCTACTGTGCAGATTTAAATTTCTGTTTTTCAAAGAGCTCTTTCAGCTGCTGCTCAGTTGTGGCTTCTTTCTGCTGCATCAGCGCAGCTGTTCCTTTGGTCACTCCCCAGGCGTCAGGCTTTGACATTGAAGGGTTGTATGGCCTGCCCGAGGCTATCCGAAGATTCTCCCAGTATTCCTTCCTGGCCCTGGGTGAACAAAACACACAGCATTAGACTCCTTCCTGAGTATCAGTGTCTATGTGTCACTGGGCTAGAATACCTCTACAGAGCTGTCTTTGGACTCTTGAGAGTATGTCCATTAAAACACATTTATTAATCTGGACTAAAACTTTTTTTCAGGATCTATCGGTCTAAAATTACTTTGAAATTATTATTTTTTATTTAATTTTTATTTTTAATTATTTATGTATTTATTTTAGAGAGAGAGGGAGAGAGCACGAGCGGGAGGGGCAGAGGGAGAGGGAGAGAGAATCTCAAGCAGACTCCATGCTGAGCACAGAGCCTGATGTGGGCCTAGATCTCACCACCCTGAGATCACGATCTGAGCTGAAACCAAGAGTTGGATGCTTAACTGACTGTGCCACGCAGGCGTTCCCAAAATTATTTTTAAAAATATCTGCATAGGGATCAAAAGCTAAGAATTCAGGATAGGGACATTCTCTGTCGACTTTACCCTACTCCCCCATCCTAACTTTCTGGCACTCTACCTCACGAGCCAGCTGAGCTCCTCAAACCCCGCATCACTTCTGCATGTCTCACCCTGCAGATCCAGCCTCCTCCTCCTTTCTATTTCACTGTCTCCCAGTTCAGGCCTCATCACATCCGATACAATTCTAGCAAAGGCTTCCTCACAGTTTTCCCTGTCTCAAGGCTATTCAAACTTGCAAACCTAACCTTGGACCGCTTGAGATCCTCCCGTGTGATAAGGTCATACATAACTCATGAGAACACATAAAAGTCCGCCTCCTAGTCCTGAGGTGTGTCTGCTATCAAATTCTGTCTCTGATAGTCCCACACTTCTGGTTTCTCAGTACACCATTCTCTTTCCACCTCTCAGAGCTCTCATGTAGGCTCTTCCCTTGTCTGGTATGTAACTCGTCCGTCAAAATTCAGCCCAGGCATCCGCTCTCTTAGAAATTCTTCGTTAACCCTCCTCTGCCTTTTGCCCCCATGGGCATTAGCTCAGGCCCCACAGCACCTGTGCATGTCTTCATACTTGAACTTACTATGCCAGTTTGAACTTACCTGTTTATCTCTCTGCCTACTAGACCGTTACCTCCTTGGGGCCAGGACTGTGTCTTGTTCTTGCTACCTCAGCATCCGCAACAGTGTCTGATAGAGTTGTGCAGAGTCAATGTGCTAAACAGAGGGCACCTACTCCCCCTGCTTGGGTGTTCATCCTTCATTCAGCCCCTGCTTTATCTCGTGGCTAGTTAGCCCTTCAAAATACAGCCCCCCAAATTCCTTCTTCTAAAACGTCTTTCTGGGGACGCCTGGGTGGCTCAGTTGGCTGAGTGTCTGCCTTCGGCTTGGGTCCTGGTCCCGGAGTCCCGGGATCGAGCCCCGCGTCGGGCTCCCTGCTCGGCGGGGAGTCTGCTTCTCCCTCTGACCCTCCCCTCTCTCATGTTCTCTCTCTCAAATAAATAAAAAAAAATATCTTTCTGTTAGGCAGAGATAGCCATTCTCTTGTTACTTTTTAAATCTGCGCCTCTACCAAAGCAGTTACTACAGTGTAATCCATTGACTTTCTTATCCATTTTCCCTAGTAGACTCTGCGATTCTCTGGACAGCTCTTCATTTATTTTCCCAGTGCTCTGCACATTGCCTGATGTAAAATCAGTTTGTTTATTGTTCATCTTCCCCACTGGAGTGTAAGCGCTGAGGGCAAAGACCTATCTTATTCACCACTGTCTTCCCAGCTCCAAGAATTGTGCTTGGCACGGAACAGGCACTTAGTTAATATTTGTTTTATGTAGCTTATACTTAAATCTTAACAACCAGTTAATTCAATGTTGTTGAGGGTCCACCACATGGTACTATCCCAGAGCATGAAATCACCTTTCATTGCAACTTGCATTATTTATATGCTAAATCTTAAAGCCTTCTCCAGAAATCACTACCTAAAGTTATTCTGTAAATACCTCTGTGAAAGAATTTTTTTTTTTCTGTGAAAGAATTTGAGGGGTATAACTGAGTATCATCACACAGCAAATTAGCTATATTCTTTGTTATAACATCACTTGGACATATTCACAATTGAAATGATTTGGTTTGGCAAATATAGTTGAAAAGTTCTTACCTTGCTCTAATCCACGGTTTGGTGTGCATGTCCAAACCACTTCCCCAGCTGCCATGCTTTTCCGAAGCCGGGGGCAAAAAGCCCCTTTCGGGGGCCAGCTCCTCTGCAATTGCCCTGATGTGGTAGGCCTCAAATCCACAGCACCCGCCAATGTACCTGATCCCCAGATTGTAGGCCTCTCTGGCATATTTTTGAATATCCCATCTGGTTGCAACTCTGGGCTCCAGTCCTATAATAAATGGAGTGAATTCTTTATTTAAAAAAATATTCAAGGGACGCCTGGGTGGCTCAGTCGTTAAGCGTCTGCCTTCGGCTCAGGTCATGATCCCAGGGTCCTGGGATGGAGCCCCGCATCGGGCTCCCTGCTCGGCAGGGAGCCTGCTTCTCCCTCTCCCACTCCCCCTGCTTGTGTTTCTTCTCTCACTGTGTCTCTCTCTGTCAAATAAATAAATAAAGTATAAATAAATAAATAAATATTTAAAATAAACAGCCATAATAGGTATGTAATTTTCAATAATGGAATTAAATAAGTTGTCAATATCTAATTCTTAACTTTAAAAAACTATTAGGTAGTTTGTGTTTGCATTTCCAGTATTAAATGCTGTGGTAGCCAGCCTTCAAGATAGTTCCCAATGATCCCGTGCCCTCTCATATCAGGTTGGTCTGCGAGACCAATAGAGTATGTCAGCAGGGATCATTAGTGACTTCTGAGGCTGGGTTATACAAGCCATTATGGTTTCTGCCTCAGTCTCTCTTATTCTTAGAACAGCAAACATGGTGTAAGAATACTCAAGCATCACAGTGGGAAGGCCCATAAGCGAAGGGACTGAGGCCTCCAGCCAACAGACAGCAAGAAACAAACATCTATGCCCAACAGCCACCAAAGGGAGATTGGAAGTAGACTCCCTAGCTCTCATCAGGCCTTCAGATGACTACAGACCTGACCAATATCTGGACCGCAACCTTGTAAGGGACCCTGAGCAAAAACTATCCAGCTAGGCTGCTCCCAAATTCATGACCCACAGCAACTCTGAGATATAATAACTGTTTATTGTTTAAAAGTCCTAAATTTTGCAAAAATTTGTTATATGGGGAAAAACCCAATGCCTTGCCATTCCTCCAGGGTTCTTATAATATCTGAGGGTCCCTATAAAATATAGTACATGATCTAAGGACCTTAGAATGGAACAGGAGGCTGGCCAGGCTGTGGCCCTCTCTGGCTTGATTTTCAGGTAGACTCACCCCCACTTCCCAAACGTGCTTTCTCACTTTTCCCTGACTGCAAGTCCACCCTCACTTCATCTGCTTGGTCTCTTCGTCCAGCTTTATTATGCAGTGACCCAGTGATGGCATCTTCCCTTCCCCCCAAAACTCTACAGTATCTGAGCAACATTCAGAATAGGAGAAAAGTGTCTTGGACATAAATTGGTCTATCCTTTTAATTTTTCTGATGAGAAAATTAAGATCTAGAAGAACTAAGGGTTTATGATTTGGCAACAGAGCTGGAACCAGGGCCACTACCTTTGCTGATCTCACCTGGAAGGGCATCCTTTTTACCAAACTACAGGTAAAAGGTTCAGAGGTCTTTTTTGCTTGCTGGTTCTATCTTTTCCTTCTACTGTGGTCCAATATCAAGGAGTTTTTGGCTGTAGGGAGGGAAGCTGGGGGCAAGAGATGAGACATGCTGCCATTTCTTTACTACGAGAAAGCTCTATGGCTATAGATTTGGAAATTTGTCAAACATCAAGACATTGAGATGATTTATAAAACGTCTGTCTTACCAAAGGGGAATTCCGGTAGATCGATGAATCCCTGTTTGTTGCAGTCAGGAGTGTGGTAGGCCAATGGCTGACTCATCAGGTGGGCTTTCAGTCGGGCAGCCTCCAAGCCTTCTTTCATGAGCTTCACTGTTTGTAAACTAATTTTGGGATCAAAATGGCAGTTCACGCCAACGATGGAAGCTCCTGCAAGTGGAAGAACAATTTAGCTTTAGGGATTCATCAGATAGGTAGGCTCAGTTCTCCTCCCTTAATCAGGGAGCTTTTATTTGGAAGAGTGAATTGTGAATACAACCTTTGGTTCTTGCTTCCTTGCAAACCTATCTTACCTTTGGGGGGGAGTGATTGCTAATAGGCAGCAAGGGCTTTCTGTGAAAGGTGTTTTGAAGAATCTGTTACAATGTTAGTGTCATTTATGCACACTTGGCTGTCCCTCTTTTTTCCAGAAACTCATTAGTAGAGTTTTTTTTAACTCCATATTTTAGAAGTCAATTTTTCAGTCTTTCATACTAATTTTTCAGCACTCCCAGCTGCTCAATTGCACCTGTGGTTATCATACCACTCATTTGAGGAACAATGTTTCCTTTTAGCAGGCCAATTTAATAATATCACCAATCCAGATTCAGTGGCAAGCATCTCAGTGGTCCTCACTGGGCTGGGTGTACAGTTTGCTCCTTTGTTCTTGTTCCAATCCTGCCTCCTGTTATTCTTCTGAATCAGGTTTTTTCTTGTTGTTGTCGGGTTGTTTTTTTGGTTTTTTTTTGTTTTTTTGGGGGGGTCAAGAGCACCAATGACCTCAATCTTGCCAAAGCCAGTAGCTGATTCTTTGTTCTCATCTTACTCCACGTCTTGGCAGCATTCAGTCTGCTGGACCATCCCTTCCTTCATCAACACTCCCCTTCTCTTGGCTTCTCATGCTCTCTGAGTGTTGCTCCCACCTTGCTGGCTGCTTTCTTTGGATGTTAGGTGCTGAGCCCCCACTCACGACCGAACCTTTCAATCCTGCAGTGTCACAGGATTCCCGTGAGCCATCTTCTCTTCTTCACCTCTACTTCCTTTCCAGTCTCAGGGCTCTCAGTATGAACTATATCAAGAACTCTCCAGACTTCTCTCTCTAACCCGGACCTTTCCTTTGGGTCCCAGACTTGTACATTCAACAGCTCAGTTAACATCTTCACTTGGATTTTGACTACCTTTTTCTTTCTTCTTCTCCTTCCCCCACCCCTTTTTTTTAAATTTTTTGGATGTTCTGCTGCCAGCGTTTCTCTTTCCTTGCTTGACTTCATTACAATAATGAATTAATCATAGGTTGGCTACTTACTGGATGTCTATTAGGTATAAGGGTCCTTCTAAGGGGCTATAGAAAAATAAAAATATAGGACATAGTCCCTGACACCAAGGACTTCATTATTTAGGACAGGGCTTCCCTAGGTTTGCTCCATGAAAGTAAGGCTCTATGATCAATTAAGTTAGGAAGTAGGTATTTACTTTGTCCCTTTCTTGGAGACTGTCAATATATACAAACCTGTCAGGCCTGAGAAATTCTGTGTATTGTTCCAATTTTAGTATATGTGCAGCCTAAGTGAGCACTAAGGCTCTGAGAAATTCTGTTGTAAAGAGACCTGCTTAACTTGGTTTAATACAGCATTTTCTTTCTTTCTTTCTTTTTTTAAGATTTATTTATTTATTTGAGAGAGAGCGCACATGAGCAGGAGGAACAAAGGGAGAAGGAGAGAGAATCTCAGCCTGATGTGGGGCTCCATCTCATGACCCTGAGCCAAAACCAACAGTCGGATGCCTACGGGACTGTGCCACCCAGGGGCCCCTAACACAGAATTTTCTAAATGTATTTCACTACGGAATGTTCTACTGACATTCTCACAGATTAGAAAATGTCGACTGAGGATATTCCAAATGGGAGTGGTATAAGTAGAAAATCTTACATTTGCTGAGAGGAAGGCGTGTTCACTTGGGGTAGGGAGGATCATGTAAGGGGACGTGGAGGTAGAATTTGAGCTGACATTGGAAGATGGACGAGATTTATTAGGCGGATATTTATTGAGGACCTATTTTGTGCCAAGTGCTGCGCTAGGGCACAGGGCGCTCAAAGTTGAGCCAAACAAACATAGTCTCTGCCCTCTTTGATCTTACAGTCTAGTGAGTCAGACATTAAAGAGATAAACAAATGAGACAAGCGGCAAGCGCTACAAAGAATATAAATAGCGTGTAGTGATGTCAAACACTGTGGCCACCTACCTTGAATGGAATGGTCAGGGAAGAACTCGATGCAGGCCAAGAATCTCTGCTGGTTAACAGTGGGGTGATGAAAGCCTCCTCTGATCTTCCTGAAACAAGTTAACTTGCTTCTTCCCTCCCCCCATTTTTATATTTCCAGTAAAAATTTAGGATTATTTAGTTTCATTCCTAAATCTAATTGTTACTGTTAAGGACAAATATTCAGTGACTTTCATGAAATATCAGGAGTTGGCTAACAATCAGAAATTAAACATAGCCAATCAAAATCTCCCTGTTCCACAGAATGAGTTGGACTCTTCCACTGACACTGAGCAGCTCTTTGAATTAAAAATGAGGCAGCTTTGGGCGCCTGGGTGGCTCAGTTGGTTAAGCGACTGCCTTCGGCTCAGGTCATGATCCTGGAGTCCCAGGATCGAGTCCCACATCGGGCTCCCTGCTCGGCAGGGAGTCTGCTTCTCCCTCTGACCCTCCCCTGTCTCATGCTCTCTCTCTCTCTATCTCATTCTCTCTCTCAAATAAATAAATAAAATCTTTAAAAAAATAAAAAATAAATAAAAATGAGGCAGCTTTGAAAACAGTCTGTGAGTTTTCCCTAATTGAAATGAAACCCCATGTTAGGAATGGAAATTATTTAAAAAGACAAATTACATGGCCCCTATTTCATACCGAAAAAAATTTTAAATTTATTATACCAGTTACAAAAAGCAAAGCAGGAATTTATGAAAAGGGAAAAACTTTGGCAAAGAAGGCAACTGACTTAAAAGTTATTGTCTAAAGACCTCAACTTAAGGCTAAAATAAAACACACTTTTTCCTCATGCTCCTTTTGATTTACTGAAATTCTTCCCATTTCTAGGTGTTACACCTTCAGCATAGGTCCAGTTGTCCCTTTCAAAAGGCTGATATATGTGTGTGTATATATTTTTTTTCTTTATTTTACTTTTTTCTCTTTAGGAGTCAATAATGATATTATCAACACTCCTAGGAAAGCACATTAATGGTTTTCCTTTAACAAAAGTAGTATATAATGATTCATAGGTGGACCTGCATTTGTACATAGTTTTAAAAGACTCACTAACGGCAAACCGGTCAAAATCCATTATCACCTGCTTTAACCAGGCGCACTGCACACTCGCCAGGGCTCACGCCATGCAAATCTCCCTCTGGGCCGATGCACATGGTTGCTGCCACAGGTTTCCCAGATGTTTTCAAGGCTTCCACTGCCCACACAGCCTCTTCAACATGCTCGAAATACTGAAATGAGATCAGGTTAAGATACTTTTTTATCTTGTTTCTCCCCAGACGATTAGAAAACTTATTTTAGGGTGCCTGGGTGGCTCAGTTGGTTAAGCGACTGCCTTCGGCTCAGGTCATGATCCTGGAGTCCTGGGATCGAGTCCCGCATCGGGCTCCCTGCTTGGCAGGGAGTCTGCTTCTCCCTCTCCCACTCCCCGTTTGTGTTCCCTCTCTCGCTGTGTCTTTCTCTGTCAAATAAATAAAATCTTAAAAAAAAAAGAAAACTCATTTTAGTGCTTAAAAATGATCACTAGATGAGTGGTCTTCAAACTTTGAGTTGTGACCCATTAGCATTTTTTTTTAATGGCATAGAAGGGTGATTACTGTGAACTGCAGTCAAAAGGTTTGAAGAACACTTCATTAGATTAACTGAATCAAATTCAGTAGAAGCCCTAAATTGGAAAAAAGATTTTAAAACTAAATATTTACTAGCCATGATTGGCAACTAATTTCACATCCTCCTCATGAAAGCACAAGGTAGAGAAAATGTACTAAGTGCATATGTCTCATCTTTGGTCACATCTTTGTTTACCTCGGCAATCAAGAAGTCCACGTTCTTCTTCATAAAGACCTCTAACTGTTGCTGAAATACTTTTTTAACTTCAGTTTCACTCTTGCAACTAAGGTATGAAGGTGTTTGACTCACGCCTCCTGCCACCAAAGCGTCTCCCTCATCAGCCACTTGCCGGGCAATGTCACAAGCAGCTTCATTGACTTTCTGCCCCTAAAATGGGTGAAATAGGATATATCTACATTTTCACGCAGAATTGAAACCAAATTATTATTCAAATGTCCACATTTCAGTTGGCTGTTACCATAGAGAGATTATTCTAGAAGATGACAGTGATAGAATAGTTCAATTTACCAAGCTGAGCAATTTGCAGTAACACCACCACCAATAATAGTAATGAAAACACTAAATCTAAAGATGGTATCTAGGATATTACATACCAAAGCTCTGTGAGAGGATAAAAATCTTTACATAAAAGGATCTGGTACCTTCCAGTGCCTAAGCTGCACTTAGAAGAATACCTAGCAAATAGTGGTGGTGATGATGATGATTTGCTCTTAAGATCAACAAGAATAAACTGTAATTAAAATGACTACAGAATTCATGAATTTTTGTCATTATGTATTTTCTTGGTATATGTGCTGCCGAAGCGAGCACTGTCATTATGTATTTTCTTAAAGGATAAATGTATCGCATGGTATTTTCTAATTACTTAGATATTAAAAATTGACACTTGTCTTCAATAAACCCCAGTGCTGTAGCTCACACAGACTTAGGGAATTTTAGAACTTCTTGTTTTGTGGTGCCTGGGTGGCTCAGTCAGTTAAGCATCTGACTCCTGATCTCAGCTCAGGTCTCGATCTCATGGTTGTGAACTCAAGCCCTGCGTTGGGTTTCATGCTACGAGTGGAGCCCACTTTAAAAAAAAAACAAAACAACAAACAAAACAAAAAACAAAACTTCTTTTTCATTATAGGGATTGAGAAATTGTCACTTTGACGGCATAGGTAAATGGTTTGCCCAACATGACACAGTTGATAGCTGAGTCAGGAAGTTTCCAGGGTCACTGTGCCCTTCCTTGTGCCTTTGACCTTCCTCCTACATTGTCCCACATTAAAAAACTGTAAGGATGTAAGAATTCGTAAGGATACCCACTCAGCAACTTAGGAGACTGGGAGAATCATTAATCATTAACTACGTCTTCTTTGATATGCTTCATTAAATGCCTTTCTGTCAATTTTGGGGACTCCAGCTAAAACCTCAAAGAGTTATTCACACAGTAATGTATGGTGATTAACATAACATAATAAAATAAAATAAAAGAGTTATTCATACATATTTCTATATTATCTAAAAACTACATTCTGAGTGGGAAAAGGTTCTTTTTATAAAACGCTAGTGAGATTTAGCAGGTGTTCGTTTTTGTCAGGAGAATTAACTGCACAACATAAGAAATCAGCAATCCTGTATCACACATATCGCATTTCTGTAGTATCTAAAAACTCAACATTTTTCTCTATGAGAGCTTTGGTGATGACATGTGTGTCTACTGTGCCCTTCTAAGAATGCCAGGTATGGCTTTACTCACAGATATTTTCTCTGCAACATAGTTTCCCCTGTTCTCCAGCTTGTCTTCACTTGCATAAAAGGTGAAGGTTTGCATGACATTGGATCCAGCTCTGAGGAACTCTCGATGAAGCTGGCGAACTGGGAGATTGAATGAGGAAAGGTATTAATTACTATCAGTTTATAACCCTTGATGCTTTCAAAAGGCTACCAGATAAACAGATATGAAAATATCTGCTTGCATTCTTTGCTTGGCACGAGCGCATCCTGAGAGCGAATGAGAGGTAGATCTGGGGGCTCTTGCTACGAAGAAGAGATTATTTCTACCATGGATGTGGGGCGAAGGGAAGAGGGAGGTCCACAGGGGAGGAATCATTCAACATTTTTGCTGGGCAGAGAAGGTGGGGAAAAGCATTCCCTACTGAGGGAAGGGTTTGAACAAAAAGAAGGAGGCAGGAATAGGCTTGGCATTTGGGGGTGCCGCAGGTGGAGTTGAGGATGTATCAGAGAAGTAGTAGGAGATGCAGTTGGAGAGGAGGCTGGGCTGCAGAGTGCAAGTGGCCCTAGCACATCATCTCAAGGAGTCTAGGCTTCAGACCACAGGTATGGGGAAACAGCAGCATTTCGTAAACAGTTAAATGATGTGATTAGCTCTGTGTATTTGAAAGATAATTTTGGTAGTAGAGTGGAATAAGAACTAGAACAAGGCTCCTAAGCATAGGTCCATGGATGAGTGTCAAATAGCAAAGTTTTCGGGCGCCTGGGTGGCTCAGATGGTTAAGCGTCTGCCTTTGGCTCGGGTCATGATCCCAGGGTCCTGGGATTGGGTCCCGCATCGGGCTCCCTGCTCCTTGGGAGCCTGCTTCTCCCTCTGCCTCTCTCTCTCTCTCTGTCTCTCATGAATAAATAAATAAAATCTTTAAAAAACAAA
Source organism: Mirounga leonina (assembly GCF_011800145.1). Classification (NCBI taxonomy): domain Eukaryota; kingdom Metazoa; phylum Chordata; class Mammalia; order Carnivora; family Phocidae; genus Mirounga; species Mirounga leonina. Next base: position 50,167,218 of record NW_023270426.1, on the reverse strand, counting down.
ACAAAACAAAAAACAAATAGCAAAGTTTTCACAGGCTAAAGAAAATATGATGGGGCATTTCCCCCCCCATATAACCAATTATATTCAATTTAAGGGATTATCCTTTGCTCTAAAATAGTGGTCCTAAACTCTGGTGGCCCATTAGACACCCTGTAAGCTTTTTTAAAAATAATGGATGCTGGGGTCAAGTCCACAGATATTCTAATTTAGTTGGAAGCTGATTTTTATCTTCCATTTTGCTGAGAACCACCATTCCGAGTGACTGGGGAAAATGCTCTTTTTATAAAATGCTAGGGAGACTTAGCAGGTGTTCATTTTTGTCAGGAGAATTAACTGCACAAAGTAAGAAATCAGCAATCCTGTATCAGCCCCTGAAATCTATTTTGAAATTTTAGTGGCCTTTCAAAGCCAAAGATCTAGGAGTGACTACATTAGAGGCTTGGAAATTTTTAGGACACTGGAGTTCCTAGCCCTTTCGTCTGGTACCTTTGCATCCCGGAGGCCTAGTACAATGCAGAGAACATAGGAAGCTCAGTGTGGTTTTTAAATGAACAAATCAGTGAGGCCAGGATTCATCTGAATTTCAGAACATGGGTTTCTTTTTTTTTTTTTCTAAGATTTTATTTATTTATTTGACAGCGAGAGAGGGAACACAAGCAGGGGGAAGGGGAGAGGGAGAAGCAGGCCTCCCGCAGAGCAGGGAACCTGAAGCGGGGCTCGATCCCAGGACCCTGGGATCATGACCTGAGCCAAAGGCAGACGCTTAACCGTCTGAGCCAGCCAGGCGCCCCAGAAAATGGGTTTCTAAGCGTGGAATCTCTAGTTCTGAGAGGGAACTTAAAAGCATGCCTAATGAGGAAGCTTCAGACATGTTTTAATTAGCAACAGAACCAATTAAAGACATTTTATTTGGAGCCTCTGTTCATCGATCAAACACAGAGCTTCAGTGGTTGGAGCAGTATGAAGGGCCTATCGATGAGGTCCCCATACACTAGGAGGAAATGGTTTCTAAACAGGAAGTCCACCCAGCTGGTCCTTGGGTGGATTTCCAGAGACTGTTAAAAAAACCCTGGAATGGTGTGCAAATTGTGCATATGTACATTTTACATGGCATTTTACACCCTTTTATTAGATTTTCCTCGAGGGTAGCGGCTCAACCCCTTGATCTTAATCGATTTGATTGTTCTACCATGCTTCTTAAAGCTGCAGTGCTTCTCAAGTGTGACCCAACTTAGACTCACCTGGGGGCAATGAATATGAATTCAGATTCCCCCAAACCCCGCCTCCCAGATCCAGCAACCTTAATTCTTTGCTGAATTCTATGCTGATTCCACTGGGTGCAAGAACCACAACTTCTGGCATTGACTTTAGTAGGAGAATTAGTGCACTCAAATAAGCCCCAAATTCTCAAGAAACAGATGGCCAGGAGATAAACGTGCTGTTTCTGTATTAAGAAAGTCAAAAGCAATATCAGAGCAGTTTCTCTTGAGCTCCTCCAATGTATAACTTTAAAAAAATGTGACTTGGGCACCTGGGTGGCTCAGATGGTTAAGCGTCTGCCTTTGGCTCAGGTCATGATCCCAGGGTCCTGGGATCGAGTCCCGCATCGGGCTCCCCGCTCAGCGGGGAGCCTGCTTCTCCCTCTGCCTCTCTCTCTCTGTCTCTTATGAATAAACTGAAAAACTCTTATGAAAAATAAACTGTGATCATCCAACATGTGAATCTGTCCTTACATACCTAGCACAGTGTCCAGCAGGCAATAATAGATGTTGGGAAATGTACCATAAATGTATCTGTTTGATGGTATGCTCCTAGGCCATCACTGCAGTGCTCTTTCATGAGAACTTAGAATAGAGCTATGCACCAACCTGCTTCTGGATGTTCCACAGCAGCTTCTGGGGTCCAGGGGCCTGCCTTCACGTAGCCCCTCTTCTCGAGTGCAAAGACAAACCCTCCATCTCCAATCACAACTTCTCCAGAGTTTAAACGTTCTAGGATGCCCTAAAATTATAGATGAGGGGGAAGGAAAGGAGTTACTTGAGTTTTTAAGACAATTTTCTATTTTTAGTACTTTTGCTATCATATTCTTGAGACGTATGATTTCTTTAGAATTCTCAGAAAGTACATGTATTTATAAATTCATGACTATAAGGCAAACAATCAGAATTTCCATTTTCATTTCACATAATGAAAATGTGTGTATACATGTGCTGGGGGTGAGGGTTTTTCAGAACACATTAAAGAATTTAAAATTTTAATTTTTAAAAAAGATTTTTTAATTTATCTATTTAGAGAAGGAAAAGGTTTTATTGTAAAGCTTCAAATGAATACTTAATACTAAAGAAAAGGTTTTACTGTAAAGCTTCAAATGAATACTCAAGCACACATTCTTAGAATGGTGAAAGCTAGTCTTCCTGTTCTATGGATAAGCAGTCCTTACAGTTGGCCTTGACCCCGGCTGTCTCCCTGGGGGCCTCTGTCAGCCAGGCGGGGGCAGGGCACTTTGACACCCCGGGGTCAAGTATATTCCCTCCTCCCTCCGTGCCTCTTTTCCCACCAACCCAACCATAGTCTGGCGGTCAGTCTGTCTGTCTGCTCCATCCATCTATACATCCTTCCGTCCATCCATCCACCCCCCAATCTAGTCTGGATTGAAACACTCATCCCAACTAGGGAAGAGATATGAGTGTCATTAATCAGGTGCTGGAGCTGCTGGATTTTTGGTTTTTAAATCTTATTAACAGCCCTTAATTCAATATCTTACAGCCCCTGGGCCCGTTCACCCCCGCCGGATTGAATGGTACATTTTGTTGTGATCGCAGAAACCAAACTGTGGGCGAAAACTTACCATGGCCCAACCAACGCGTTAGCCTTGTTGCTGCGGCGGGACCGGGAAGCTTGCACGCAAGCACCCGGCAGGGAGGCGGCCCCGGGATTCCGCGGCACCCGTCGGGGCGGGGGCGGGAAACGGTCGGAGCCCGGGCCGCGCGCCTCCCTGGCCGGCCCGCGGAGGGCGCAAAGGGGCGCGCATGGCAGCGCAGGCACAGACGCGGGGTGGCTGGGGCGCGCCCTAAGGAGGCCCCTAGTCCCACCGCTGTGGGGGAGAAACGTCGTGCATTTGGGTCTAGGAGCCGCACTTCTCTGGGAGTGCTCTCGTGTTGGGATGCGGGACTCAGAAGATGTTGGGAGTCTTGGAGTTCTGGGGGTGTCCTCGAGTCCGGGGTCACGTAGATCTAGGGCGCGCTCGGGCTATGGGCAGGGGTGTTGGGGGGAGCTCAGAGGCACCTTGGAGTCCTGCCGAGAAGTTATGAGAGCACCTCTGGTCACAGCCGGGCTCCGAGGACCCCTCTGCACTTCCTGAGGCTGGGGTATGGGGCCGGTGGGCCGAGACTTAGAGCCCCCGCAGAGATGGAGAACGCCCTCGGGTTCCCCCCGCAGACTCACCCTCTTGGTCTTTTTGCCCCCAACGGGTGCCATCTTCGAGGTGTCCAGACGGATGCTAGGCACGGATGCGGACCGACGAACGGTGCGTTACCCCGCGCGAATCCGGGAGCTGCCCCACCGCGGCGGGCAGGCTCTTTATACTGTGTGCTGAGCGCGGGGTGGGTTTCTCCAGCCTTAGCCCGTCCAACACGGGCCTTGCGTGGGAACACGCCTCCCCAGCGTTTTTTATTGAGGCCTGGCGGCTAGTTGGGCAATTGCCCTGCGGAGATGATTGAGACTGTCCTCTCAAATCGGTGAACACACAAGACAAGTAAAATAAGAAAAAATAATAATGAGGTTGCCACTCGCTCAGGTTTCTACCTTACCTATGCACGGCACCTCCCCACCCCAGCTCCCCCACCGCATAAAGGGGTCCCGACCCTGATTTACCTCTCTCTTGTCTGGACATTACCCACTTCAGACACCAGAGGAGGCCCCTAAGAATTCCATTCATGCACAAATATTTGTCAAAGGCCAGGATACAAGGTTATTGAATGAGGATGCGATGCCCTGAAAGAACTTCAGTCTGAAGTGTGATCTCGGTGAAATACATCCAGTAGTTACGCAACAAAATGCAAATGTAGCATTTACAGAAGGGTCTGATAGGAACTCTGAATTAGTGGGTATGTTCAAAATGACCATCAGCCCTTATACCCAAAAATGCGGTGCAGTTTCTAATAACACAGTAGTTTCTTGTAAGAATAGCTTTGCAATATTTAACCAGGACAGACTTCTAACATCTATATATCATAGTGGAAATACACCTTAGACACTTCAAAATTCAGTTCAAAAACTGTGTGTAAAAACCTATAGGCATCAGAAAAACTGGAAGGAAATAGTTGGAAATGTTAATAGTAATTATCTGATGATGGTGGAATTCGGGTTTGCTCTTCCTTCATTCATTATATTTTACTGTATTTTCCAAAATATGTTTACAATGAGAACACACAGATTTTAAAATAATAAAAAACATTACTTTAAAAAATCTACAACATGACAGTAAGTATCCTAGAGGACAACTAGAAATCTTGAAACAGAGTTCAGAACCTTTTACCCAAACAAAAGCACACAAGGAAATTTTGTATGTGCAACAATAGCTTCCATTTCAACATATGCAAAGAAGGAAATTACTGTAGCAAATGATGAATTAATAGAAATTTAGTTTTTAAGATGATGTGCACTCGAGATACAACTGAGAAAGTAGAAAAGTCCTTTTGGTTGTGATAACTGTCAAGTTGAAAATGGAAAAAAAAAAATGTAAGAATGATGGATGCATATATTGTAATTTAAATAATGTAATGTTTCAGTTGCCCAGCAAGAATGAGGCATGAGGTAATGTCATCCTTCCCAATGCTTTTTCGACCATTAAAGCATGGACTGTCTGAGTAGCTAATAGTTTAGTTAATGCACTGAATACTTATAGTTGTACCCTGATGAGTATTGGAGAAAAGAACAGCTTTGGAACAGCTGTGGCGGCTGGGAGTAGATGTAGTGGTGAGTACCAGGCGCTAGGGGGTGGTATCAGGGCTCTGACAGTAAAAGCTGAACGCAGACGTTCTCAATTTCAGCGTTCCAAATTTAGCAAAACTTAAGAGAGATTTTAAAACATTAGCATTTAATTTAAAAATGAATTGTGAATTTTTAGTAGATAATATAGACACATGGCAAAATTTTAAAAAGTCTTTCCCCAGCTGCTCCTCCCAGTACAAGTCCTCCCGGAGGTAACCATTATTCCCTAGTCTTCCAGAGGAACTCTATGCATACCTAAGTGTATTACATGTATGGATAAGGATTTGTATTTAAATATAGGAAGTTTTAGTTATTTAAACACTTGTCCACCTCCAACTTTTCCAAAATAATTTATGGGCAGTTGAAATATTTTTGTTTTTTCCACAGCTTCTCAGTTTGCTATCATACCTCCCCACCCCCATCCCAGTTAGGGCCATTAAACAGAATTCAGTCACCTAGTAGTTCCACAATAAATAATAATATCCACAGTTCACTGTTTACTATGTGCGAGGCACTCTATTAGGCCTTTTACATACACAGTATTGTTTACCCCTCACAACTCTGTGAGGTAGGCACCCTCACTTTGCACTCAAGAACTATGAGGTCAGAAAGCTAGAGCAGTTATCAGTGTGACTTCTAAACTTCCTTTGCCCCATTCCCAAAGGACTAAGTTCACTTGCATACCACCTGGGGAGTGAATTCTGTAATAGCTGTTCTTGGGAGGCTGCCCATGTTCTCTGTTCTCTGCTAGAGCAATGAGATGACCGAGGTCATAACACTGAAGGCTTTGGCCTCTTACAAAGCTGTTTGGGGTTAAGTAAATCCTGAAGAGAAGAAGGAGGGTTAGAGCTGGAGATCCACCCTGAATCTTCAGTTTTATAACCTTCAAACGGAGGTTGTCATTCTGTTTTCTGCCGGTGCTTTGCTCTACTTAAAACCCCATTTATTCATTCGATAAACCTTTAAATGTTTCATTCATACAGTGTTTCAAACACCTTCTTTGGAGTCAACTGGTACTTGACTTTAGTCTATTTTAAGATTCTTACCAGTACACAGCCCTCAGTTGATATAGAAAAATAATAACATATTTCTAAATAGCAAAATCGGCATCACCCACCAGCTTCTGAACCTCAAGAATATAGGAACATATATATTTTTCAACTTAACATAGGCGTATAAAAAGAACCCCAAAGAGTAAAAAAGGGCATCCATAAAAAAAATGAGGTTCTCTCTAAATTCCGCTTCTCCACCTCAACTTTTTTATAACTTACCCAGCTTAAAGAATTTTGGAAAAAATCTGGTACTTTCGGAAACCTGCTTCCAATGATACCATACACATGCACCAGAAGAGCTGAAATGGAAAATATGAGACGTTGGGGACTGACTGGAACTCTCATTGCTGCTGGTGGGAGCATAAATCGGCACAACTGTTTAGAAAACAATGTTTGGCCAGTGTCTTTTAGAGCTGCACGTATCTCTGTCCAGCAGTTCTACTCCTGGTGGAAACGTGTGAGCATTCCTCAAAAGACCTTTACAGGACTGTTCATAAATGGCCCAAACTGAAAAGTACTCAAACGCCCATCAGCGATAGAATAGATCAATGAATTGTGACATAGTTAAACAAGGGAGTGCTGTACCCAATGCGAAATAGTTCACTTATAACCACATGCGACGATACGGATGAAGCTCACAAACAGTGTTGAGTTAGAGAAGCCAGACACAAAAGGGCAACCCTGTAAGATTATAGTTACATGATGTACAAAACCAGGCAAAACTAAGCCATCCTCTTAGAAGTCACATTATTGATTACCCGAGGGGGAGGGCAGAGTGATGCGGAGGGAATGGGGTACTTTTGGGATGCTGATAATAGTCTATTTTTTTACCTTAGCGCTATGCACTTGTGTTCAGCTTATGAATATTCACTAAGCTGTACACTTATAACATATGTACTGTTTTTTGAATGTATCTTATACTCGAATAAGAAGTTAACAACAAAAATAAAAATGACATAAAACAGCTTCTTGGACTTTTGTGTATCCCACAAAAAGTCCAATGAACTAAATAAACTAAAGAAATCTAAAATAAGCCAGTCCAGATTTTGAATACAGTCATTTTACTGGTGGTGGGGAATGACTCAGGCAGACAGAATTAACTCTAATTGTTTTCTTATTATAAAAGTAATCCATTTTGAAAAATAAATTCAGTACTTAACATATACAAACAGTACCCAAAATTCAAAAGGTCATGAATTGTTAATGAGATTAACTATACCAGCATGATCTAGAATAAACAGTAAAAAGAAAAAATTAAAACGCTATTTCAGGGTGTCAGTTTCGTTTTATTTTTATTTTTTTTATTTTTTAAAGATTTTATTTATTTATTTGAGATAGAATGAGAGAGAAAGAGAGCTCATGAGAGGGGGGAGGGTCAGAGGGAGAAGCAGACTCCCTGCCAAGCAGGGAGCCCCATGCGGGACTCAATCCAGGGACTCCAGGATCATGACCTGAGCAGAAGGCAGTCGCTTAACGGACTGAGCCACCCAGGCGCCCCTCATTTTATTTTTAAATGGCTGTTAGATCAGCATTGCATAATGTGTAGAAGATCCATTTTTTTAAAAGTTAATTTCAGGGACGCCTGGGTGGCTCAGTCGTTAAGCATCTGCCTTCGGCTCAGGTCATGATCCCAGGGTCCTGGGATCGAGCCCCACATTGGGCTCCCCGCTCAGCGGGAAGCCTGCTTCTCCCTCTCCCACTCCCCCTGCTTGTGTTCCCTCTCTCGCTGTGCCTCTCTCTGTCAAATAAATAAATAAAATCTTAAAAAAAAAAATTAAAGTTAATTTCATTTTAATTAATGAGTTAATTAAAATAGGTAAGATGTTCACTTGGTCCAAAATTCAGAAATTAAAAAAGGGCATCCTGTCCCTCATGGCACCCAACTCCAGTCCGCCAATGTTCCAGTTCTTTTGTGACCATTCAGAAATATTTTATGCACATACACCAAATAGGTATGAACATTTTGGCCCCCCCCTCCCCCCACTTAACCGACCAGTAGTGCACCATGGACCCTGGTCTTTATTTTGCTTGCTTTTTTTTCCCCTTAACATATCTTCTCAATCATTTCACATTAATAGGCAAGGAGCTTCCTCTTTTTTTTAAATGGCTTAATATTTTATTGCATAATGTAGCAGGATTTATTTAGCCTGTCCCTGTTGATGGGTAGTAACATTATTTCCAGGCTTTGCCACTTCAAATAAAACGGAAATGAACAGCTTTCTACCTACATTATTTCATACATTTGAATAAATATCTATCTAGGAAATCTAGAAGACTAGTTAACTTTGGACCATCAATATTCATTTGCTTTCTCCATGTAATCATTTTAGTTTTGAACTTAAAACAATCAAGTGTGTTCTCGAGTTCTAAGTCATAAGGGTTTTCAGGGAGAAGAGATTGATTGACCCATGCACTCATTAATTTCTTCAACAAATAATTATCGAGTCCTTCTTTATTCTCCCTGGTGAACAAAAGAGACAACATTTCTCGCTGCCCTGTTGTTTACATTCTGGTGTGTGTGTGTGTGTGTGTGTGTGTGTGTGTGTGGCTGAGTGTGGGTAGGGAGAGGAGAAAGACAACACACAAAATGGCTAAGTTATATATATGTCAGGAAAGGTTAAATAATGCCCTGGAGAAAAACAAAGCAGGGATGGGGAGTAGGTCATTCCAGGAAGGGTGTCACATCTTTCAACAGGGCCAACAGGCCACTGTAAGGAGTTGGCAGTTACCCTGCAGGAGCTGGGGGCCGTGGGAGGGTTTTTCCTACCATTATGTTTTTTCTTTCTTTTTGAAAAATAATGGTTTTTATTTTGAAATAGCTTTAGGTTTATAGAAAAGTTTATAGAACAGATAGTTCATCTTCTCCTCCTCAACATAGAGGTCCTAATAGGAGCACACAGCTTTTTTTTTTTTTTAAGATTTTATTTATTTATTTGTCAGAGAGAGGGCACAAGCAGGGGGAGCATCAGGCAGAGGGAGAGGGAGAAGCAGACTCCCCGCTGAGCAGGGAGCCCGATGCGGGACTCGATCCCGGGACTCCAGGATCATGACCTGAGCTGAAGGCAGTCGCTTAACCAACCGAGCCGCCCAGGTGTCCTGAGCACACAGCTCTTGCGAACTTAGCTACAAGGATTTCTTTCTTTCTTTCTTTCTTTTTAGAATTTTTATTTATTTGACAGAGAGAGACACAGTGAGAGAGGGAACACAAGCAGGGGGGAGTGGGAGAGGGAGAAGCAGGCTTCCCGCTGAGCGGGGAGCCCAATGCAGGGCTCGATCCCAGGACCCTGGGATCATGACCTGAGCTGAAAACAGACGCTTAACGACTGAGCCACCCAGGCACCCCGCTACGAGGATTTCTAAAAGCAGGCTGCCTCACCCAGTTTGTTTCCCCTGAAGATACTACCTTACTATGGTGCTTTTCTCAAAACTGAGAAACCAACATTGGTATACTCCTATTAACTCAACTCCAGGCTTTAAAAAGTTTTCACCAGTTTTTCCATTAATGTCCTTTCTCTGTCCCAGAATCCGATCCAGGATACCGCATGGCATTTAGTTCTTAATGTCTCCTTCAGGTCCTCTCGGCCGTGACTGTTTCTCAATATTTCCTGGCTTTTCATGACCTTGACAATTTTGGGGAGTACCGATCAGGTATTTTGTAGACTGTCCCTCGGTCTAGATTTGTCTGATATTTTTCTTATGATTAGAGTGGGGCAATGGATCTGGGGAAAGAATACTAAAGAAGTGAAGGGCCTTTCTCCTTCCATTGTAGCAGGGCTGCCCGATATCCCCCTGAGCAGGTGATGCTAACCTGGTCATTTGGTCCAGGTGGGTCTGCCAGGTTTTTCCACTCTTACTATTTTCCCCTTTCTATTCTTTATTCTTTGGAAGCCAGTCACTAAGTATAGCCCACACTCAACTGACATACATTTTAGAAGGCCTACTCAGGCTCCTGGTTGACACTAGATTGTCAATAGGACAAGGGCAAAAACAATATATCAGGTAGAGTATGGAGGCTAGAACCAGTGCAGCCACAGAGGAGGCAATGAGAAATGTCTGGCTTCTGTTTCTAAACTTCCGAGCTGGGGAGCCCTGAGCCAGTTCTGTAGGGATGTGAGTATACGTATGGATGTAGCAATAGACTACCTGAAATCATTTCATTTTTGCCCTTCCAGGCTGGGCTCGGGCTTTATGTCATTCCCACTGCATGTTACCTGGAGAAGATTTTGGTTGTAGATGCGAGAAGGGGCAGTTCAGTTTACTCACTGAATTAGATAATTTATATATGGTGCGGGGATATACAAGTTCTAAATACATGATACTTTTGCACTTGCTATTATTTTTGTTTATTTTTCAACAATTATTAATGGAAAGTCTATTATTTATTTCTAGGTGTAACTAAGTATGAAAGCGTAGTGTCTGGCTCTCAATAAATACTTGTTGAACCAGCCAGAAGAAATTAGGCAGCAAGTGATTGACAGAGGAATGGCCCCTCTCACCCGGTGACCTTGGCCTCCAGAGCTCCTCCTCTATTCCTCTCATGGCCATCACTTGGAATTTCCCCCTCTTCTTCTCTTTTTCCTTCAAATTGCTGCTTTCTAGGGATAATCCCTTCACCTTCATCCCATGTTGGGTCAGATGGTTCTGGGGTTGGTTTGTTATGCCACAGAAAGCAAAAAATCACTTGGATGGTGGTGATGGTTACATAATAATGTGAGTGTACTTAATGCCACTGAACTGTACATGTGGAAATGGGTAAAATGGCACATTTTATGCTATATATATCTTACCACAATTAAAAAAAAGACTCAGGAGAATATCTGCCTGGAGTATCTCAAGAGGTGTTATGCAATCAAATTAGAGGTCCTAATAGGAGCACACAGCTTTTTTTTTTTTTTTAAGATTTTATTTATTTATTTGTCAGAGAGAGGGCACAAGCAGGGGGAGCATCAGGCAGAGGGAGAGGGAGAAGCAGACTCCCCGCTGAGCAGGGAGCCCGATGCGGGACTCGATCCCGGGACTCCAGGATCATGACCTGAGCTGATACATGGCCATCACTTGGAATTTCCCCTTCTTCTTCTCTTTTTCCTTCAAATTGCTGCTTTCTAGGGATAATCCCTTCACCTTCATCCCATGTTGGGTCAGATGGTTCTGGGGTTGGTTTGTTATGCCACAGAAAGCAAAAAATCCTAAAGAAGTTAAATCTAGAAACAGCCCACCCATCTAGTCTTATTTCCTTCTGAAATAAAATGAATCTGATCTTGCTTCTTTGCTTTGCGTGTCCAACAGTCTTCCTCTAGGGATGACAGAGGGAAGTTATTCTTTTCCGTCTTACCAAGTCTGCTTTCAGAAATCCCCATAGTTAGGTTTTAAAGAGCTGGGTGCTCAGGTGCCTGGCTGGCTCAGTTAGTTAAACCACTGACTTTTGATTTTGGCTCAGGTTATGATCTCAGGGTTGTGAGAGCCCTGTATTGGGCTGTGTGCTGGTCCTCGAATCTGCTTGAGATTCTCTTTCTCTCTCTTCCCCTGCACCCCTCCCCCACCCCCAGCTCTCTCTAAATAGCTGGTCCTTGTATTAGGCCCTATAGAGTTGGGGTGAAAGCTGAAACTGTGCTCTGTTGTTCTTCCACCTGCAATGGGCTTCTTGTCCTTGAATTGTTGGTTATTCTTTAAGATTCAGGTCAAAGTTTTCCCTAGTAAATCCTTCCCCAACCACTCCTTCCCACTTCTCCCAGAGTAGGAACTTTGTGCCGGTTTGGGAACCCAATCACATTCCGAAGTAGGAAAATATGTTCAAAGTCTTAAAATACTTATAAATTTGTAAACATACTTTAGAACACAACTATGAATTGCTTATATCTTTAAAAAATGGGTAAGCTATAAAATATTTTAAAAATTAATGTAAAATTAAGATCATAATGTTTTTAATTAGGCTTTTGAGATATGGTTTTGGTGTCAGGAAGATTATCTGGGACATGACTTGAGGCAGCCTGAATGAAGAAGTGGGAAGAGTAAGGCAGTCAAGGGGTAAGGTCCATATGTGGTGTCCTATAAAGGTTGCTAGTTGTAAGCAATGGGGTTGCATTGGCTCTTCTATAGGGCCTCCTGAGAATCATCCAGAATATCTGTTGGAATTGTCTACTTGGAAGAACAGGATGCTGGAGTAGTAATCCACTGGATCTGTTCCCCAAGCAATTGAGGGTTGCTTTGAGGATGTTACCTCTCTTACATTTTTGGTCACTTGCCTGTGGGAACAGAGGTCACATCTGCCCAGGTGAGCCCCTTGGGCCACAAGCAGGATGACTCAGGTGGCACCAGAGAAGGGTGCTATTGGTGCGCAGCTGTGGCTTGAAATTCTGGCCTGGGGTTCCTTAAAGTGTCAAATAGGGGAACTAATTCTGGGTGCTTATTACTATTAATTTATTGTACAAGACCCCAAATTTGATTGCATAACACCTCTTGAGATACTCCAGGCAGATATTCTCCTGAGTCTTTTTTTTAATTGTGGTAAGATATATATAGCATAAAATGTGCCATTTTACCCATTTCCACATGTACAGTTCAGTGGCATTAAGTACACTCACATTATTATGTAACCATCACCACCATCCATTTCTAGAATTTTTTTAATCTTCCCAAACTGAAATTCAATACCCGTTAAACAATAACTCCCCATTCTGCCCTTCCCCTATTTCCTGTCAACCACCATTCTTTCTGTCTCTCTGAATTTGACTACTACATATGGGTACCCCTTATAAGTGGAATCATACAGTATTTGTCCTTTTCCAACTGGCTTATTTCATGTAGCATAATGTCTTCAAGGTTCATTCATGTTGTAGCATATATCAGAATTCCCTTCCTTTTTAAGGCTGAATAGTATTCCATCATATGTATATACCACATTTTGTTTATCTACCCACCTGTTGATTTTTATTTGGATTACTTCTGCTTTTTGGATATTGTGAATACTGCTATGAACATAGGTATACCAATACCTCTTTGAGTCCCTGTTTTTGCTTTTCTTAGGTATATACCCCGAAGTGGAATCATTTGATAATTCTATTTTTAATTTTGTAAGGAACCAATATACTGTTTTCCTTTTTTTAAAAAAAGATTTCATTATTTGTCAGAGAGAGAGAGAGCACAGCAGGGGGAATGGCAGGCAGAGGGAGAAGCAGGCTCCCTGCTGAGCAAGGAGCCCAATGCAAGACTCAATCCCAGGACTCTGGGGTCATGACCTGAGCTGAAGGCAGATGCTTAACCGACTGAGCCACCCCGGCATCCCGAGGAACAACTATACTGTTTTCCACAGTGGCTATACCATTTTACGTTCCCACCAAGAGTGCTCAAGTGTTTCAATTTCACCACATCCTTGTCAATACTTGTTATTTCTAATGGATGTGAGTTGATATGTCATTGTGGTTTTGATTTGTATTTCCCTAATAATGAGTGATATTGAACATCTTTCCATATGCTTGTTGGCCATTTGTATATATTCTATGGAGAAATGTCTAATCAAGTCCTTTGTTCATTTTTTAATCCGGTGGTTTTTTTGTTGTGGTTTTTGAGTTCTTTAAACTCTGTAGGAGTTCTTTATATATTCTGGATATTAACCCTTAATCAGATACGCAGTTTACAAATATTTTCTCCCATTCCATTGTTTACCTTTTTCACTGACTCTTTTGTTTGTTTTTAAGATGTTGGGGCTTTGAGTGATTTAGTGACTTGTAAAGATCACAGATATCATATTGGAGCCACTGGGACTTGAACCCGGGTCTCCTACTCTTTACCTAGTCTCCTTTTTTCACTGTCTCACCCCAGTCCCTAACATTTGGTCACATCAACATAAAATGTAGTTTGTCCTGGATAGGCGAAGTACCAAGTAATAAAATTTTAATTGGTCCTTTGGATGACCTAAGCTCTTGCTGCTCTCCCCAATCAGTCCTCCTCTCCCATCATCCAGTGCTGATGCTTATAGAGATACAGAATGCACCTGGGTGACTTTAGTTATGTTGATAGCTAATTAATTAATTAGATTTATTTTCTTCATCATATCCACCTTAAAATGTTCTTTTCTGCTCCTTAAAATGTTTTTAGGGGGCGCCTGGGTGGCTCAGTTGGTTAAGCGACTGCCTTCGGCTCAGGTCATGATCCTGGAGTCCCGGGATCGAGTCCCACATCGGGCTCCTTGCTCAGCGAGGAGTCTGGTTCTCCCTCTGACCCTCCCCACCTCATGCTTTCTCTCTCTCTCAAATAAATAAATAAAATCTTTAAAAAAAAATGTTTTTAGGAATCAGGACATGTTTTCCAAAGACTATTTCTTTTTCTTTTCTTTTTTTTTTTTTTACTTTAACAATTGTGTGGTGTTTTACAAAGAAGATAGCTGATGGGTTTTTCTACCATATTTTAAAGAAGAGACTTTTATTAGATGGAGCAAGTTTCCATCCATTCCAAATTAATCCTAAAGCATAGATGCTAATAAATGCAGGCCACTGCTGAGTAGAGTGCCTGACACAAAGTAGGTCTCCAATAAACATTTGTCAAATGAATGCCACGATGCCACAATGAGGGGGGAGGATTTATAGGGGAGGTGGGCTCAATTGTTTGATTTAGCAGGGGAAAAGAAGCAATATTTTCTACATTATGACCTCTGTGGAAATTGGTTTTATTTGTCTCATTCTTCATGTCTGAGGCTTTGGGACACAGCATACTCGGGAGGGGGCAGGAATAAATCTGCAGAAGAACACAGCAAGCTGGAGTAGCCTCTCTGGCTGGATGTTGCTGGGAGCCTAATAGTGGGCCCTTTTGAGCAAAGCATCCTGCTTCCCTGCTGTATTGTGGGAGACTCTGAAAAGAGATTCTTGAAAAAAATGAGGAAACTATTTGGACTTTCAACATGATTTCTTTTCAACAGAGACTCCTTGAGTAAATCACTAAACTTTCCTGGGCCTCTGTGTCCTCTCAGCAGCAATCATGGAGTTGAACTAGGAGAGTTACTTTCCTTGGGCTCTAAGATGTTATATTTCTAGTTTAGTATTCAATGTGCAGGAAAAGTCTGGAAAAATAACTTGAGCAGGACTGAGAGTTAAATGTACATATTTCAAATCAGATCCTAACTGTCATTATAGTTTCTGGAAAACTTAAACAGATATTTTTGCCTGCTTTTAAATTTCAACCATTATCTTTAACTTATATATCTCAGCTTATAACTTCAATTATGCATTAAATATGATACCTATCTCATGCACATGATTATATTTCAATGTGATAGCATCATAGAGGTATTCCTGGTCAATACAAATACTTGATATCTGTTTGTTAATGTGGTCATGTTGTCTGACTGCCTACCAATCTTTGAACATCCTTCCTATGTTTTGGGGTAATTTCCCATTTTAGGAGTCTTGCCTCCCCAAGGCAGAAGCCCCAACACTGACTTTCCCAGCTTTTCTAGCAGCTAGGATGGAGCAGGCCTGTGACTTAGGCCCTGCTAATCAGACACAGGAACATGAGAGTCTGAGTGAGAAGCAAGCAGTATGATGGGACAGGCATCAAGTGGAATCTCTTTTCTGGCCTGTGTTGTGGCCCAAGCAGCAGTTATGGGGGGGGGTGTCCTTGCATCTAGTGTTATCAGTAGGGTCACCCATGGACTGGTTTGGGTTTTGTTTTCAGATCAGCCTGACTCTGGCCCTCTTGAAGGTTCTGAGAACTTCTGAATAACTTTTAATAAGTGCTTTTTCTGCTTAAACTTGATAGAATGGGTTTTGTTGCTGGCAAACACAAACATTGACTGATAGTTTATTTCCAAAAGGGTCCTTACGTGTCCAAGATCTGTATTTACTTTCCAAGACAAAAAATAATCTTCAAATTATCTGTTCTTAAACTCAGTATTTTTAGTCAATAAAATAATATGACTGATGCTTTAAAAACAATTATTTATTCATTCAACAAATCTTATGCTCAGAGCTGAAAAGGATATGATGATTAGTGAAGACACAAGCCCTGTCTCTAGAAGCTCACCTCTGTTTTATTTAATTAATTAATTAATTTATTTATTTATTGTAACGATTTTATTTATTTATTTGACAGAGAGAGACACAGCGAGAGAGGGAACACAAGCAGGGGGAGTGGGAGAGGGAGAAGCAGGCCTCCCGCAGAGTGAGGAGCCCGATGCGGGGCTTGATCCCAGCACCCTGGGATCGTGACCTGAGCCGAAGGCAGACGCTTAATGACTGAGCCACCCAGGCGCCCCTCACCTCTGTTTTAAAGCTGAGCATCTATCCTTGGATAGCTTAATAATTATAATAGTATTTAACATTAATGAATATTTACCCTGCTCCAGACACGTGTGTTAACTCACTGAACTGTCCTAACAACTCTGAGAGTAGGTATAGCTATTGTCCTCAAGCTAAATCACTTATTCAAGGCCACATAGCTACTAAGCTGCAGAGCTGAGACTCAGACTCAGGTGGTCTGGGCCCAGACTGCACATCCTTTTTTTTTTTTTTAAGATTTATTTATTTATTTGAGAGAAAGAGAAAGAGCACAAGAGGGAGGGGCAGAGAGAGAGAGAACCTCCCCCAGATTCCCCGCCTACCATGAAGCCCGACGTAGGGCTCTGATCCCATGACCCTGAGATCATGACCAGAGCCGAAATCAGGAGTTGCATGCTTAACCAACTGAGCTGCTCAGGTTCCCCTCGAGATTGCACATCCTTAATACCACTCTACGGCGGTATGTTTATGTCATGTGAGAGTTGTGATTTAGATGACACCATTTATAGTCTTCATGCTTGAAACTGTTTCTCTTTCATTATAAAATTAAGAATCAATAGTCATAATTGAACCACGAAAGAGTAGACTCCTCCCTTTTTTTAAAGATAAAACTGGGGGCACCTGGGTGGCTCAGTTGGTTAAGCATCTGACTTCAGCTCAGGTCATGATCTTGGGGTCCTGGGATTGAGCCCCACATCGGGCTCCCTGCTCAGCAGGGAGTCTGCTTGCCCTTCTCCCTCTGCCCCTCCCCCCTGCTCATGCTCTTGCTCTCTCATTCTCGAATAAATAAAATTAAAAAAAAAAAGATATAAAACTGAGCCCCAAAAAGGAGCATAATCTTTCCATCAGTTTCCTTGGGCACAGCTGAGAGGGACTAGAACTTTCAAAAAGATAATTTAAGGGGCGCCTGGCTGGCTCAGTCAGAAGAACCAACTCTTGATCTCAGGGTTGTGAGTTCAAGCCCTGTGTTCGGTGTAGAGATTACTAAAAATAATAATAATAAAAAGACAATTTAAACACTATACCTCCCCGTCCCGTTGTTTCCTTTTTGTGGCTTATTCTTTTTTTTTTTTTTAAGATTTTATTTATTTATTTGAGAGAGAGAGAACACATGAGAGGGGATAGGGGCAGAGGACAAAGCAGACTCCCTGCCGAGCAGGGAGCCTAATGTGGGACTCGATCCAGGGACTCCAGGATCATGACCTGAGCCGAAGGCAGTCGCTTAACCAACTGAGCCACCCAGGCGCCCTTTGTGGCTTATTCTTAACACAGCAGCCAAAATGATCCTGTCCCTTCCTGGGTCAAAACCCTCCCGTGCCCTCTCCTATCACTCAGGGAAAGCCGAAATCCTTGCTAGTACTGACATGTCCTCTCATAATCCAACTCTCCTTTTCCTCAGATCTCATCTCCTGTGTCTCTCCTCTCACTGTGTCCTCAGCATCCCTAGCTTCTTGGCTGCTCCTTGTGCACATGGGGCCAGTGAGGCGCTTTGGGCTCTGACCTTTCTGGACTGCTTTTCTCCAAGAATCTATGTGACCATTGTTGTTATCTACTCCAGGGCTTTTCTTGAAAATAACCTTTAGCAAGGGCTTCCTAGGGCCCTCTCTAACTAAAATCTCAACTCTCTGGGCTCTGGGATGACCAACATTGGTCCAGGAGAGAGGGCTTTCCCAGCACACAGGACTTTCGGTGCTAAAACTGGGTTTATCCTGGACAAACCAGGCCAGTTGTTCACCCTGTATAGTCCCAGCACCTAGAACAGAGCCTGGCTCATAAGAGTCTTAATAGATATTTGTTGAATACAGGGAATGAATGAATAAATGAATGAGCACGTAGGTAAAGGAAAGAAGTATTTTTAGTGGGAGTGTAGGGGAGGTACGTATTGCCCGTAAAATCAGAATATATAGATATAGCTATGTTCATCATAGCAACTTATAGGCTTCTTCAGCATGGAAAGAAGCCCAACTTTCATGAACGGGGGGACCAGCATTTCTTAATCTCCTAATCAGAAAAGTATAATTTACTGATTTTGCTGCTGCTGAAAGTGGTTTGGAACACAGTGTCCCAAACTCATCTTTTAGAGAAAATTAAAATGGCTGTGTTGACTTTACTGTTTTTAGACTTTAAAATGGTTTCCATATTTTAAATGGCATTGGCACATTTTTAAATGTGCACTTTTTCCCGTTACTAATGATCCTGAGTCCCATTCCTCTCCTCTATCCTAATGCTTCCCTCAGCTCTTGCAGCCTGGACCTGCCTGAGCTTGCTCCCTTAGTCGTTCTGCTCGCAGAACCGGCCATTCCACTTACTGATGCCCCTTCTTTCCTCCCACCAGTCTCCCCAACTTCAGCTCCTTTGAATCAGTGCAATCTAATGCTGGTCTGTCATACATCATGTACTTGTTCTTCCAAATATTTTTGGCAAAAGAATTCAACAAGGCAGCATAAGACAGTGGTGTATTCATCTTTGTATCCCTTGGTTTGTACATTCATTCATTCAAAATCTTTTTGAGTCCTACACCATGCCAGGCCCTGGGAATATAACAATTAACAAGATATTTCCTCTGTCCCCTCAAGTAGGGACAGGCAAGTAAATAGGAATGATCCAGGGAGTACTGACACTATATTGTACTTATTTATGATAAATATTGGATACTATCAAGCATATAGGAAGGGTGCCATGACTATGATAGGTCAAGCACTAAGTACATGTTACTTGAGTAATGAATGGATGAGCCAGTGATTGAGAGTGGATATAATTTTTTTTTATTTAAATTCAATTAGCCAGGGTACAGAACATCATTAGTTTTTGATATAATGTTCAATGATTCATTAGTTGAGTATAACACCCAATGCTCATCATACCATGTGCCCTCGAGAGTGGATATAATTGTTATGAGAGCACAGAATCCTCAGGGTAGGTCATACCATCAACTGGAAAGACGCTTCTTCCATTTTTCTGCTTTGAAGAGGCCAGCTCATCTGGATCTAGGTCATGAAGAGTACAACTTCTCTTTCCCCTTCTCTCTTTTCTGCTCTGACTGAATAACAGAATGAAAGGACAGGTGGCTGCAGAACACCAGCAATACCATTTAGCATGCCCTATCTCCTTTGCTCAGGACTCTTGAGTAACATAACTCTGATGGCAGGCAAAATTGTAGCCTTCTGAAATTCTTTTCAGCATTTTCATTATTGATTAAACAAAGTGTGTGCTGGTCTTCAAGGCAGCTGACTGTACAGCCAAAATGAGTTGCTTAACTCGGCTTACGGTTTTGCAGAGGGGAATCAGATCCTGTCTGTGCTCATTGTGAAGGGAATTGTTTTTCCAGCTGAACTTCACCCCTTAGATTCCGCGCATCTCTTCCATCCCTTACAGCTATTTGCTGGTGTGCACTGTTGATTCTACACACAGCACAGCAGGGTTTATCAGGGGGCCATCTACTCTTCTAGGTAACTCCCTAGTACAGTAAACATCTGCTGTGAAACTGGAAAGAGCTGGTTTGAGCCAGTTTTTCTTAGTTTCACTGAGCAGTCTTAACTTTTGAGGATTGCCCTGTTCTTAATTCCCCCTGCCAAATCAGAACCTGTAGAAATTTTGCTTTTTAAGAAAACCCTCATTTTTATATGTTGAAATATTTAAAGGAAATTTTAAACAGTAATTTAACATTTTAGTATGCGTTAAAAAATTCATATGCATCTCTAAAGAGCAAGGACATTTTCCTATGTGGTCAAAATTAATTTTGATTCCTTAATACCCAATCTGTATCCAAATGTTCCCAGTTTGTACCCAAAAGGTCTTTTATGGCAGGTTTGTCAAAACTAGGATCCAATTCAGGACTATGTATTGCATTGGTTTCTTTCTTTCTTTTTTTTTTTTTTTATGATTTTATTTATTTATTTGTGAGAGAGAGAGCAAGTAGGGGGAGGGAGAGGGACAAGAAGACTCCCCACTGAGCGTGGAGCCTGCCACATCTGATGGGGCTGGAGACAGGGCTCCATCTCAGGATCCGAGATCACAAGATCACAACCTGAGCCAAAACCAGGAGTCAGAGGCTCAACCAACTGAGCCACCCAGGTGCCCCGCATTGGTTTCTTATATATAGATGAGCAGTCTCAAGGTACTGACTTGTGGAATAGACCAGAACAGCTTTCCTATAGAATATATGATTCTCCTGATTGCTTCCTTGTGGTATTGTTTTCCTTATTCCTGTATCACTTGTGTTTCCTCTAAATTGGATTATATTCCACTCAGGTACTTTTGGCTGGTATATATCATTGATGATGCAGTGTTTCTAATACTGTGTCACAACAAGGAACTCATGATCTGATGATTTCTCCTCTTGCAATTAGCACTCTTGGTATAAGTTTTAAAAATAATTTTATTGAAAAAATAATAGCTACCCACATTAAGACACTAAAAAAGGTATCAGAGAAAAAGAAGTCTTCCTACTATACCATAGTTTTGTTAAGGTAGGCAATTAATTAGGTTCTAACAGGATACCCACAGGCCAGCATAGAGGAAGTCATGGGCAGCTATTGGGAAAGTCAGAGGCCTGTCATGGTAGCACTCCACAAGAAGCCAGATCAAACCAGACAGGCCCAACATGGCAGGTGCCGTGACAGGAAACCCCTGACCAAGTAAGGAAGAAAAGGCATGAAAAACCTGCTTCCAAGAAATCCCTGCTCCAAGTAATGAATATTGCAACCCCTAGTTAAAGATTTTCAATAAAAGATAGAAACCCAAACCCCAGGTCAGCAGCTCTGTCTCTCTTGAGTTCACTGGCTCTCATATTCGCTCAGAGAATGTACTTTTGCTTTCATAAACTTTCCTGCTTGTGTTGTGTGTCTGTCCTTGAATTCTTTCTTGTGATGAGACCAAGAACCTTTGGTGACTTCTTTGGGATGGGTTGAGTCAAGGCCTCGGGGCCTGGGGTCTCCCGAGTTCACCCGGCAACAGTTTTAGTCACTAGTCTTCTTTTCATGGGAAGGAGGCATTCCTCCTGGAAATATTCTACACAAACAGAGTAGGAGCACAGTTTCATTTAACAGCATATCTAGGAGGTCCTTCCATTTTGGTACATGTTGACCTAATGTATTCTTCTTAATTGCTCCATGGTTCATCATCCTGTAGATGTTCCTTAATTCACTTAACTAATGTTTCATTATGGATATTTTTGTAATTTCCAGATATGTACTTTTGCACAAATATGAAGATAAATATAGGTTACATTCCTGGAAATGACACTGCTAATTTAAGAGCATGTGAATTCTAAATTTTGATAGCCATGGCCTAATTTCTTTTCAAATAGTACCAGTTTATACTTCTACATAAAGCCTATGTGTGATAGCGTCTTTTCCCCTAGATCCTTATTACCATAAGGTATTACCAATTTTTTGGTTTTTATCAGTGATAGGTGAAAAAAGAGATTTCATTATTTTGACATGTACTTACCTAATTTTGAATGTGTTGCACATCTTTTCCTACCCTTCATAGGTTAAGGAAATAGATTTCCTGATCTATAGGGTAAGGAAAGCCTCTCTTATTTTCTCAAATGTATGCAGTATTTGTGACAGGATATGAGCATTCAGATTGCTTTAATCTGTAAATCTTTTATCCCTCCCTTTTCCCTACACTGCAAAGCTCTAAGGCAAATATTTCCCCCACCTCCAATAAACATGCCTTTTAGGAAAGTGGGCCTCATTTTTCTATTGATTTTGGTCTAAAGTCCTATTATAACCCATAGAGCAACAGGAAAAGAGGGTTTCTCTGGGAAAACCTTAAAAGGTTGTGGGCATTGAGGGAAATGGGGAGAAGGCAATATGATGTGTATGTGCGGGGTGCAGGAGCTGGGAACTGATCCCCAGAAGTTGCCCAAGAAGGGAAACGATCTGTTTCCCTGGGAAGGGAAGAGTCACATTTGGCCTGGCAGGTACCACATTAAGGGATAATGTGTCAATGCCTGGAAGCTGCCTGAAGTCTCTGTCAGTGCCTGGAAGCTCACATCATCTCTACCAGGGGCACTGCGCTTCCTGGCGCCTCTGACTCCCAGCATCACAGCTTACAGTGGAATAGTGATTGTCAAAGAGTGCCGACGCTGCCAGTGCTGACTCCAAGGCTTTGCTTGGTCCCCAGCTGCATTCAGCTCCCTCCCAGAACACTTGGAAGCCCAAGAGAATGCGGTGGAATGGAGTTCTGATTGCCAGTCTCATAGGTGAGCCCCACCCTCATAACATCTGCGTAGATGGGAAGAGAGTTGAACTAAGACAGCTCAAGACCCCCCTCCTGGAACAGCAGTTACTAACCCTGTTACACATTATTCCCACTGGACTTTACCTTTGTTTAGAATCTTTTGAGTTTTGTGCAGACATTTAAATTTTTTGTATGGTAAAATTTATGTTTTTTCTCTTATGGCTTTTCTTTTATGTGTTTATGTTTAAAACTTTGATCAACCTTGAACTCGTTCTAAGAGATCTAACTTTTTCTTTCCATATGATTGACCAAATGTCCATCATTATTAAACAACCCAGCTTTTCCTCACTGACCTGAAATGCCCCCTTTATCATACATTAACTTCTATTGATCCTTCTTTTTTTTTTTTAATGCACATATTCGGTGGCTTTAATCACTCCAGCTATGTTACATATAGTGATTTTTGGGCAAGGCTACATCCTCCTGACTACCTCTCTTTTTCTAATTTTCCCATAACCATTATGGTTTTTCTCCTGATATGAACCAAAGAGTTGCATGTCTATATCCCCTCCATCCTCATGATATTTTTCACTGGGATTATATTACATTTATTAATCAATTTAGAATAACTTAGCATCTTACAAGATTGTGTCTTTCTCTTTATAAGCACACGTAGATTTATTCGTCTTATTCTGTACCCTAGAGTAGCATCCTCAAATTCTCTTAAACAGCTCTTGTACATTTCTTGTTAATTTTTTCCATAGATACTTAATCATTTTGCTGAAAATGCAAAAGAGATCTTTACTTCCACTATACTTTCAGAATACTTGTAAAGTATATGTAGAAAACAATGACTTTAATATATAAAGATTTTTTTAAAGATTTATTCATTTACTTATTTCATCTATCAAGCTGTTGTGCGAGCATCCACTCCTGGAGTGTGAGGTTCAAGACCAGGTACTAAACTTAAGCAGAGACTTTGATGCTGGAGTGTGGCCAGAGGAGAGTCATCACGAGGATGAGGTGATTGGGAACCAAGTCACTTAATTCTATTACACTATATTCTGTACACTGCGTGCCTACTATATGCCAGACACTCTGCCTAAGTATCTGGTTATTTCACTTAATCCTCATAGTAATCCAATGAAGATGGTTCTATTGTTATCCTCATTTAAGAGATGAGAAAATTAAGATGGAAAAGTTAATTGTCCAGTTCATGGTGCTACTACGGCAAGGCACATCTTAAAAGTCTATGTCTTTGGTTGGGGGAAATGAGGAAGAGGAAGTATAGGGAAGCATGACATCTACCTTTAAATTTTTGAAGAGCTATCATATGGAAGAAACTATACATTTTTTCTATGGGTGCCCAGAGACTAATATGTGGACAAATAGGCAAAAGTTGTTGATAAGTAGATTCCTGGTTAACGTATGCAATAACTTTCAAAGAATGAAATATGTCTTAGAAAAGAATATGTGATCTTGCAAGGTAGTGAGTTGCTACTGGAAAGGTCCAAACAGAGGCTGGATGGCCCTGGTTGAGGATGCTGGCAAAGATACTCAGGCTTAGTGATTTGTATTAGTCATCCTCAAGGACCCCCAAGGCCTTGGGATGATGGTAAATGATTTATCCTTTAATTTCCAGCATGGTGGGATTACGTATTATGGGTAAAGTGGTAACATTTAATGAGTTCCAGGTTATCTACTTCACAGAAACAGGATTGAAGGGCTGATTCATATTAAGCAAAGCTAATAAAAATCCATGAAACTCCACAACAAAAAAATTTGGACTGAGTCTGATAAAAGCAGCAGCTGTGTATATGAGAGAGGTTGTGCAGTGTAGTGGTTGTGAACATGGATTCTGGAGCCAGACCATGTGGGTTCAAATTCCAGTTCTACCATTTACTAACTGTGGACCTCAGGCAAGTTAACTTAGCCTTAGGTTCCTCACATTTAAACTACTGTGTTAAAAACACTCTCATATTTTAATCCCTGTAAGGGACAATTGAGTGTGAATAGATAGATGGATGGATGAATGGATGGATGGATGGATGAAAGGATAGAGTGTGAGAACAGGAGAGAAGCAATAGCCTGGAACATAATAAGTAATAAATGTTTGCTGTTATCTTCCAAAGAATATCCATGATATTTTAAATATTCAAACACTGTAACAGGTAAATCATCTTTAATTTTACAAATTGTCACAAATCGATACATTGTTTTGGAAAAAACAGAGTGATATTGGCACATGGCAAATAGCACAAAGCTAAGTAAAGAAAATATTAGACCATGGTAGATTAGAACTCTGACTTTTAAAAAGGTCTTCTAAAACTGTTCATCTATTTTTACTTATTTTAACAATCAAAAATAAGTATTTCATTGAGCATCTAGAGCATCTATTATTAGGCCCAGCACAGTGCTAAATACTTTAAGGAAAAATATAAGAACATCACATTGTCCTTGTCCTTAAGTAGTTTATAATCTAGTTATTTGTGATTATAAAGACACAGTTTTTTTAATTTATGTTTTTTATTGGGGGAGGAGGGGCAGAGGGAGAGAGAGAGAGAGAATGCCAAGCAGGCTCCATACCAAGTGCAGATGCAGGGCTCAATGCTGGGCTGGACTCAGGCCTCGATCTCACAAGCCTGAGATCATGACCTGAGTGGGAATCAAGAGTCGGATGTTTAGCTGACTGAGCCACCCAGGTGCCCTTCATAAAGACACATTTTAAAAATTCTAGGACCTAACACCTTTAAGTAAACTCATCTTTGAAAGTAATCACTTTGGAAGGTTATACACTTACTTCAATAACCCTGCCATTACTCAAAGCATTTTTTGCATCTATTCCTTTGGGATTGCCCTTGGAGTCATTATACAAGTCATGTAAGAAAAGCAGACTCCTTGCTCCTCCATCTTCCTCAAGCACCTAGCTTAGTTGCCTGAGTTAATCAATAGATTTGGTGTTCAGTGACTTCTGGTTATTTTAAAATCTCAAATTCACCCTAAAAGACAAGTTTTGCTCTTCTTGATGACCTTCCAAAGAATGTAGCACATCATTACTGGACAGTAAGTAACTGGGGGACCAGGGTCTTTCTCATCGTCTTTGCATCCCCTGCAGCACCCAGCTGGGTGCTCATCCACAGCGGGAGTGCAAGATGCATATGTTGCCCTGAACTGAAGGGCCAGGAGCACATTAGCTGTTCAGCTGGAGCTAGCAGGGTGGGTGGAGGGTAAAGGCGAGGAAGAGTTCCAGATTTCTTTCTGTTCTGTCATTTCAGTGTTTTCTTTCACCGCTCCTTAGGCGTCTGGCTGTGACAGTGAAGGACAGAAAGGTCTGCCTGAAGCTGGCAGCAGATTTTCCCAATACTCCCTTCTAGCTCTGTGTTTGAAAAAATTATTAATTAAAAAATGTATACCTGTTTTATAAGTCCAATATGCTTTATACATATTTGTGTGTGTATTTGCCAAATACACACAGGTGTGGTGCATGATCAAGCTAAAGTAGAACTTCAGTTTCAACATACAGACTGAAAAACTATGTCCATTAATGCCTTTCTCACATTTCTATCAAAAGCAATCACTGGGGGCTCCTGGGTGGCTCAGTCGGTTAAGCGTCTGCCTTTGGCTCAGGTCATGATCCCAGGGTCCTGGGATCCAGCCCCACATGGGACTCCTTGCTCTGCAGGAGTCTGCTGCTCTCTCTCCCTCTGCCTGCCGCTCCCTCTGCTTGTGGTCTCTCTCTCTCTCTCCCCCTCCCCGTCCCCTCTCTCTGTGTCAAATAAATAAATAAAATCTTAAAAAAATAAAAGCAATCATTGGGTTTCATACCACGTTTCAGAAAAAGACGTGTTTGAAATCTGGAGGTATTTAGAATCACCAGGAAGGACAACAAGACCCCCCAAATAGGGGATATCTGGAGTGACCTGCTGAAAAAGCCAGGATCTGAAAGGGAAGTAGCAGACAGAGAAGAATGCGATGCCTGTGGCATGAGAAGTACAGACCAAAAGTTCCCAGAGGAAGCCAGTAAGGAACCATGGCAGCACTTGTGAAGATCTGCCCGGCCCAGAACTGCGGTCTTCCTGTTAGGCTGCCAGCCAAGTACAAACAGTTGGCTCCCCTTGCCATCCTCTCTTCTCTCCCTTTGAATCTGAAGAGGTCAGAAGTCCTGGTTAGCAAAATAGGAAGGGAGGGCTGGAAGCATAAGACAGAGAAAGAGAAGGATTAGCCTGGCCTTCCCTCGTTGCCTGCCTATTGAAGGCAACTGCTGGAAAACCAGAGAAAATATAAGTTTCATGTGTTCCAGATTTTGATTTTACATGGAACTTAACACTTTTTTTTTTTTAATCAGGCTCCATGCCCAGTGTTGGAGCCCAATGCAGGGCTTGAACTCCAAACCCTGAGATCAAGACCTGAGCTGAGATCAAGAATCGGACACTTAACTGACTGAGCCACACAGGTGTCTCTGGAACTGAACACTTTTAATTCCTGAGTTAAGACTGTGTTTGCTAAATAAAGTGGTCATGGAGCTTTCTATTCCCTAAGACGACCCAGCGAAGTCCTGGGGCATGTCAGTATTTTCAAATAGGGAGAGAGGATAGACTTCATCCAATGAGCAGGTTTAAAGAGACAGAGGGAGACAAAAATAAAGTTGCATTCTGATTATTATATTTCATGAATCCTGTTTGTTTAAAATGACAATTATAATAATATTACAAATGTTATTTACTAACTTTACATTTTTATAATAAATCTACAAAGCTTGAAAGACTTAATTATAATTACAGAGCAGAACACAATGGTTCTAAACCTTGATCATGTAAAAGTAATGGTATAACTTAAAGAAGTCAAGAGGTAGATGAGGGAGGAAGAGTAGAGAGGAGCAGAAAGTTAATTCTTATTTTACAGAGTGGAAGTAAAAGATACTGCTTTACATCAATGGATAAAGAAATAGGCAGTTAAATAGAAAATTCCAACTTACAAAGATAACCAACAGAAGAAATAAAAATGTAATAAATCAAAATTGGGAAAAGTAGAACAGGGAGAAAAGGGGAATGTTATGTGATTTAAACGCCTCAGCCTTTGTAAAGGGTTAGCAGTCATTACAGCTTAAAATTGATAAAACCAGACATTAGGTATAAGACTTCAAAACACAAGCAGCAAACAGGTCATTACCTCTGGGTAATGCCCCTGAGGAGAGGAGCAGCTTTTGGTTTTAATCTTACATACTCTATACTTTTTGAATTTTTATTGCATGCATAGTGTTTCTAACAATAAATAAAATGAGATTAGAGAAAAATAGTAATGTTAATTAAACAGTTCCTACCTGGCTCGAATCCACGGTTTGGTGTGCATATTAAGGCTACTTCCCCAACTACCATGTTTGTCTGAAGCCGGGGGCAAAAAGCCCCTTTCGGGGGCCAGCTCCTCTGCAATTGCCCTGATGTGGTAGGCCTCAAATCCACAGCACCCGCCAATGTACCTGATCCCCAGATTGTAGGCCTCTCTGGCATATTTCTGAATATCCCATCTGGTTGCAACTCTGGGCTCCAGTCCTGCAACGCAATAATCACAGCATTTCTGTTACCGTCCCTACATTCAAATCATAGGTGCTCCGATGGAGCACTTTTTAAAATTCAAACATGATGAACTTTAGATTATACTCATTTTTTCATTAACATTGACTGGTTTTGTCTTACGCAGTCTCCTTTTCTAAGACCGCACCGTAGCTGTTCATTACAGCCGTTTCCATGTTGTCAGCATAAGAAAACGCGAAGCCTGCTCCTACACCCTGAGCTTACCAAAGGGATATTCTGGGAGATCCACAAACCCGCCTTTGCCACAGTCAGGGGTGTGGAAGCCCAGGGACTGCACCATCAGGTGCGCCTTCAACCCTGCGGCCTGTAGGCCCTCCTTCATGAGCCTCATTGTCTTCAAGCTGGTGCTGGGCCCAAAGCGGCAGTTCACACCCACGATTGCAGCCCCTGGGCAAAGAAATAAAGAACTTTTACATCTTGCTTATTTTATTTTTTAATAGTTGGAAATTGCCTTAGAGATTAGTTATCCTTCTCCACCTCCCAAGTTTTACCACGAGGAAAACCAATGCCAGTTAATTCTTCTATTGCTGAACTGCTCTCACAAGATTAAGCAATCTTTGTTAAATTTCATAAACAATAGCCGAACTGCTGATCACATTATGGGTCCCAATTACCTGCCTTCACCAGCTTAACAGCACATTCTCCAGGTGTCACACCACACATGTCTCCATCCGGGCCTATGCACATGGTAGCTGCCAGAGGTTTCCCCGATTCTTTTAAGACTTCCACAGCCCATATGGCTTCTTCGGCATGCTCAAAATACTAAGAGAGATTTCATTTTTTTCTATTGGTCCAAATGTAAAGCAGATTTTGAAAGGTGGAATGCAAATGTTACAGAACAGTTATAAAAATGACCAAGTATATGTGGTAAAACTTGCTGAGGAACAGGTCTTTAGCAAACTAAAGAATACTTTTTTGAGTAAACATTTTAATTCCTTTAACAATAATATATAGATTTTCATTCAGAAATCATCGATTCAGCAGGATGATGACTGTTCGATCCCAGGACTCTGGGATCGTGACCTGAGCTGAAGGCAGACGCTTAACCTACTGAGCCACCTAGGTGCCCCAGGAATGAAAGTTTTACTAATAAATTTTATTTTTTTTAAAGACTTATTTATTTGAGGGCGCCTGGGTGGCTCAGTTGGTTGAGCGACTGCCTTCGGCTCGGGTCATGATCCTGGAGTCCCGGGATCGAGTCCCGCATCGGGCTCCCTGCTCAGCAGGGAGTCTGCTTCTCCCTCTGACCCTCCTCCCTCTCATGCTCTCTGTCTCTCATTCTCTCTCTCTCTCTCTCTCAAATAAATAAATAAAATCTTTAAAAAAAAGAAGATTTATTTATTTGAGAGAGAGAGCACACGTGAGTAGGGGGAGGGATAAAGGGCAAGAGAGAGAGAGAATCCCAAGCACACTCCCCACTGAGAGTGTAACCCGATGTGGGGCTGGATCTCACGACTCTGAGATCACAACCCGAGTGGAAACTGAATTGGACACTTAACCGACTGA
The DNA here is from genome assembly GCF_011800145.1 of Mirounga leonina. Lineage (NCBI taxonomy): Eukaryota > Metazoa > Chordata > Mammalia > Carnivora > Phocidae > Mirounga > Mirounga leonina. The sequence goes on along the minus strand of NW_023270426.1, from coordinate 50,137,620 downwards.
GCCACCCAGGCGCCCCTTACTAATAAATTTTAGGCTCATCTTTTATGGAGCTGGGGTAATCTCTGAAAAATAATGAATAGTTTATTATACTTTCTACTTCAAAGTGATTTTTTTTTAAAGATTTTATTTATTTATTTGAGAGAGAGAATGAGATAGAGCATGAGAGGGGGGAGGGTCAGAGGGAGAAGCAGGCTCCCTGCCGAGCAGGGAGCCCGATGTGGGACTCGATCACAGGACTCCAGGATCATGATCTGAGCCGAAGGCAGTCGCTTAACCAACTGAGCCACCCAGGAGCCCTCAAAGTGATTTTATATTCACTTCTCGTTAGATGTTCAGAAGTGCTCCATGAAGTAGGAGAAATATGATGGTTTCCCCCAATGAGACCGCTGCGACACAGAGCTGGGGTGGGGAAGAGCTACTCAGTTTCTTTCATTTGCAGCAATCTTCCCAGCAACCCCCTTAAGGGCCACAATTGAAAAGCTGACCTTAAGTAAATGAAGAAAAGCCAGCAAAAATCTCCCTGTGTTCTTCCTTCTTGACTTAGATTCTGCAGAAGCAGTGTGTGAAGAATGGCAGAGCGTCCACAGAGAGGTTCTTATAAAACAAACTTGTGTTCCATCTGTCTGGAGAGCCTATCGGGTAGAGTCTGTGCCCATCTCTGCAGATGATTGTTGCTAAGTGCGTCTGCCAGGCTTGGGTGGCCCTGAACCTTGGGAAGGTTGATGAAGCAAGCTTTTCAATAGATTCAGAGAGTGATAAGGGAAACAGCAGCGGGGAGGCTATTGTCCTCGTTGGGTGTAGAGACTTGGGCTGAGAGCTTGACTCCAGGTGGTAGCAAAGGTGGGAAATGGGGAATGAGGGCTTTTAAATTTTTGGAAGTGGAAGGAAGAGAATGTTCTGGGCCTTCGTGTCCAATCAACGACCAATTCTTACTCTTTCTTCAAAATATCACTCACCTTTTATAGCTTGAGTGAAAGCAGGGGGTTGGGAGTGAGCAGAGCATGGACAGCAGAGGGCAAGGAAACTTCTTGTTACTGAGTATTATTAGCGGGGCCTGCATGAGCCTGAGCTTTGCTCACTCACAGCCTCCAGCTCCCACACAGCTCCTTCCAGCCCTGCCCCTCCCACAGGAGAGGTTGCTCCCTGAAGCACCGTCCCCTTCTCACCCAGCATTGTAGGGTCCCCTGTGAGTCGGCTGCTACAACCACCCAAAGACAACCAAGGCTAGGGTCGGGCCACTCCTGGCTCTGCCCTTTGGCTTCACTAAAACCCAGCATGCAAGTGAGAGCATTGTTGCCTTGACGGCAGTGAGGGTACATAAACCTCTGACCCTGTACCCTGAGGAAATCAGGGCACAAAGCAATCCCAAATACCCTCGTGAAAGCTGAAGATTATGTAGTGGGATTTGTCCGAAGAGAATGACTCCCTCCCCTAAAATACTAGGCTTACCTCTGCGATCAAGAAGTCCACATTTTTCTTTGTAAAAACCTCTAGCTGGAGTTGAAAGAGTTTTTTAACTGTGGCTTCATCCTTGTGGTGTTTGTACACTGATGTCTGGCAGATCCCCCCAGCTACCAGAGCATCACCCTTGCCAGCCACTTCCCTGGCAAGGTCACAGGCAGCAGCGTTCACAGCTTTCCACTGAGGTCAGAGAGCAAGAGTTCAGACGGTGAGCCCGGCATTTTCCCGGTAAAATATAACAGATAACAAGGGCAATGATCAAGTAAGATGAGTCCCAGTCATGGTTTAAACTGCAGTTTGAGGGGGGCTGGGGATAACTGGGTGATGGACATGAAGGAGAACACGTGATGGGATGGGCACTGGGTGTCATATGCAACTGATGGATCACTGACCTCTACCTCTGAAACTAATAATATACTCTATGTTAATTCATTGAATTGAAATAAAATAAAATTAAAAAAAAAAACCCTGCAATTTGAGAAGACCAGCAGCATTGGGGACTTCTCCTTTGCTACCAGTGAGCTTGTATTTCCATTATTGTACTCACCACACGGCATTTTAGTAAATGTTTGTGTTTGCCTCTCTCACTGGACTGTGAACCACTTCAGAACAGGCTCTGTGGCTCTCTTTCACCTCTGTTTTGAGCATAGAGATTGGACTCTAACACGTACTCAATAAATGTTGGTTGGTTGACTGAATAAATGGGCATGAACATCGACAAGTATGAACACTTTACATGTACACAATATTGCACAGTACTTCCACATTCTCCCCCTTCGCTACTTTTCTCAACAACCCTACGCATTTAAGCATAAATGATCTCCATTTTGCACAAAGAAAACCAGTGCTCCGCGCAGCCAAGTGTCTTGCACAAAGTCACACACCCAGCAGGTGGCAAAGTTGGCATCAAACCCAATTCTTCTCATTCCCAGGCCAGTGATGTGTTCCCAAGGACCACCCTATCTCCAGATGGACAAGTTAGAAGAGAAGATGGTGAGATAAGGTGAAAAGGGCATCTAAAAAGTGTTCTTTCTCTATAAAAAAATAGCACAGGATGACCATGTCCTTCCAATGGCCTATTCCTTCCCAGTCCTCTCTTCCCCTCTACCCCAGCTCAGGAGGCAGAAACAAGCTCATTTATGTAGTATATATTTGTTTACATAATAATTAATTCCTTAATACACATTTTATGTGGAGTTTGTAACAAAGTATAGTAACATATCAGGTCAATTCCATACCTTCCCTTCAAGAGGTTATTTTTATTATAGATGATCCCTGACACTCCCCCTGCCCTCCCTCCACCCCCACCCCCACCAAAATGACAGTTTACCTTGCTTTCCATATTGTCCTCACTGGCAGCAAAGGTGAAAGTCTGCATGACATTTGATCCTGCTCTCAAGAATTCTATGTGAAGTTGACGAACTACAAAGTAGTTTTTTAAATCAAAATTAAAAAGATAAAAATCATAGGAGCTATCATTTGCAGCAAAAGCAGCTTACCCACTCACAATCTCTTTCAATCAGACACAATTTCAAACCTAGTTCTCATAAAAAATTGCAGATTAAGGTCAGTAGAGTTCCAGGACAGGACATGGCAGAGTCAATACTAAATTGGGACTGTTTCGAGTGTCCCCATATTGTCCTGTCCATGGCCTCAATGGTTTGGTGCAGTCATAGGCACACGCTAAGGTCTCGCTGACCACTTGCCCCTTGGTCTTTTGGTCTAGAGAAGGTTTATTCATTTGCCTGTGTTGTGGAGGATGTGGCTGGTCTACTTACAGTCAGGAAATCCTTACATGAGGAAATTCTCACAGTGGACAAAGTGTGTGTGTGTGGTGCCCCCACCAAACAGATTCAACAGCAGGCAGCTGGGGGGACGCAGTCAGGGAGCATCCGTGGGCCTATCAGGACATCCTTCCCTCCTCTCTCTTCATCTCTCCCCAACCCCAATCCTCATCCTTGCTATTTCAACACTTTCTTTCTGGTTTAGCAAAAAGATCTTCTAAAATTAAAGACAAGAACAAGTTCTCTGTGGGCCAGATGAGAAACAAAACTTGGTCCTTCCATATAAGTCTGAGTGTCTGATGAAGCAATAAAATTGGCCAGTGTGTATGATGTGTTAGGATTTTCATGTGGGTTAACTCACGAGTCCTCACAACTAGCCCATGTCATACCCTCCTGAGACATGGGTCGAGAACCTGAGCCTGGGGCGCCTGGGTGGCTCCATTGGTCGAGCAACCGACTCTTGGTTTTGGCTCAGGTCATGATCTCAAGGTTGTGAGATCGAGTCCCGCGTTGGGCTCCACACTCAGCGCAGAGTCTGCTTGTCCTTCTCTCTCTCCTCCTCCCCCCACTCACACTCATGCTCAAAAATAAATAAATCTTAAAAAAAAAAAAAGAAACTGATCCTTGGGAAAGTCAAATGACTTGTGCAAAGTCACACAGCTGGTGGGTGGAAGAATCAAGACAGGGTCCCAGGTTTCTCAGATACCCGGTGCATATATGAATACAATCAGAGCAAATCCAAAGTTCCATTCCCAGCTTGTATCCTTTCATTCTTTCGCTTTCTTTTCTTTCTTTCTTTCTTTTTTTTTTTTTTTTAAGATTTTGTTTCTTTATTTGACAGAGAGAGAGAGATAGCAAGAACAGGAACACAAGCAGGGGGAGTGGGAGAAGGAGAAGCAGGCTTCCCTCGGAGCAGGAAGCCCGATGCAGGGCTCGATCCCAGGACTCCGGGATCACGACCTGAGCCGAAGGCAGATGCTTAACAACTGAGCCACCCAGGCGCCCCTATTTTCCACTTTAATTTAGGAGACTACTCTCAAAAAAGAGTAAAAATAGAATTAAAGGTCCAGTTTGATGTTACTTGCCAATCCCATCACAGTTTTTACCTCCAACTTTTATTGTTTTTTTTTTTTCTAGTGCAGGGGATGAGGTGAAACTGTGTTGATTTCTTCACACCCCTTGTGCCCAACAAAACCCAAATGTCTACCATGTATGCTGTGTTAATCTGGCGGTTATCATTAATCCTCTTTACCAAATACGCTGTTATAGTATAATATGCAAATTAGCCAGAAGGATTAAAGTGAAGCAGTAACAGTTTTACTATGTTAAGGAAACTCTTGAATATCCACAGGGTGAATATTCATGGAACAGATATTAAGATGTGTGTTTTAGCACTCCCTGTACCTGAAGATGCAAGTGTGTGTGTGTGGAGTGGGGGCAGTTGGGGAGGGAGAGGCCATTTTCTTCTACATGCTTCAGCCTATGTACTGTCACTGTTTCTACATCTTGGCGGCTCTGGCAAGTGAAACAGTCCTTGCACAATACTCAGAATTATTTATTTATCTTCTGTCAGTCAGATTTGAGCAAACTGTCATCCTCTAAACTAAACAGTCTCGGGGGATGCTGCCACTGACCTGCATCGGGATGGTCTACCACTGCTTCCGGAGTCCAGAGCCCAGCCTTCACGTAGCCCCTCTTCTCCAGAGTTATGAGAAAGCTGCCATCTCCAACCACAACCTCTCCACTATCCAGACGTTCCAAAATACCCTGAAGGAGAGAAAGAAAAATCACCTAGGTTACATACCTCTTTTTCTTTTTTTTCTTTTCTTTTTTTTTTTTTTTTAAGTTTTTATTTATTTATTCATGAGAGAC
>NW_023270426.1:49978204-50132403 GCF_011800145.1 Mirounga leonina | reverse complement strand
GAGCCCGATGCGGGACTCGATCCCAGGACCCTGGGATCGTGACCTGAGCCGAAGGCAGACGCTTAACCATCTGAGCCACCCAGGCGCCCTTTCTTTTTTTTCTAAAAGCAGTTTCCAATTTTAGGAAAGGTGGTATTATGTTCTTATAGCTCCAGTTCTGTTAAAATCCTCAAAGTCTAATAATATTTCAGAAAGATTGAGTATATTCTACTTCTTGGACACTCCAGGTATTCATTTTGTGCAAAGTGCTGTGAGTATTTTTTCTCAAATAACATTTAATCTGAGTCAAATTATAGTGAAAGTGCTGATGCCATGATAGTTGTTAATGTATTTCATTTCGGGAGACAATGTCCCCAAGTTAAAACAAATCCTTGGGCTCCCTTGCTCCTGGGGGTGGCCATATGACACGGTGCTGGCCAATGAGACATAGGTGGAAGTCAGTTAAAGATTTCCGGAAAAGTTCTGCTTTCCTGATATAGATGGGCACTCCCTTCCATCTGGGCATTTTTTTTCTCCTTCCTCTCTGGAATGTCCCCATAAGTCCTGGAGGTATAGCAATCAGGACTGAAAGCTGACTAACAGCTGGTGTAACTAGCAGCGGGGTGTGTGTGTGTGTGTGTGTGTGTGTGTGCGTGTGTTTTAATAACAACTTTGAGTAGTTGTAGCAGCCATGGATTGCAAGACCTCATGTTAAGTGAAAAAAAAAATAGCCTCTTTTTTGTGTAAACCACTATACACAATCCTAAAGGACACACAGTTTCATAATGATGCCCTAGATTTTCCAGATGTTCACGTTCACATATTCACATGCATGTTTTCATTTGGTACTCCGGACAACTCTGTAAGCTAGGCAGGGTGGACGGTTTTTATTCCCATCTTATAAATGAGGAAACGGACGTTCAGAGAGGCTAAGTGACTTGTCCAACATCACAGAGCTAAGTAAGTAAACAAGCAGACTTCAGATCTTCTAAATTCCTAAACTAGTCTCTTTCTAGTCCCACTTCTCTATTCAGCCCAGCCATACTTGAATAAAAGGTTGTATCCAGAGCAGTTCTCCAAGGACTTACGGTTTCCATTGTCTAAAACATGCCTACCCCTGCATACCTGCTTGGGTCACCCTCTCACTTCCTTCAGGACTTTGGTCAAGGGTCATCTTTTCACGGAGAGCTTTGCTGACCGTCCTATAAAGAAACTGCGGGCGCCTGGGTGGCTCAGTTGGTTAAGCGACTGCCTTCGGCTCAGGTCATGATCCCAGGGTCCTGGGATCGAGTCCCACATCAGGCTCCCTCTCAGCGGGGAGCCTGCTTCTCTCTCTGCCTCTGCCTGCCACTCCCCCTGCTTGTGCTCTTTCTCTCTGTTAAATAAAGAAAATCTTAAAAAAAAAAGAAGAAACTGGAAACACTCCCATGGCAATCCCCATTCCTCTTTTATAGATGGCCTTAGTTAAAGACATAACCTTTTATTGAAAATCAAGGCCAGTTCATTTCAGCGCTGTCCACAGCTGGACACAGAGCAATGCATGAGTGGGGGAGAAAAGCATCTAGTTGCTCCTTCTAACCAGTCTGCAGTCCAGGAAGGTACATTAGAAGGGCTTGTACTGGAGGGCACCGTATCTACAACGTCTCTGGTATTTGGAAGTGGAATGGAGACCAGCTGTGTTAGCTGGGTTAGCCATAGACACTGTTTTGACCAAGAGGGCTCCCGACTCTCGTTATTTTTCCGTACTTTATATCTAAAAATGAATTTTAGCTGAATGTAGAAGAAATATTAATATATATTATGATTCTCACCTTTTCCTCTATTCCCTCCATACAATGCAATTTGCCCTTTTAATTTTGTACTTTTGAAACATAAAAAGGACTTCAACTTTAAACTCTCACGAGACCTTTCCACCTGCCAGGTACAGTTCTAGGCAAGAGGGATAAACATTGGAATAAGACGAGGTCCCTGCCCTCAAGAAACCCAAAGTCTGGCCACCTTGGAGAAGGCCGGTGGGTCAACAAGTCATCACAACACATGTGATAAATAAATGCTGCAGAGGACTATAGAAGAGAGAATCAGAGGTATAGTCATTCGCATAAAATGTTGTCTTGAAAATCTAGCACTTCAATTAACTCAACCATGTTAAGAATCAGATTTAGTTTTAGAGGGGAAAAACACTGGCATACAGTCGGGGTGTTATAGGATAGTATCTCACCTCCTACATCCAATCTGTCCCAGGGTTATGACAAGTGTATCTTTTAACACTTCTCAGGAATGTCCCCCACCCTTCCTCACTGCCCCTGGATTGTTGAAATGGCCTCCAGTTCGCCCCAGCCCACCCCGGCATATCTTCCATTGCCGCAGAGTGAAGTCTTGCCTGACCCACTCTTGTTTGGGATTACATCCTCCTTTGTATTCTGCCTAAGGCCAAACACCGTCCATTCCTGCATCTGTCACTTGTACTGAGCTATCTGGTTACCTGCTTGTCTCCTCTGTTTGGCTTTACAATGCTTGAGGCTCAGGTGACAAATGACTCTTTAGCTAGTAGCTAGGGTTTTAAGAAAATTATAGGGCTTATTTTGATTGTATCTTCATGATAGCAAGTAAAGTTAAGACATTTTGATCTGTTACCTAGATGTTTGTCCAAAATTTTAAATTTTGCCAGTTTTCTAAACAGACCTTAGCAAAATAACTCCATCATCAGGATTTGAATTCAGAGCATTTATCAGCCCCTCCTTCACTGCTTTACTTACCACCTCAATTAATTACTACCCCAGGATGATCTAAAGACAGCTCTAGGATGAGAGAGAACTGGAAAATACAGATCACTGTAAATTAATTTGCAGTACATTTATATTTTCATTCCATTCTCCCTTTCAGTGTGGCAGTGAATCTGCCTTGGAGCTGGTAGTGAGCTCCGAGAGTCATTTATGCTCCTTTTTGCAGATCTCAGTATCTAGACTTCTGGATTTAAGGTCTGGCTTCCGGGCGCCTCTATTCATACACAGAGGCGCAGACCAACTTCACCCTCTGGCCGGAGTCTGCCAGACATCCATTCTGCCTGAAGCTGCCGCCAGGACTGCCCTTGTGGATTTATGAGGCTACTGGAGTTATCCCCTGCGGCAATTCAATGAATTCTTAAGATGTACCTGTTAGCTGGCAGGAGAGGTGAGATTAGCTGTTTCCCACTAACATTTTAACTCTCAGGTACACATTAGCATGGGTTATCATATGATAATCTTGGTGTTGCAAGAGCAGAGGCTGCTGGGAAGAAACTGGACAGGGACAGCCTATTTTAAAAACCTTTTTAAAAATGAGCTAACGGTGAACACAGTATTACAGAAAGTTTAGAGGAAGAAATCAGCACAGTGGCTTTATGTTTTTATTAAGCTCATTTTCTTCAATGCCCATATTTTACTCTTATAATCAGAAAGACATATCCAAAAATTTTTTTGTTGTTAAATCCATATTGTACATCTTATGTAATTATTACCGTTATTATTTCCTTCCTTACACTGCATATATAAATATTTTTACATAGCTGAGATCTGTCCATGACATAGTATAACTCCTTTTATAAGGTAACATTGCCAGAGCAGTTTGCTTGTCCCATACTTAGCTTCTTAATCGGTGCCTAATAACTTATTAAGTGGGTGTACCTTTATTTAAGGAGCCCACCACCGTTGGGCATCTTGGTTGTTCCTAACTTTTTAGTATCAATAGATCAGTGGTGCACATTTCCATGTCTATATAGCATCTCCCTTCCCCACCCTCTCTGAATTTCGGGGCACAGGTGGGTTGCTTTGAGGGATCCTGGAGATGTCCTGCGACCAAGTTCATGCCTTTCCTAATTTTGTTTTGTCACCCCTTCTCCTCACAAGCACACACCCAGCAGAGAAACGGGGCGGGGGAGGGGGGTGACAAGGCTCACAGTTGGTGAGTAGATGGGGAACGAAGCTTAGAGAAGGAGCCAGGGAGACCTGTCTGACTGATGAGAGGAGGCTGAGCCGCTCCACCCCACCCTGCGCACCCCTCAGACCTGCGCACTCCCCTATCCACCCCTTCTCCACAGCCTCGGGTCGGGGAGGGTCTGCACCAGGGCTGGTTTCAGGCCAGCCCACCGCTTGCAGGGCCAGGCTGCCCCTCTTCCCAAAACCTGAGGGAACCGAGCTCTGGGGCCAGTTGAGCCGAAGACCTGACGGCGTCTGTGGGTTAACGGTAGAAATGTGAGCATGGCCCCGGAATCCGAAGCTAGACTTCAAATCCCCGCTTCACCGTGGCCTAGAATGGGTGACCTTGAGCTAGTTGCCTGACTCTCTGGGCCTCAGCTTCCTCACCTGAAAAGTGGGAATAATCATGAAAGTGAGATAATTTGCGTAAAGCAGTCTGCGCAGCTCGGGGCACTGGGTCAGGGCTCCATAAATGTTACCCGAGATTGTTATCTAACCCTGTCGCCAAGGTGGTATTGTCATCCCGGGCCCCTGGCGGCCGCGGAAACCGAGGCGCAGAGCCGTCCGGGTGCCCGGCCGAGGTCGCAGAGCTCGGCCAACGGCTGAAGTGGGGTTTGAACTCCAGGCCCTGGGAGCCCCGCGGCCCGCGGGGCTAAATACCTCGCGGACGCGCGGAAACTCACCTTTTTGGCCCCGGGGCCTCCGACCTGTGCCATCGCGCCGCGACCGTGTGGGCGCCGGTCCGGGAGAGCGCGCCAGCCCTCGAGCCCGCCCCTCGCCCGGGGGAGGGTCCCCCGCTCCGCGGAGCCGCCTGCCCCGCCGCCCCAGGGCGTGGGCTGGCCCGGAGCAGGTGCCCGCGCCCGCGCCCTCGGCCTCCCAGGCCTGGCCATGCTCCGCGCGGGCGCACAGCGGCTGCGGGGCCTTCCGCCGCCGAGCCTCCCGCTGCGGGGCTCCCCGGGCCGCCCGCGCTCAGCCTGCGGCCGCCAAGGGTAAGTGGGGTCCGGCCCGCGCAGAGGCTTACGGCTGGGCGGCTGCCGGGACGGGAGCCAGGGCCTGAGGCGGTGTGCCGGGCCAGGGGCACTTTGGCCTCCGAGAGATGGGCATTTGGATTTCTTCTAGATTTCTGTGTGTTTTTTCACATGCACGCACGTACAAAGTGAAATAGTGTCAGAGGGCTCCCAGTGCGAAGCCATTCCTACCCCCGTATTTTTCCCCAGTCAAGTGTTAACAGTGTCTTCTGTATTTTTCCCCGAGATTGTCTGTGTGTAAGCAAACAGGGGTGTATGTATGTTCCTCTTTGCCTTGCTGACATCTTGCTTTTTACGATGCATCCTGGAGAAGCTCACGATCCAGCTAGGAAGAAAGTCATGCAAATAAATATATTAAACCACTGAGCAATAATTATAAAATGAGAGAAGACTATGCGGTGAGGAAATTAAGTGAGGAAATGCATTTTACTCCATCTGGCTCTCTTCAGCCTGGGACGCGTTGGATGGAGGGGATGATCCAAGGTTTATAGAAGCTAGACTTCACGATGATTATGGTTTTCCATGGGATAAAATAAGTGTGTTCTTTAAGTAGACTGAGAAAAATTATTCTCTAGATCCTTTGGAAATTAAAAAAAAAAGAAGTCCTGTTCAATTCTTTAGTTCTGTTAGTTATCTACAATGGACCAGAATTATATGGACTAGGGCTCACATGCCTCCTCCTCCCTTCCCTAACCAGGTTGCATCAGTCAGGGTTTAGATGCCCCAAATGATTAAAGCAGCACTATGCCAACCTCCCAGGCACTGTTAAGATATTACAGAAACCAGGAGAAACACATTAGTCAGAAAAACTATAGCTACCACAGCTTAGTAAAACTACCGTTAACAAAAATTGTCTTCCAGAGAAGAAAACCCACCCTTATCTGCAGAAACAAGATGGAAAGACAGAGCAGAAACTGTGATCATTGGAGGCGGCTGCGTTGGTGTGAGTCTGGCTTATCACCTCGCCAAAGCGGGGATGAAAGATGTGGTCCTCCTGGAAAAATCCGAGCTCACTGCTGGATCTACCTGGCACGCAGTAAGAAAAGCACCTCGAAACCATCCCACACACTGAACTGTGCACCAGTGCAATCACTTTTCTTCCCCTTACAACTCCCTACTTCGAGCTCTTTAGAGTGAGTTTCCTTTCAATAGTGGTGGAAGGTGCAGTTACAATTTAGTTGGTGTACTTCTAGGACAGGATCAACATTTATAATGTCTTTATCTTGGACGTGTGGCTTCTGGATTCAGCCCTGGCTCTGCCATTTTCTACCCAGCCGACTTGCGGCCAATTACTTGTTTCCTTACTTACATCTTTTTTTTTTTTTTTTTAAGATTTTATTTATTTATTTGAGAGAGAGAGCACAGACGAGAGGGGATAGGGTCAGAGGACGAAGCAGACTCCCTGCCGAGCAGGAAGCCCGATGCGGGACTCGATCCAGGGACTCCAGGATCATGACTTGAGCCGAAGGCAGTGGCTTAACCAACTGAGCCACCCAGGTGCCCACCTTACTTACATCTTGCTTCGGGAATATCAACAGCACCTACCCAGTAGGGTTGTGACGAAGGTTGAGTTAATATGTGTAAAGTTATTAAACACATGGTAAATGTTTAGCAAATGTTAGCATTTTTTGTGGAAGGATCCTGGCTGGCTGATCTCAAACATAGCCGGAGACCTTTCCCTAAACTCCCCTCACCTGGGTTTTGTGGTCCTTTTGTTTTTATGTATGATTTTAATTCCTCACTGTGAGTCGACAGGTTGGCTTCGTGAGGCTGAGGACCACGAGGGCTGGGAACATGGGACCCTGCTTTCGTGTTGTGCCAAATAGACACACAGCCGAGTCAATTGGACGTATTTAATGATACACATAATTATTCCCGTGCTACACAGTAACTGGGCTGAAATGGAAAGTTGCTCAGGTAAATGAAGGGGTTGGCACTGCTCTCATACCAGTATGCCATCCCAGTGATCTCTGAAGTCAGCTAAGGATGGGAGAGGAAGTTTTTGTGACTGTTGGCACAAATTTCTTTTGGAGAAAGAGTTGGGCAGTGTTAGCTGCTGCTCGTCATTCCTTTCTGTCTCTAGTTTTCCTCTGCTGACACAAGAGGGAACCCTGCTTTTTAGGGACTTCTGAATCTCGAACCTGCTCTAGGTTTGGGGGTCCCAAGCACTGAAAGGGCTGCCTGTTTCCTGTTGAGACTGGGGGAGAGTGCAGCCCACATGTAAGCCCAGTTGGGCCCAGTGTTCTGGTAGTCTCATAGTCAGACCCTACCGACTGGATGGAGGCTTCTCGAAAAGTCACACCAAGCCCAGCTCCTTTCCCCTGTCTCCTTTCCCTCCAGTCCCCTCGTCCCTCAGTCTGAGCGGGAGGTGCGGGCACCTGGTCCTCCCTCAGGGTCTTTTCAGAGCCCTTACAGGCAACTGACTGTTGTTTCCACAGTTGTCCTTCAACTCGCTTCCTCCTACCTGGAGAGAGGGGTCTGAGAAGCCGCCAACGCTCCTGGCTCTTCTCCCCTCCCTGAACTAGACTTTCTAGGTAGGCTTCATGTTATCACATGGAAGGAAGCCTGCATTTCTCTTGTAGCCCTCCTGTAACTTCTCCTTAGTGGACATTCGCTCACCCTTTCAACAGTATTCACTGAAAGCCTATATTGGGTCAGGCCAGCCCTGTTCTAAGAGGTGGGGACACAACAGGGAAAAACTAAGTGCCTGCCTTCACAGAGCCACATTCTGGTGTGGCAGACAGAGAACACACAAGCAATGCTTGAGAGTAATCAGTGCCGGGAAGAAGAGTAAGGTGGGGTAAGGGGATGGAGAACGACGGGACGGAGGAGTCAGGAAGCTACTTTGAGGAGATGACGCCTCAGCAGAGACCAGGAAGAAGTGAGCGAGGGTGTGGTGAGGCTGTCCAGGTAAGGGCATGTAGGCAGGGGGACATTTAGGCAAGTGGAGATATCCTGAGAGGGAGGCTTACACCCTTTTAATACTTCCCGGTTGTTGAGGAGGGCATGCGTTTTAATATTTTAATTACGGATTTGCTCATTTATATTTGATTGATTTGATGTAGCCTATATTTTAGAATAGATTACTGGATTCCCTGCATTATTACTTCTTAGACATCCCATGAATGAAAAAACAAAAAAGCGACATACTCTTAATCTAAGTTTTTTCAAGAAAAGTGGGCAAAGTTCTTAAGATGATAGCTTCTTGTTAAATGTTAACCGTGCAAAATAATTTCCCCTTAACCAGAGAGATTCCAGAGTGAGTGGGAAAGGCATGCTCCTGCATTGTGCACAAGGTATTATGCTATACAGTTTACAAAAAGAGACCCAGGCAGTGAGAGCTCAAGATGGACTCGGGCATCAGGAGCCAGATTATTTGACCCCCTGGGAATAAAGGAAAAAACAACCTGAAGAAGTTCCATATATTTGGAATTTTTAATGCAGAGAAGTATTTGGAGCAGATTTGAAAATGTGGAAGGCCGGGGAGCCAGCTAAAGGGGCAGACTACAAAAATCCAGGCAGTCTCACTGAACTAGAACATGTGCTCAAGGTTAAACATATCTGTAAAGTGCAGGAATCAAGTACTTAAGGAGGAAGGCACAGCTTGCAAAATGAATATTAAAAATGGAGTCACAAATCCCCAAATCCTGAGGCTTTGCTATATTTTAACAAGACTGCTTTGTCAGCAGGTGCCACTACTACTGATTTAGACCATTTCATGTAGGATGGAGGGAAAGGGAAGAGGATGGAGTGAGAAGCAGCTTTGGAGCATGGGGCCCCCAGGAGACGCAGCCCCTGGGGATGGTGCCAAAGTGAATGTTCTGGAGAACTGAGGACTAAAGAGCTAAAGATGCACAATGATCCATTTGGGGTGTAGGAAAACAATATTAGAACTTTCTGTTCATTTTCATCTAAAAATGTAACAAAGAAACTTTACTGGTCCTTATAAATAGCCTTCATTCGTGATGTGGGTGACATACTGGGTATGATTCCAAGGTTGACTAAAAGAAAGGTTGGCACACCACAAAGGAAGCAGCCCCATCCTTTCTTTTTCTTTAGTCTACCATGACATAATGCAGATCACATGCTATAGAGTGTCATTGTCGTGATGAATTTTATAGAAACAGGGCTTTAAATAATACAATTTGTGATGAAAGGGAGAGGGAATGAACTTGAAAATGTTGTACCATATCTCATACAATAATTTAAAGGGTTGTGAAACCAAATTTTTCTTTTACAAAAAGACAAGTGTCCTAAATTTAGTGACCTTTGTAGTGATGCAAATGGCTGCCAGTCATTTCCACATAGCAGATACACATGAAAAAAAATGAATGCAATCTATCCTTTCAAAGTAAAGATGATATTACAAGTGAGAAATAACTGCTTTTTGCAAAATAGTCCTGTTGGGAAGAGAGCATTTTGAAAAGGGAAGTTTGGAAATGTTGGCATCATTATTAGATTTTCTGGCCAAAATGATATGCATCATCTAGAAAAACTCATATATATATATATATATATATATATATACACACAGGAGATAAACTTTTTAACCCATCTGAAATTTTTCCAAATGATGAGTGTCAGTGCGATTTGTACCCATTTATTTAAAATATAAAAATGCAGGGCGCCTGGATGGCTCAGTTGGTTAAGCCTTCGGCTCAGATCATGATCCTGGAGTCCCGGGATCGAGTCCTGCATTGGGCTCCTTGCTCAGCGAGGAGTCTTCTTCTCCCTCTGACCCTCCCCCCCTCATGCTCTCTCTCTCTCTCATTCTCTCTCTCTCAAATAAATAAATAAAATCTTTAAAAAAGTAAAATAAAATAAAATATAAAAATGCAGTAACTTCCAGTTAGCTTATAACAACAACTGCTGGACAAGGGAACATGAAACATGAATAGTCAAGTTTCAACAGAAATGTTTGTGTAGGCGATGATTGGGTGGGAGGAAGTGGGGTCACGATGCACAGAGTACAGCCAAGAAAGTGCCCTTCTCCCACTCAGACCTTTGTATCATTGACAACTAGCTTCCCCAGCTAGCATAGCCATTTGAACCAGTCTCAAAATAAAACAAACCTGGGATTAGGCCTTCAAGTTGCTGTTTTACCATAGCTAATCCTATACATATTTCAGTAATAAAGCATGTTACTTACATAGCTTTGCTAAAATATTAACAAATCAGTTGACTATTCAAAAGTTTTCCATATAATAAACTTTAAAAGCTCAAAAGCTTTTTTACTAAGTAAATTTTAAAAATTCAAAAGCTTTTCTACACAATAAACAAAATAAAAAATTTTTAAATATTTAATTCATTTCAAGTTGTTTTTGTATGTTTTATGATCTCTGTTACTATAGTAATACATATTCTTATATCGTGTGAGAACAAAGAAATCCACATATTTTAGTGGGTATGCTTAAATTTTTTTATTGGATGCCAGTGCATGGAGTGTCTGGGTTATATGATGGCTTGAGGTCAGTCACTGGGCTTTTTGAGGTTGTAGAGGCTCATGAAAGAGAGGGCAGGATTATTAAAGAGATAGAGCATCACTAGCTTTAGTGACAATGGATGATTTCTCTAATGCCATCATCCCTGCTCATTCATTGTTAGCTTACTGTAAGGAAGAGCTTTTTCTTCTCCCTGTTTGTGTATTTATTTATTTATTTATTTATTTATTTAATCAACAAGGATTCATAATTCTAATTTTATTCAGAGAGTTATAGTTCTCAGTGATTATCTTGTCTCTGTTTCATCTTTTCTCTTTTATTTTTCTTCTGACTATAACAATTTTCTGTCCTCAAATCAAAGTTAGGCCCCTTCCTGTCCTCCTTATAGACTTGTGATCATTCTAGCATCTTCTCTTAGTTCTTTTTTTTTTTTTAAGATTTTTATTTATTTTTTTGACAGAGAGACAGTGAGAGAGGGAACACAAGCAGGGGGAGTGGGAGAGGGAGAAGCAGGCTTCCCGCGGAGCAGGGAGCCGGATGTGGGGCTTGATCCCAGGACCCTGAGATCATGACCTGAGCCCCAGGCAGACACTTAACGACTGAGCCACCCAGGCACCCCTTAGTTCATATTTTTTAAAAAAGATTTATTTACTTATTTTATGTTTTTTTTTTTTTAATATTTTTATTTATTTATTTGACAGAGAGAGACACAGCGAGAGAGGGAACACAAGCAGGGAGAGTGGGAGAGGGAGAAGCAGGCCCCCCGCGGAGCAGGAAGCCCGATGCGGGGCCCGATCCCAGGACCCCGGGACCATGACCGGAGCCGAAGGCAGACGCTTAACCGACTGAGCCACCCAGGCTCCCCTATTTACTTATTTTAGATGGGGGAAGGCGCAGAGGGGGAGAGAGAGCTAGAGAGCAAGAGAGAAAGAAGATTCCATGCTGAGTGTGGAGCCTGACTTGGGGCTTGATCCCATGATCCTGAGATCATGACCTGAGCTGAAATTAAGAGTTGGAGGCTTAACTGACTGAGCCATCCAGGCGCTTTTTCTCTTAGTTCTTATGTTTTTCTCTAAATGCTTTGGCACTGAATCATATGCTCTTGATTTCACTGTTTCATATATGAAAGTTTCATGACTTCAGTCAGAATACAAAATCTTGAAGGATAAGAACAATGTTTTCAGGGCACCTGAGTGGCTTAGTCGGTTTAAGCATCTGACTTCAGCTCAGGTCATGATCTCAAGGTCCTGGGATAGAGTCCTGCATCAGCTCCTGGCTCAGCAGGGTGTCTGCTTGTCCCTCCCTCTGCCACTCCCCCACTTGTGCTTGCTCTCTCTCTGTCAAATAAATAAATAAAATCTTAAAAAAAAAAGAACAATGTTTTCTCCTTCAAAATTCCCATTTAATATATCCTTGCTGAAGCCCAGAATAGAAACACAGTGTTCCCTAAACAAAGTTCATTGGGCTAAATGTCTTGAATAACAATTTTACAAAAATGAGCCCATGTGACTTTTTCATATGAAAGATTATTCATTCATAATTCTATGAAAATAGCTTTCTGGGGAAGGGAAGAGGATTGATATAGTGTAGATATACAATTTTCTGGTGGTCTGATTTACCCCAGGTTAAGCTCAGAGATCTTGAGTAAATGGTGAATGGAACCCTACCAGGGCTTGTGAATGTTATTTTTTTTTCAACTGAGAGGAGATATATGGAATGCATATCACGCAGACACCTGAAGGCTAGGGATTCTCCATTATTGATCTAGAAAAGCTCATCTGCACACTAGATACTAAGCTTGTAGAGGAAAGTGGGATATTTGAAAGTGAAAGAGCCTGACTGGCACTTCCATTAGAATGGGGCTTCGCTCTGAGAGCATCTCTAAGACCTGCCAGGATTTTTCAAAAAAAAGGCTGTGCATGTGTCCAAATGCTTGAACAAGTACTTGATAGAAGCCCTAGGGTTCTGGTCCATAAAGGATGACTGATGAACTTTAAATGGGGTGCTTTTGAGTTCAGGAGAACCGAATACCTACCACTATCATAGAAGAACCTTATAAATCCTCCCAAACAGATTTTATTTTGAACAGATTGTGTTCTGATGAGCTTTCCAGAATAAAGTAGCTGCAAAATGGGGCCCCAGATACTTAATTTAGAGAAGCTGCTTCATATAATTGCTTAGAATTCTTTTTTTTGGATACTACATTGCATCTGCCAGAGTTAGTAAAAGGGGTTTTGGCATGCTACTATTTAGATATTTTTTTGTGTGTGAGAGTAATAAGTGTTTATTCAGCACATATTTGTGGGTTACAATCTATGTATTCATCAGACAGGTTAAGCTTCAACAAAAGTCTGTTCACCAATTAGCCAGGCTCCAGTTCTCAGGAATTTTCCAATTCTTGAATTTTGGGAATTTCAGGAAAGAGAACAGGAGGGCTGTTCCATTTAAGAGAATGGTGGGGATTGGGTCAAGGAAAATTTTGCTAGTCCATGCTCCTTGTCCTTATGGGAACACATGATTTGCTGGTTTGGGTCCATGCTGTATGCCACCCCCACCCCCATATTCTTCCTAACAGCATACATTCCTAAACCTCTCATCGTAATCATCCCATTTATGAACCTACAAACACTCTTTCCTTAGTGACGTTTAGGGACTTAAAGTATACGTTCATTGGCTGACTTCACATTACCTACATGGTTCAAATTGCTTCTCATAACTCTGCCATGAGTCTTATGCCCAGCTGTGCTCAAACTGGAGCTGATGTGTTCTCATCCCAAAAGAATGGCTGGTGCTTCTCAGTAGAGAATGTTGTTGACGAGGATGTGGATGAAAAGGAACCCTTGTGCACTGTTGGAGGGAATGTAAGTTGGTGCAGCCACTAAAGAAAACAGTATGGAGGGTCCTCAAAATATTAACAATGGAAATATTATATGATCCAATAATTCCACTCCTGGGTATTTATCCAAAGGGAAAAAACCCACTAATTTGGAAAGATATATGTATCCCTGTGTTTATCGCAGCATTATTTGCAATAGCCAAGATGTGGAAGCAACCCAGATAAATGGATAAAGAAGAGTGGTATATTTAGACAATGGAATTTTAAGCAGCCACAAAAAAGGATGAGATCTTGCCATTTGTGACAACATGATGGACCTGGAGGGTATTATACTAAGTGAAGTAAGTCAGATGGAGAAAGACAGATAACATATGGTTTCATTTATATGTGGAATCTAGAAAACAAAACAAATGAATAAACAAAGTAGAAACAGATCCATAAATACACAGAACAAACTGGTGGTTGCCAGAGAGGAGGGGAGTGGGTGGGGGGATAGGCAAAAAGGGTAAAAGAGAGTGAGAGATACAAGCTTCCAGATAATGGAATAAGAGATGGGGATAAAAGATACAGCACAGGGAATATAGTCAATGGCACTGTAATGTGTTATATGGTGACCGATGGTAGATACACTTGTGATGAGCATGGCATAATGTAGAGTTGTTGAATCCCTATGTTGTACACCTGAAACTAATGTAACATTGTGTGTCATCTCTACTCAAATAAGAAAAAATTTTAGAGAATGTTATTATTATTTTTTTTAAGATTTTATTTATTTGCGAGAGAGAGAATGAGATAGAGAGAGCATGAGGGGGGGAGGGTCAGAGGGAGAAGCAGACTCCCCGCTGAGCAGGGAGCCCGATGCGGGACTCGATTCCAGGACTCTGGGATCATGACCTGAGCCGAAGGCAGTCGCTTAACCAACTGAGCCACCCAGGCGCCCAAGAATGTTATTGTTCTTATTTTTTTATTTAGTATTTTCTTTTCTTGCCGCTTTCAAGGCAGGTTTAACAACCTACTTTCATCCTGGAATAAACTTGAAGAAGATACATTATGCCAGCATCAAACTTTATGAGAAGTTGGAAGAAGAAACTGGGCAGGTAAATGCATTTAACTTGAAATTGTCTTTTAGGTCAGTTTCTCAGAAATATGTAGGATTTCTGAAGAATTTTGCTAGGTCATCACTGAAGCTGTGTCTGGTGACATGAATGACATGGGGAATGTTTCTTGTGGTAGAGAAATCCGGTGGCGATTTAAGGCAAGAATCCCAAGTTTGCTTTACGAGCCATTTGATTTCTTGGAGCATGTTTCCCATGTAATTAACCACTCTTGATTTTTTTTAAATAAGGAAAGGATACAAAAGCAGCTTTCAAAAATATCTTCACAGTCAGTTACTATATCTAGAAACCAAGAAATCAGAGACTTTCAGCAACTGGGTTACAAAGGATCGAGGGTGGGCGCCTGGGTGGCTCAGTTGGTTGGGCGACTGCCTTCGGCTCAGGTCATGATCCTGGAGTCCCGGGATCGAGTCCCGCATCGGGCTCCCTGCTCGGCAGGGAGCCTGCTTCTCCCTCTGACCCTCCCCCCTCTCATGCTCTCTGTCTCCCATTCTCTCTGAGATAAATAAAAATTAAAAAAAAACAACAACAAAGGATCTGAGGGCAATGGCTGCCAGATTGTTACACAGTTTTGAAAAGTAGTTCACTAAAAGCCCCTCATTTTTATTTTTATCTCTTTTCATACTTATAAGTGCTCTCAAAATAAAGTGGCAGGTAAAAACTATCCATAGGCTAAGATGGGAGTTTACTTAAATTTTTCATGCTATTTTCCTTGCCTAAAACTATCAAATGGCTCCCCACAGTTTGTAGGCCAAAGGCCAAAGGAGGAGAGTCTTCCTTAGCTGAGCCTTGCCTGCTTTCCAACATTTTCTCTTGCCACTCTTTGCCATGCGCATATGCTTCAACTATTCTTAATTACATATATTTCTGGAATGTGCTGGGCTCTCTGCCTGAAACAGCATCTTCTCAGACCCCATCTCAGTATTCACCCTCCACCCTTCCCTGAGGTCACCCCCTTTGAGAAGCTGTCCTTGACTTTCCCCATCCACCAGTCAGGCCGGCTGAGGGCACGTCTCTTGGTTCTAACAACATATAACATTATTATTTTTTTTAAAGATTTTATTTATTTATTTGAGAGAGAGAGAGAGAGAGAGAAAGTGTGAGCACACAAGCAGGGGGAGCGGCAGGCAGAGGGAGAGGGAGAAGCAGACTCCCCGCTGAGCAGGGAGCCCGATGCGGGACTCGATCCCAGGTCTCTGGGATCATGACCTGAGCTGAAGGCAGACGCTTAACCAGCTGAGCCACCAGGCACCACACATATAACATTCTTATAACACAAATCTCTCTCTCTCTCTCTCTCTCTCTCTCTCTCTCTTTGTGGTAGTTACTTTACTGGTTGGTCTTCCTAGGGACTATGAGAAACTTGAGGGCAAGGAATCCATCTTTTATCTCTGTGACCCAGCGCCTAACTGAGTGCTTGGCCAACTGAAGGACTTCAATAAATGTCAAATAAATGTGTATTTCCATTCATGCTTCAGCTCATCACTGCAACATTCTGATTCTTTATATTCCTTCCTCAAATCCTTGGTCTTTCTTGTTTTCACATGGTTTTCTTTTCCTCTCACATGAACACTGTCCCATGTTGTTGTAATTATGCTCTCA
Source organism: Mirounga leonina (assembly GCF_011800145.1). NCBI lineage: Eukaryota > Metazoa > Chordata > Mammalia > Carnivora > Phocidae > Mirounga > Mirounga leonina. The sequence goes on along the minus strand of NW_023270426.1, from coordinate 50,116,449 downwards.
GCTGTCTGCCTTCACCCATACACTGTAAGTGCCATGTAGGCAGACTCTTTGCTTCTTGTTTATAATAGCATCTCTGGGGCTTACAGAGTGTTGGACACAGAGGAGCCGGTGAGTGAGTATTTGCTGAGTGAATGTCTTTGTGTAAGATGCAAAGATTTTATATAGTTATCTCTTGCACTGCTGAGTAAATCTCTCTTCTGTACACTCGCATTTTCATTGTGCTGAAGAAGAACCATGTTTGAATGCCAAATAATGATTTATTTATGTGTTTTTATTGGCATGATTGTCACAGGTGGTGGGATTCCATCAGCCTGGTAGTATCAGAATTGCCACAACTCCTGTGAGGGTCGATGAATTTAAATATCAGATGACGCGAGCCGGCTGGCATGCGACAGAACAGTACATTATTGGGCCTGAAAAAATTCAAGAGATGTTCCCTTTACTCAACATGAATAAGGTATTTATCTTCAGGGTATTTTCACCATTTGTGGACTTGAATTAGGATTAGAAAAAGTTACTTTAAGAAGTTTATTAAAGGTAGAAAAACTGCACACACATTTGGAATGGCAAAATCAGATGATTAATGCTGGAATCTGGGCATGTAACAAGGTGTACTATTATGTATGCTAAATGAAATATAAAAGCATATGAAAAAAGCTTAGTTTTCCACCTGTGACGACTGAGGAGGCATTTTCAACACCTTTCTATTACTGTGTCCCCAGATCTAGGGGTTTCCATACATAAACTTCTGTTTGAGAACTGCAGATAAAATAATTACCTAGTATGATAAATATGCATATAGAAAGGCTGTCTTATTAAAACTTTTTACAAAATCAAATTTAGAAGGGCCACTCTATGTTGCTCCACAAATACCATTTAGCTCTTAACTGTACTTCCAACAGGCTCTATATCAGGTATTGATCTAGTTTTAACCAAATTTGGCTGAGAAAATCCACTTGGGAATTTAGTGTCTTTTTTTTTTCTTTTTGGCTAGGCAATAATCCCATTCGGATAATAAGCATGACTAACACTATACAACATTACAGCGTAGATTTACGTACCTGGTACTATGCTAGGCCCTTTATATACATAATTCTATTTAATTTTCACAATAATATTATACAATATATATTATTGCTACACAGGAAATTACAGGTTAGATAGTTTACATAATGGACTCAGGCTCATCCGCTAGAAAGAGATGGAGCAGAGACTTGAAGCCAGACTCCATTGTGCACACTACTCAAGTACGCCACCAGATGGCGCTGGTGAGAGAAGCAGGGGCTTACGTTCCTCCCTAGGACCCGAACTGAACTGGGGAGGCACCTTGTATCATTGATCTGGGCGCTGGGGTTGTTTGCCCTCGTGAGTCTATAGGCTGCTGGCCTTCTCTTCTCTGTAGTTCTGTGTGTGTGGTTGCAGACTTGAGTTGCATTGTCTGCACTGAAATTCCATCACTGTAAGGTTATGCTTATTATCTGTTTATATGTCACTCTTGGAATGCTTTGCTGGAAGTTCTCACCATCAGAGTTTTCTCAAAGGTATTAGGCAATGGAAATATGTGGAAAGAGTAGTCTCTGGATCTGGGGGCAGGGTGCCAAATCAAATAGATACTGGATTACTGCAATGAGGACATATCCATTATAAAATACCAACATGACATTTGGAAGTCTACAGTAATATGAAATCCATTAAAATCAAAACAAGTCTCGGGGCGCCTGGGTGGCTCAGTCGTTAAGCGTCTGCCTTCGGCTCAGGTCATGATCCCAGGGTCCTGGGATCGAGCCCTGCATCGGGCTCCCTGCCCCGCGGGAAGCCTGTTTCTCCCTCTCCCACTTCCCCTGCTTGTGTTCCTGCTCTCGCTATCTCTCTGTCAAAGAAATAAATTTAAAAAATCTTAAAAAAAAAAAAATCAAAACAAGTCTCTTGCACTAAAACTATAACAAGAGATTGGATTAGTAATCAAAAGCTGCCCACAAAGAAAAGACTGGGCCCAGGTGGCTTCACTGGTAAATTCTACCAGACATTTAAAGAAGAATTAACACTAATCCTTCACAAACTTTTCCAAAAATAGAAGAGAACACTTCCCAACTCATTCTATGAGGCCAGTATTGCCCTGATACCAAAACCAGACAAAGACATCACAAGAAAAGAGAGACAGGTATCCCTTGTGAATATTGGTGCAAAAATCCTTAACTAGCAAACTGAATTTAGCAACATATAAAAAGGATAATGCAGTATGACCAAGTGGAATTTATGCCAGGAATGCAGGGTTGATTTAACATCTGAAAATCTGGGGCGCCTAGGTGGCTCACTCAGTTAAGCATCTGCTTTCGGCTCAGGTCATGATCCCGGGGTGCTGGGATCGAGCCCCGAGTCTGGCTCCCTGCTCAGCAGAGTCTGCTTCTCCCTCTGCTTGTGCTCTTTCTGTCTCTCTCTCTCTCTCTCTCTTTGACAAATAAATAAAATCTTAAAAAAATAACATCTGAAAATCAATCAGTTTAATGTGCCACATTAATAGAATGAATAAAGGACAAAAACACATGATCATTTCAATAGATGCAGAAAAGACATTTGACAAAAGCTCCTTGTTCATATTGGGTGCTCAGTAGATTTCTATTGAATAAATGAGACCTAACTATAATACTGCACAGTGTTCCCTCTATCAACTTGGTTCATCAGACTGTCATTCTTCTTTGTTTCCCCCTGGTACCTAGCCTGAAATCCTAGTGCAACATCGGTATTCAAGCATTAGTTGTTGAATGACTAAGTCAAGTATACATTTTCCTGACACCTGTATACACTTAACATGTGAACTTGTTAATAGTACTGAACAATGAAATATAAATAATTGATTAGTATTAGACTGACTGCAAATGTCAGAAACCAAAATGATAATGCTTAAACACGATAGAAGTTTCTCTTTCCTTTAGGCAGTCCAGGATTTGAATGGTGGCTATTTTCCATGAAGATTTCAGGAACCCAGTTGCCTTCTAGATCATTGCTCTGTCATTCCTAGGGTGTGACTCCTCTGTCCTTATTCCAAGACGGCAGCAGCTAGAGCTCTGGCTGGCCATCATGTCTGCATTCCAGACAATAGGAGGGAGGAAGGACAAAGAAGGGACAATGGGCACATGCCAGTGGTTTTGTTTTCTTTTGTTTTTTAAGTAGGCTTCACACCCAGTGTGGAGTCCAACTTGGGGCTTGAACTCAAGACCCTGAGATCAAGACCTCAGCTGAGATCAAGAGTCAGACACTTAACTGACTGAACCACCCAGGTGCCCCATGCCAATTGTTTTTAAAAAACTATTCATGAAAGTTGCCACATGACACTTTCATTTGTATTTCACTGACCAAAACTTAGTAATACTTCTACCTACCAGTTGGAACTTATAACTGCCAACTATTGGAAATTGTTCCTAGTGGCTATATGTCTAAATAAACATTCAGTTTCCATTGCTATGGGGGGCAGGGGAGAGAATGGATGTTGGAGACAATTGCAAGCCTCTGTCAAATAGGGTGTCTTCTTAACACTCAGTGTGAGTCCTGCCTCTGCCTGAGCTTTGATCAAGGAAAAAGAAGTACAGACTGATCAATCTGATGCCGTGATGCACTTTTAAAGTCCAGTTTTACTAAACATTTCCTGGCAGATATAGTTACACTGAATAATGGGTATGTTTTGTTTAAATATTGACTCTTTTATGATTAATTTAGATTTTAGCTGGACTATATAATCCTGGAGATGGTCACATTGATCCTTACTCTCTAACTATGGCCCTAGCTGCTGGGGCTAGGAAATATGGTGCCCTTTTAAAATATCCCGCCCCGGTGACTTCTCTGAAACCCAGGTCAGATGGAACGTGGGATGTTGAAACGCCAGAGGGATCTATGAGAGCGAAAAGAATTGTGAATACTGCAGGTAAGCATCATATATACAAATATGATGTGTGTGTGTACGTATATATATGTATATATATATATTTAAATTAGTGGGTTTTTTCGGGGCGCCTGGGTGGCTCAGTTGTTAAGCGTCTGCCTTCGGCTCAGGTCATGATCCCAAGGTCCTGGGATCGAGCCCCGCATCAGGCTGCCTGCTTCTCCCTCTCCCACTCCCGCTGCTTGTGCTCCTGCTCTCGCTGTCTTTGTCTCTGTCAAATAAATAAATAAAATATTTTAAATAAATAAATAAATAAATTAGTGGGTTTTTTCAAGTGGCAAAGATATAAGACATGTGGCCATAGAGTAATGTTTTATACTAGGCACATTGTTGGGAAACACTGTAATGTTCCCAAGATGAGCATTTTGTCTGTTTCTAAGCTCCATCACTTTGCTTTTGGCGTGTGATGCCACTCTTCCCTTGTTTACACACACAGAAAGTTGGTGTTCTTCTCCATCCTGTTTTCTTCTACTCCAGATCATGTTTTGTTCATGATGCTGCTTTTTCCCTTCTACGTTCACTCTTTCTTTATACTAATAAAGTCTAATGTGCAAATTTGTGAGCATCCTTTTTGTTCTCAGTTTGCTTTTGGGGGAAGATCTAATCATTTGTGTTCTCTCTCATCCATTTCTGATTGGTTGACTCCAGTCAAAAAATGTTTAACCCTGGGGTGCCTGGCTGGTTCAGTTGGTTAAGCGTCTGCCTTCGGCTCAGGTCATGATCCCAGGGTCCTGGGATCAAGCCCCTCATCGGGGCCCTGCTCAATAGGAAGTCTGCTTCTCCCTGTGCCCCTCCCCCTGCTCATGCTCTCTTGCATGCATGTGCTCTTTCTCTCAAATAAATAAGATCTTAAAAAATATATATGTTTAACCCTTTTCCTTTTAGAACATTATTAAATATATTTCATAACCCTTTTTTTTTTAATGTTGCTCTGTTACAACTTAGACTCAGAGTAGTGAAGTCAAAAGGGATATTTGAGATAATCTAACAAGCCACTCATTTTCCACTGTGGAGACCAAGGTCCGGAAAGGTCATGTTAGTTGGCAAAGCGACACAGTTATATTGGAACCAGGACTTGGACCTGGGTCTTTTGACTCCTGAGTTAATACACTTTCTAACAGGTCATTTACCTGTGAAGTCATTTTCAACTGTCACACATACAGAAGTGAGTTCTTGTGCAAATGAAAATGCTTATGCAGTCTAAACTGGGCTAATAATTTGTATTTACCTGTGGTTCATAGTGGTTAATTTAAAACCTAAAGTAAGCAGGAGGCAGTAGCTGATTTTCTTGTGGTCTGCTCTTTGAGTCATTGCTCAAATTATAAAATGAAAACAATCATTATTTATCAAGTCAAATGATATGCCCTGAGGACAGGTCAGAAACAGGGATCCTTAAGTTCTTTCCTCTAAATTGTAACTTTTGATCGATGTTATCTTTTTTTTTTTAACAAAACACTCAGTGGTTCTAGAAAAGTCATGTCTTCAATATTTAAGAGTTTAAAATAGTATTTCTGAATTATTCTAATCCATGCCCCCCATTGGAAAAGCATAAAAATCTCATGCTTTCTTCAATATCATTTGAAATTCACAGTAATGTAAAAGGACTAAAAAATAAAAGCAAAGGCATAAAACATTGCTTTGTTTTTGAGCCTCACCCTTCACCCCCCCAATCTCTATCTGAGACCACCCACCTATTACCATCCGTAGTGACCACTGATCTAAATTCTGTTAGAAGATCTAAGATTAATCATTCATCTTTTTTTCCCCATATAGTAAGGACTCTTTCTAATCTTGCAACTTTATGGTCTCACAGATTTATTACCTAAATACATTGGACCGTTTTTAGAGTGATAGCAAACTAAACAAACTAAACAAACACACTCTGACCTCCATACCAGCACCCCGGCAGACATCGCTAATTGATCACTGCACTCATCTCTGACGGGCTTGGGCATGCTCCACTATTTCTCTCAACATAGTGTGTCAGTCAACCACTCCCAACTGATACTTAGAGAAATCATATAGAAGAACTTATTTAACACATTTATTTATCATTTTCCGAAAATGGTAAGCTTTGATTTACGTAATTCATTACTGCTGTAATAAATTTTTTCTTTACTGTGAGGAATAAGGAATCACTGAATAATTCTCAAGGAGATCTCACCTAAACAGTAAGTTACCAGATGAAGTTGTCTATGCAGCTATGAAATCTTGTGGTGTGATTGGAGGAGGGGAGGGCAATGGCAGGAGGTCCTGGAAAATGGCGCTGGCCTGGGAAAACAAATCCTGGGAATTAGGTTGATGGTGTGGCCCTGCATTTGCCACTATGTGGAACCGAATTCCTGGGATTGTTCTCCAGGATGTCCTTCTTTGTCCTTTGCTCCTGGAGTTTTTTTTTTTTTTTTGGGGGGGGGGGGGGGTGCAGAATGGTGGTTTATTAAAGCATGGGGACAGAACCCGTGGGCAGAAAGAGCTGCTGCCCCAGGGTTGTGAGCAGTGGCTGATTATATACTATGGGGTTGGGGGAGGTAAGGAAAAAGGGAGGTTTCCAAAAGAACTTTCATATGCTAAAGAAGACTCACAGGATACTGGAGGCCTTACCATTGTCAAGTTAAGGTTGTTACCCCTCTAGTAAGGCATTAACATGAAGATAGTGGGGAACTTCCTGGAGGAACATTACACTCTGCCCACTTCAAGTATCTGTCGATGGGCTGCAGGTTATAAAGTCTTTAACTGTATCTACATTTCCTTCTGGAAGCTAGGTTATTGATGATAGTATCGAATGCTTTGTTCTTGTAGATTGCTAAGACATTTGTAAACTGAGGGAGACTTTGTAAGTTAGTTTTTCCTTTAGGGCAGGCTCCTGGAGCTTTTTGCCTAGCCGCATCTACTCCCTTTCCCATCCTCGGTTCTTGGTAATCCAGGCAGCTCCTTCTTGAAAACTATGTGAAGAACTATGCTGTCTCAATGTTCAATTCTTTATCTCATTCAGATCATATCTCTGGCCCATAATCTTGTTTTTTTCTTTTCTTCCTCCATCTCTTCTCTTCTACTGGGTAGAAGTTACTGGAGGAAATCTGATTGCATATTTGTAGTCCGTGGTAGGTGTAGAGAGGTGTGTATTTAATTATTTGTAGGTCTGTTTTCAAAATAAGTTTATTTAAAGTATAAAAGCTCCCTAAAAGGTAAGCCTCAGTAACTGAGGGCAAAGATATGGGCATGCCTGCTTCTAGAATTGAAGCTAACAGAGATCAAATTTATGAATAAAGCAACCATCAGCGGAAGGCACTGTGCTAACATGATTTGAGAATGCGCGGCTGGTGGAATGTATCCCAGAGTTACTCAGTGAGACCAGGATGTCTCACAAATTCAGACAAGGCCTTCAGACCAGCTCTGAAATCTAATTAAAGTAATCAGGATGTAGACTTGGAAATGTGACCCCAATGGAAAGATATAAATACCACTATTATCTACTCAATTGTACCATAACCTGCTAGGAGTTTCTTTATATGAAGTCGTAACAGAAGGCAGCTGAGTCTTCAGGATATTCATGAAAAGGAAAGTCTAAAAGTGAAAAAATGTGTGTTTGCCGATATGTCTCCAGCACAGTCCAGGGCAGTGGGGCTCTGCGGCCTGGAACCACATGTATTGCCAACCCTGTGACCTGGGCAAATTACTCCTTTGTAAAATGGAGATAATAGTGCCTATCTCAAAAAGTTGTTATGATCAGTAAATGAGCTAATAATGTAGAGCACACAGAACAGAACCAGTACCACATAATAAAAAATTACTAAAAAAATTAAGTGTAGGGCGCCTGGGTGGCTCAGTTGGTTAAGCGACTGCCTTCGGCTCAGGTCATGATCCTGGAGTCCCGGGATCGAGTCCCGCATCGGGCTCCCTGCTCGGCAGGGAGCCTGCTTCTCCCTCTGACCCTCCCCCCTCTCATGTGCTCTCTCTCTCTCTCTCATTCTGTCTCAAATAAATAAATAAAATCTTGGGCACCTGGGTGGCTCAGTTGGTTAAGCAACTGCCTTCGGCTCAGGTCATGATCCTGGAGTCCTGGGATCGAGTCCCGCATCGGGCTCCCTGCTCACGGGGGGAGTCTGCTTCTCCCTCTGACTCTCCCCCCTCTCATGCTCTATCACTATCTCTCTCAATAAATAAATAAATAAATATTTTTTAAAAAATTAAGTGTAATAATTATGATTATAATTATTTCTTTGCAAGCCTTATCTGCGCCCTCTCCCCCCGCCCCCCATCCCGGGGAGACTAGCATCAGTTTACTATAACCTCTTGGTACAGGCTTTAAGATTACCCACCTCCTTTCACTTGCTCTTTGGTCATACAGCACCCATTCTGCTGGGACATTTGGTTCTCAAGCTAATGGGCATAAGAATCACCATAGGCCGCTTCCCAGGCTTCAGAAAGATTCTAACTGAAGTGGTCTGATTGGGGTCTCTCAGCTGTATTTTATTTTTTTTAAAGATTTCATTTATTCGACAGAGACACAGCGAGAGAGGGAACACAAGCGGGGGGGGTGGGAGAGGGAGAAGCAGGCTTCCCGTGGAGCAGGGAGCCCGATGCAGGGCTCGATCCCAGGACCCTGGGATCATGACCCGAGCGGAAGGCAGACGCTTAACGGCTGAGCCACCCGAGCGCCCCTGAGCTGTATTTTAAATAGATACTCCAGGTGCTGTGTTGTCTGCTCCAGATAGTCTGTAAAACATCTTTCGAGAAACACTACTACGTAGATGTTCCTACAGGAGCGAGAATGTAGTAACCTTATTCTTGAGCAAGCAGAGCTGAAAACCAGTTTCAGACACTCCTAGCATCTTGGGATGAAATAGACTACCTTGCCTTTGCTACCTGAAACTTTTAAAATTTGCTTCATGGGCACCTTGGTGGCTCAGTCGATTAAGCTTCTGCCTTAGGCTCAGGTCCTGATCCCAGGGTCCTGGGATCAAGCCCCACATCGGGCTCTCTGCTCTGCAGGAAGCCTGCTTCTCCCTCTCCCACTCCCCCTGCTTGTGTTCCCTCTCTCTGTGTGTCTCTCTCTCTGTCAAATAAATAAATAAAATCTTAAAAAAAAATTAAAATAAATTTTAAAAAATTTGCTTCATTCTACCCACCTAATGTGTAGCTCAGTGGCATGAACAGAAGCTCTTTATTATGATGTAAGCTTTTTCTCTGCATGGTGAAGAATGTTTCTCTTGACCTCATTTCTAATTGACTCATTAAGCTTTGTAAACTTTACTTAAGAATTTTCCTAACATGGGGCGCCTGGGTGGCTCAGTTGGTTAAGCGACTGCCTTCGGCTCAGGTCATGATCCTGGAGTCCCTGGATCGAGTCCCGCATCGGGCTCCCTGCTCGGCGAGGAGCCTGCTTCTCTCTCTAACCCTCCCCCCTCTCATGTACTCTCTCTCTCTCTCATTCTCGCTCTCTCAAATAAATAAATAAATCTTTAAAAAAAAAAAAAAAGAATTTTCCTAACATGGTAAATCAGAAATAGGATTGGATCATGCCAACATGAAGCCCAGGGTTCAGCCAAAAAAGAATTGCTTAATTTTGCCTGATACTCTGCATGGAAGAATGTCACTGTATAAATCATCCTTGTCACCGTATAAACCATCTTATACAAGGAAACTTGTCCATGAACCTTCACTCTTCATTTTAAGTCCATTTAATTAATCATTGCATTTTTTTTAAAAAATGGAAGGCATTTCCAATAACATTGTTACTGACTCTTCACTTGTTTCTCAGGTCATAATGGTAGATTTTAGTGATTTTTTCCATATTTGTCTCTCTTACCTTTGAACTTGGTGGGTGGGTGACATAGCAAGAGTTGAAGTGTAATTCTGCCAGATTTAGGTTAACTTCCTTGACATATAGAGGAAGAAAATGCCAACAAACACCACCACCATAGGGTAAAACAGCATAGAGCTTGTTATGGAGTTTGAAATCATATAGCTCTAGAATATGTATATGTTCTCTCTGTATTTTAATGATCAAGTGCATTAATAAGCAAGCAATTAGACTCAGAAATTCAAAAATATGTTTGAATAGGACAGAATTTATTTTCTTCATTTTATGTTTTTAATTGAAACAAGTGTATTGAGGATACTATAGTGGTTTGAATTGCCAGGCTAAATATTTTGTTTTCTCATATTTTAAATCTGCTGTAGTTGCATATAACTAGAATATATGGCTTTCCTATATTTTCCTACAAAGTTCTGACATTGGCAATTCACATCTTCCTACTAACAAAAATAAATTAAATCTGTAAGTTATTAAAAAACCAGCAAGAGACTCTAATGCCCACAGGTATGATTTTTGGTTTGCAAATAGACATCCATTTCTGGGACTATTAAACAAGTACGGCCAGTTTAGCCATTAGGCCAGAACAAAACAACAGAACACAGGATGATGTTTAGATAGTTAAATAGAAATAAATTTGGACACATAAGAGTACATAGTCTGGGTTCCCAGACTGATTCATAATTGATAATTCTGTATCTAGCTCTGAACCTCATAATGACAGAGGCTCCAGAACCTCTTATTAGATTCCTAAAAAAGCAGAAGCAGAAATGGTTAAAAATTAAGAGTGCAACCTCTGAAGAAATAACTTGAATAAGATGCTCTAATCATTTGAATGATTACTCAAAATTATTATGAAGCGAACAACCAAATAGAACCTCTTCCCCCCTAATATGGGTCAGGTGACACCACTTCCATGCCATATAACCATTCTAGATTCTGAAATACCTTTATGCAAGTAAAGGTGTCTTAGATTTTCAAAATAAAGTCTTTCCGTAGCAAGAAAACCAATAAAGTGTGATGATTCCAGGGTCTCCCGGTCTTGGTTCCAAGGTCTCTGGACTTTAGCTCCACATCTGTATACTGAAGAGTCACCTGGGGGGAGAATCAAGTGTACTTTCAGCCACAGTTTGACTCCTTCTTCTGCAAAGGTAAAAATAACATTCACTGCCACCAGTAAGACGTTCCCAGCACACATTGTGAAGTGAGATACATTCTCATACAGGAAGTCCCACCTACTTAGGCGCCCTTTGCTCTTTGCTGTGACTCTTTTTCCCTCCTGCTCTGGACTCCTGGTTCCTTCATGCCCTTTGCAGGAAAGGATCTTACAAATGTATTCTAACTAAACTTTTACAGTAACAGATAAAACTTACTGTGCTCTCTCTCCCAAAGTATATACGTTTTCAAATTTTTTTTAAAGATTTTATTTATTTATTTGACAGAGAGAGACATAGCAAGAGAGGGAACACAAGCAGGGGGAGTGGGAGAGGGAGAAGCAGGCTTCCCGCGGAGCAAGGAGCCCGATGCGGGGCTCCATCCCAGGACCCTGGGATCGTGACCTGAGCCGAAGGCAGATGCTTAGGGACTGAGCCACCCAGGCGCCCCTATACGTTTTCAAATTTTAAGTTAACAGCACAATTTTGTATTTGTAGAATCTTAGGTATCAGTAACTTGGGGAGAGGAGGGCCTGGGGGATGGAGGGACTGACTTTCAGGGCTCTCTTATGCATAATTATTATGTGGATCACACAGGGCCCCTTATTGCTTGATCAACTGTCTTTCAGGAATAGGGTCAGTCCATTACTGTCTTTCTTATCATCATTTGTACATTTTATGTATTTGGGTTGTTTATTTTTCCCTTCAAGTAAATTTGTTTTTGTTGTTGTTTTCCTGCCTTTTTCTGCTTATGGACAAAATGCTTTTTCAGGAATGGAGTTCCCTTAGATTATAGATATCTTTCAAACGCTGGGGCAGGGTAGAATACAGTCTTCTCTTCCCCCACTCAGTTTTGCAATGACAAAAAATTTAAAGTCGTTATGACATTCTTTTGACTTTGCCATGAGTACTAAAGTCTTCTAAATATTTTATTTTAAAATAAATTGCCATTTTAATGTCAGATGTGGTATGTTTTCATATGTGTAACATTTTAAAATGTTTTTTTTTCTTTAAGGATTTTGGGCTCGTGAAGTAGGTAAGATGGTGGGACTAGAACATCCTCTCATTCCGGTCCAGCATCAATATGTTGTTACATCGACTATACCTGAAGTGAAAGCTTTGAAACGGGAACTCCCGGTGCTCCGTGACCTGGAAGGATCCTATTATCTCCGACAGGAAAGGGATGGGCTTTTGTTTGGTCCATACGAAAGTCAGGAGAAAATGAAAGTGCAGGACACATGGGTCACCAATGGAGTCCCTCCAGGTGGGTTCCATAAACGCAAGCGTGTGCAGGTCAGGCACATGTGTTTTGTCTTTTCTGTGGCTGGGGGCTGGCTGTAGATTCAGATGACACCATAATATGAGACTACCGGATACCTGGACTGTGGAGGTGAGCAGTTTGAGGTAAGCTCTGTTCTCATGTCCCTTCGAACAATCACAGCAGAAGTAAGGAAAGAGAAAAGAGGCAGTTGATGATGGAGAAGCTGAAGAAACATATCTTCTGCTGGTTTGGAAGGCTTCAGGTTATTTTTGCCTGCCCACACCAACCTCCTGCCTCTCACTTTTTCCTTAATCCCCTACCTGTTTGGTCTAGTTTTCAGATTTGGATATGGCTGCTATTGTGTTTTGACAGTTGGAAACAGGACAGGTGTCAGAGACAGGATATCCAGGCTGCTAAGTATGAAAGCCTCAGAGTGCATCACAGAGCAGGATAGGTTGGCCTGCAAACTGAGGCCTTCCCCTACTACGTAAATGGATTAGAAGAGCCCTATGCTAAAGCAGGAGGAACCATAGTTTCTCTTTCCAGTTCTGTAAGGGAGATGGATCTGTTTTTGTTTTTCATGAAACATTTCCACAAGCTAGATTAGAGATAGGTGGTTACATAAGGAGGTAAACAATTAAAACAATCTATAGAAAGTGCTAAAATGTCATTGGGACACTGAAATAAGGGATATAAAGAAATGGAGGAAATTGTACTTTCTAGAATTATACTTTTGGTAATTATCCTTGGGATAGGGAATGAACCTCTCTCCTGCTCCTCAATCCACCTATGCCCATGTGACAACAGATGATCACTCAGTTGCCTTCCACAGAAGTTCGGCCAGCTCCAGCTAGCTGAGGGCTTTTGTCTTGTGGTGTGGGCTCTGCACATTTGGGCCTGTGTGGAATAGCTCCCGATCTCAGAGGGAGGGCTGATCGCCACCTGAGAGCCTTCCTTTCTGCTCTTCCCTCATGCTGGCAGCCTCTCTTCCAAATAAATGTTGAACAAATATTTAAATAATTGCAGTTGGAGGGAGAGCTGGCCCTGGGTGCATGCATGTCCTGGTCCAAGCCTAGTGGTCTGCGGGCCTCCATGCAACCAACCCAGCGCGCAGTTCACAGGAGAACAGGAGCTGGCTGCCTGCTGTGTGGGAAAGCTCCCAGTACTGGAGGAGAAGTTCTTTCAGAAGCTCCTCTGTGGCCCTGCCTTCAGTCACAGTACCTTTGAGGACTGAGAAAAAGATTGTGTTCCAAGACCCTGACTCTTTTCTCGAAATTCTAGCCCTCAGATACCTGGGGGAGCAGGCTTGAGGAAGGAGGCCTCCATGCCCTTCCTTCTCTGCTGAGAGCTGAAAGGCATCTGGAATCCATTATCCTAGATCCTGGAGTACTTTTCTGTTTATCCCCTGTGTCCTGACATGACTTTGTAAGCTTCCATTTGCCCTTACCTGGGAAGATAGAATAGACTTTCATGGTGAAGGATAAAAGCTCTGTCTTGACAAACCAATAATTGTTGTTATTTTTTTTTTTAAATTATGATGGGATTAAATGTTGAAAACTATTAATATACTTAGATTTGAATTTATTACTAATGAAAAAGGTTAACTTTCATGATTTTATTGTTTCAACCAAAAATAACATTATTGTTCTCAGTAATGTGACGGGTACCTATCTGTTGATAGTGAATATGAAGTTTAGACTTAAAAAAAAAAAAGGAAGTACCTTCCTACAGACTACCTTTAAATTTCAGATTTAAGTCACTTCAGAGTACATGTCAGGGCAGCTGCAGCATCCTGACCACAATGGTATGTCCATGCAGGGTTTGGAAAGGAGCTCTTTGAGTCTGATCTTGACCGAATCATGGAACATGTTGAAGCTGCCATGGAAATGGTTCCAGTCTTGAAAAAGGCTGACATCATCAATATCGTCAATGGCCCTATCACCTATTCTCCTGACATTCTGCCTATGGTGGGGCCCCATCAGGGAGTCAGAAACTACTGGGTGGCTATAGGCTTTGGGTGAGTATCTCCATTTATTTATTTTTTATTTATTTTTTTAGTATCTCCATTTAATTCAACATTTATTACGGGGTTAAGTTTTTTTTTTCTTTTTTTTAATGGAGTCAAGTATTTTATTTTATTTTATTATTTTTTTAAAGATTTTATTTATTTATTTGAGAGAGAGAGAATGAGAGAGAGGAGCACATGAGAGGGGGGAGGGTCAGAGGGAGAAGCAGACTCCCTGCTGAGCAGGGAGCCCCATGCGGGACTTGATCCAGGGACTCCAGGATCATGACCTGAGCCGAAGGCAGTCGCTTAACCGACTGAGCCACCCAGGCACCCCTGGAGTCAAGTATTTTAGATACGTCTTGTCTCATAATCTCAGGCCAAGATGGAAAATAGAGGAGGGGCAGAGAGTTTTCTTCCTTTCATGACCATTGAGATGTGAAGAATAAAATATTTCCTTTTTTTTTTAAGATTTTATTTATTTATTTGAGAGAGAGAGGAGCACAAATGGGGGAAGGGCAGAGGGAGAAGGAGAAGCAGACTCACCTCTGAGCAGGGAGCCCAATGTTGGACTTGATCCCAAGACCCTGAGATCATGACCTGAGCCAAAGGCAGATGCTTAACCAACTGAGCCACCCAGGCACCCCGAGGAATAAAATATTTCAATTTTAAAATCCTTACTGTGGATTATTAATGGTTTAATCACTTGTATAGGTTTTAAAGCTTATCACACAGAAGGGTAATGATTTCCTGGAAACTTCTCTTTGCATATTTCCTGCCATTTCCATTATTCATGTGTCTTTTCATGCTGTATATGTTCAGGTTGGTCAATTTACCCCAATTTCACAAGGATGTTTTTCTAACACAATGTGACAAACATAATTCAAAATATCAAATGAATAACGTATCTGATGCATTTTTTACCATAATTCATGTTTGTCCAACATAATTTGTTTCTTTATGATTCTTCAGGTTGCTTACTATTTATGATTCCATTACCCATTTGATGTTTCATCTTTAATATTTGTCCCATTAATTTAATGAATATTAATGTCAAGCCCACTTTACCATCATATCAGAGCTTCTAATATTCTATTTTTCTTCCCCATTTTATTTGGCCATTTATTCAACTAATATTTAATGATTGCCAGCTCCGTGCCAGGTCTCTTGGTAGGCACTGGGCTACAGCTGAAGACAAGGCAGTGAGGTCTGTCCAGAGGCACAGGGCTCGTCGGGGTGCTGTCCTGACAATACAGTAGAGAAGCTGTGGTCTGAACCGAGGGAGCAGCAGGGGGTACTGAAAGATAGGAGATAAACTTATTTAGACTTGATGATTGATTGCATTAGGTCTTGAGGACGAGAAAAAAATAACAAATGGTGGCAAACTATCTAACTTGACCCCTGGTTGGATGCTGGGGCCATGGGGAGAGAAAACCAGAAAAATAGTGAGTTTCATTTTTGAGAGTTTGGGTTTGAAGTGTTAAGTTTACATCTGTGTGACATCTAGAGGGAGAAAACCAGATGGAGATATAGGGCTGGAGGGCATAAAGTAACTGAGGGTTTAGGTAATCAGCTGCAGTGTGCATATGCAGGTATGTGCATGTAGGAGTGTTTCTCGTACATTACTTGAATATCTTCTTTGGAGGAATGCCTATTCATATCCTTTGCCCATTCAAAAAAAATGATTATTTGTTAGGGCTCCTGGATGGCACAGTCTGTTAAGCATCTGGCTCTTGGTTTTGGGGGGGTTGTGATCTCAGGGTCGTGAGATAGAGCCTGCATGGGGCTCTGTGGTCAGCGTGGAGTCTGCTTAAGACTCTCTCTCTCTCTCCCTCTGCTTGCCCCCCCCCACACATATGCTGTCTTTTTCAAATAAATAAATAAATCTTTAAAAAAAATTGTCTTTTTATTATTAAGTTGTAGGAGTTCTTTATGTATTCTAGATACAAGTCCTTTATCAGATACATGATTTGCAAATTTTTTCTCATTCTTTGGGTTGTCTTTTCACTTTCTTGATGGTGTCCACTGAAGCATGAAAGTTTTGAATATTGATGAAGTCTAGAGTGTGTATTTTTTCTTTTTTAGCATGTAGTTCTGGTGTCATATATAAGAAACCATTTTATAACCCAAGTTCATAAAGATTCATACCTATGTTTTCTTCTAAGAGTTTTATAGTTTTAACTCCTACATTTAAATCTTTGATCAATTTTGAGTTAATTTTTGTAAGTGGTGTGAAGTAGGGGTCCAACTTCATTCTTGTGTGCATAGCCAGTTATCTCAGCATCATTTATTGAAAAGACTGTTCTTTCCTCATTGAATCGCATTGGCTTCTGTGAAATCTTTTTTTCTGACACTACTTCTGATACCCACATCCAATTTTCTAATTCTCCTACACCAACTGAGTATCCAACAATTCAATTCAATTCTGATGCTGACTTCCAGAGTTAGTGCAGATCCCACTGGTTAAGGACAAAACTGTCTCCACTTCAGACACCAATTGCAAGTTCCAGGGATCACTGTACTTCTGACTGACTGACTATAAATGTGGGAGTTCCTACAACCCCCTTTTCAGGTTTGATAACTCACTAGAATGACTCACAGAAATCAGGAAAACACTTTCTTTTACCCATTTGTTATAAAGGATACAACTCAGTAACAGCCAAATGGAAGAGATACACGGGGTGAGGTATGAGGGGGAGGGGCAGTTTTCATGCCTTCTCTGGCACACCATATTTGTAGCACATCAATAAGCTCACCAACCTGAAGGTTCTTGGAACTCTGCCCTTTAGGGTTTTTTATGGAGGTTTCATTACATAGGAATAATTGATTAAATCATTGACCATTGATGATTGACCTTTTTTTTTGATGATTGAATTTCTTGCGACCAGCCCTATCCTGAAGCTATTTAACCCCCCAAGTACCATCTCATTAGCATACAAAAGACTCTGAATTCCAGAGGTTATTAGGAGTTCTGTGCCAGGAAATGGAGACAAAGACCAAATATTTATTTTTTATTATACCATGACATCCTTGTCAAAAGTCAATTCACATTTATGTATGGGTTTATTTCTGGACTCCCAATTCTATTCCATTGATCTATAGGTCTATCTTCATGCCAGTACCACACTGCTTTGATGACTGTAGCTTTGTAGTAAGTTCTGAAATTAGGAAGTGTGAATCTTTGTTGTTTTTCAAGATTGTTTTGGCTATTTTGGGTCCCTTAAATTTTCATAAAATTTTTAGGATCAGTTTGTCAATTTTTGCAAAGAAGTCACCTAGGATTTTGATAGGTACTGCATTGAATCTGTAGATCAACTTGGAGAGTATTGCCATAACAATATTAAGTCCAATTCATGGACATGGGTTGCCTTTCCATTTATTTGGGTCTTTTAAAATTTCTTTCAACAATGATTTATAGTTTCCAGAGTATAAGTTTTATACCTCTTTTGCTAAATTTATTCCTAAATCTTTATTATTTTTGATTCTGCAATTGACTCAGTCATAGAATTTTTGATTTAGTCAACAACTATTTGTGGATCATTGGCCATGAGCCATGCTCTGAAAAAGCAGACAGTATCCCTAGCCTTATTATATTTGTACTTTAATGGAGCATCTATTACTACTCGCCAAGGAAATTAGGAAGTTGCTTTCTTTAGGACACCAGTTACTGATTATCTAGAAATTGTATCTAATTGCATGGGGCTGATGTTGCATTCTTACTCTGATTGTTCTGGGTAATGTTCCCAGATTGTAGACATTGGGAGTTGGATAGGGAAGATGACAGGCGGGGGACGGGCAAAGTACCTTCCTCTCTTTGACAGATTTGGTCTGAACCAAAAAGGACTTCTTGTTATCTAAAAGTTGAGATTGCTAGGATTTTTTTTTATGTAATATGGAATGCTCACATTGGCTGCCCCTCCTGGCTTACATCTGTGATCATTCCCTGTTTCTGGAGGCCAGTGGTTTTCATACCTGGTTGAGCAGCAGAATCATCCTATGGACATGTTAAAAAAGAATCTCAACCTTGTGATTAGTCACTTGAGTGTGTTTCATCCTCCTTTACATCCTATCTGTGAAATTCCTATTTGTCAGGAGAACCCATGAAGTCGTGTTGAATCAGAAAACCAGGGATCCCAAAAGATTTTATGCAGATCCAGGGATCTGCATTTCAATGTTGTCTGTTATTCTGGTACAACCATTCCAGAGAATTTGGGGAATATGCAAACTGTCTACATAAATGCCAGTGTTCTTTTACCTTACTCACAGATTATCCTCAGTCAAGGCTGTTTTACTTTTGTTTTGTCACAATTCTTTTTTTTTTTTTAATATTTTATTTATTTATTTGAGAGAGAGAATGAGATAGAGAGAGCATGAGAGGGGGGAGGGTCAGAGGGAGAAGCAGACTCCCTGCTGAGCAGGGAGCCCGATGCAGGACTAGATCCAGGGACTCCAGGATCATGACCTGAGCTGAAGGCAGTCGCTTAACCAACTGAGCCACCCAGGCGCCCCAGTTTTGTCACAATTCTAACAAGGTTTTCTGCTTCTAGGTAACTGACACCATGCCCCCAAAATGTTGAATTGATTGTATTGAAATGAATCTAGTTTTCTTGGCTTAGAACAGATTATAAACAGCAAATTAGAGGAGGGGAGAGTGCTATAAGACGTAACATCTGACAGTGTAACAGAGCTGTCATACAAAGCAGACACAAACACTCAAAAAGCACAGGAGCTGGGCCATTTAGAAGAAATGGGCTGTGCAGATTAATGCCAGCATCAGAAGAACCCAACTCTCCTTTCCTCATCTAGTTCCCTTCCACTTCCCCTTCAGACGTTAGTTCCTTATGAAAATCTTATCAACTGGGCACAGGCATACTCTGTTGTTGGTTATACAATGACCCAACAGCCACCATGTATTGCTTGCCTGCTCTGTGCTTTTCAATGCCATGTCAATGAATTCTCTCTTGCTCCATGCTTACGTTTAGCTCCTAAGCCAGGGGCTCTCAGAAGATGTTTCAGAATACTCAGTTGTGTGGCATTTTACATATAACTTGTTAACGGGTAGAGAGCTGAAGTTTGCAAAGGATTTACCTATAGAAAATAAATTAGACTTGATTCAGGATTATCCTCAATGAACAGCGCTCTGCCCCGTTTATTAGCTCATACACATTGTTCAAAGGGAAAGAACATAATGGTGTGGCAGTGAGACCAAAGGAAACACAGCACAGCCCTGGCTTTGCCCAAAGAGTCTGTCAAGAATGTGACTACTGTCTGTCACGTGTGTCTTGGCTGAAAAAAAAATTGAGAACCAGTGAAGAAATAAAGTCCAATAATAAGGAGTGTACCCTGGGGTCAGATGACTGAGTCTGGGTCCTGAATCTGCTCTTTATTAATGTGTGACCTTATTTAACCTCTATGTGGGGGCTGGTTTTCCCATTGGTGAAATAAAATTATTAAAGAATAAATCAGCATCTAACAGTACATGTTAGATGGAAACAATACCTGGCAAAGAGCAAGTGTTAAATAAATGTCAATAAAACTTTACACAATTTCAGGTCTTATAACAACATCTCTAGCAATCAAAAATGACGGCTTTTGTATATCATAGATGGACCTGGATGAGTGAATTTGGGGGGGGGGGTCTGTGAAAAAGTGTTTACAATACGCAATGAAATAGTTTGTCTTTGACAATATTATTACATATGAAGAATACAAAATGCAAGTATGGATGCCCCCCAAGCAACACCACTGGATGAGTGAATTTTAAGCATATATTTAATCATTTTTATTGCCTTCTTGAAACTTAGTGAAATTGTTTATGGGTGATTTGGATGACCCATGTCACTTTTTTAAATGATTCAGAGAAGTATAAATTATTGCCGTCTTACTCTACTTGAGAAATATCCTCCTAACAACTTCAGTCATTCTTTTTTTTTTTTTAAAGATTTTATTTATTTGAGAGAGAGAAAGCATGAGAGAGCACAAGTGGTGGAGAGGGAGAAGCAGGCTGCCCATTAAGTAAGGAGCCCAATGTGGGGCTGGATCCCAGGACCCCGGGATCATGACCTGAGCCAAAGGCAGACACTTAACCGTCTGAGCCACCCAGGCGCTCCAGTCATTCATTTTTATAAAATAGCCAAACTGGTATCTTGTGGGGAAAGTTAGTTAACATTTATAGTCTTTGCTAAGGTTCTCCCAAGCTCTCAGAGTGATTCTGGCTGTTAGAATCCATTTGGGATACTGGAATTTCTGGTATTTTGAGGTCTGCTCATGTAGCTCCTTTTCTTGGTCATCCACCCATGACTTTCCGCTCATCCAATTACTCAGATGCTTCTCTTGACCTAAACCACAGATAAACCTACAGGAAAGTCCTTCATTACTAGAGTGAGTGGGTAGAACTGCATGCAGCCAGTGTAAAACTGTGATTCCTTCATCTCAGATCCAATTATCTGCCACAGTCATGTTCTTAGTTTTAAAGCATCATCATATAGAAATAGAAAACAAGCCTACCCTTGCCACCAAGTGACCCATTCGTTGCAAAATACAAGGGAGAGTGGTCCTTTCCCTCTCCTCCCTACAAGTCCCTGGTTGAGTGCCTCTTGCTCTGAATGCTTCTGAGATCAAGGTTCCAGGTCCCTGCACAGAGGTCATCACCTAAGGGGGCCTGAACTAAATTGAGTCTGAGAAGAGATGCATGTGCCCCTGGGCAGTGTACAGTTTCTCCTGCAAGCTTCCTATCACTCAAGATAATCCTAGCTCCAGGGGTCTGAGAAGATAACAACTAAGCCTTCCTCTTTGTTTCCTTTCCTCCATTTTCCTAAAGTGAGCCTCTTTCCTAGCTAAGAGCTGTAGGCTATTTTGCAGGTGTGCATCTCTTGAAACTATGGAAACAAACTAGCTATCAAGTCAGGTCCCTTTAATCTGGATGCCTAAACATGTATTTTTTTTTGAGAAAAAAACTACATTATGTTGTTGAATGTTCTAAATAGCACAGAACACTCCAACTTGGAGGACCTGTAAAATAGTTGGACATGTTTCATTATCTGAAAACTACATATGTTAATAACAGTGTATTTATCTCTGTATTTTGAAAGATACGGCATAATCCATGCTGGCGGGGTAGGGAAATATCTCAGTGACTGGATCCTGCACGGAGAACCTCCATTTGATCTGATAGAATTGGATCCCAATCGCTATGGCAAATGGACAACAACTCAGTACACTGAGGCCAAAGCAAGAGAGTCATATGGATTCAACAATATTGGTAACGTGCAAATTTACTATTGTCTACAAAGTGTGTACAGAATTGACTTGCAGTGCCTCTGATTCTAGTTGCTTGCTATTCTGTGCATTGTGGTAGGAGTACTTAGGGATTCTAATAAGCACTATGCCTTTAAGACACAACAAGGAATCTATATGAACGTGTATATTTAATGTGTAGAGTGCATCAGCGATTTTAAGTTCTAAATCCACTTTTACTTTATCCTTGGATTGTTATATAAATGACAATTTGGGTTTTTTTACATAAAATTTTAAAAAGATTTATTTATTTATTTGAGAGAGCGAGTGAGCAAGCCAGGGGGAGGGGGAAAGGGAGAAGGAGAGAGAGTCCCAAGCAGACTCTGCACAAAGCCCAGAGTTTGACTTGGGGCTCCATCTCAGGACCCTGAGATCATGACCTGAGCCAAAACCAAGAGTCAGTTGCTTGGCTGACTGAGCCACCCAGGTGCCCTTTTACATTATTTTTTAAATTGCAGTGTAGTTGACCTACGATATTATGTTAGTTTCAGGCATACAACATAGTGATTTGACATTTGTATACATTGTGAAATGGTCACCACAAGAAGTGTAGTTACCATCTTTTACATAAGTTTCATACACATATATGCTTCTGGATGTTAAGAACTGTGTTTTCTATTTTTTGAGTGCCTTCAAAATTGTTTATAGTTTTGGTTATGTGCTATTTAGGTATAGTTTTCCTTTTTCAGTTGGTTATCCTAAAGAAGAACGATTCGCTGGGAGGCCGACTCAGCGAGTCAGTGGGCTTTATAAAACCCTGGAGTCTAAGTGTTCCATGGGGTTCCATGCAGGCTGGGAGCAGCCACACTGGTTCTACAAACCGGGCCAGGACACTCAGTACAGGTAAGTGAATGACATAACCTGCCTGTGGCTCCGAATGTAGAATGAAATTTTGGAGATGGAATGGAAGGACATAAGAGAAATGCTGTCCCCTGCCCCAAGTCACTTCACCCCATTCCGAAGAGCATTGAGCCTTTTCCTTCAAAACTTATTTTCTGGCGGTGGAGGCATTAGTCTATCCCATGTGACATTGGCTCACATCTAGGACCCCTGTGGCCTCCAGAGTTCTACAGCCAGCTCAGGTGATGCCTCCACTTGGCATTTTCCAGGAGCTCAGAGGAACCTTCCCCATCCCCTCTACATCCCCACCTGGCTTCAGTTGGCTCCTAAAGATGTGTCCTGGTTTAGGATGCCTAGTTAAATCCCATCTAATGGAAATAGTATGGCAATATGGATTTTCTATTGATCAAGGAAGAGCTCATAGCGACAGCTTTCTAGTGTGTGTGCAGTGAGTCATGTAAATTATATGTACCGTTGATAAATTAAGAGGAAAGATCATTTCCTTAGCATTTGACATTAAGCTAAAGCATAAAGCATCCCACTAAACAATTCTCTGAATTCCTCTAAAGCTGTTGCCATCGTTGTACTTGGATTACACACCATTGTTGTCATTTGGGATTAATAGTGATTATATATTTTTTCTCATAAGAATCCATAAACCAAGAGAAAACAAATAGCAAATGTAGAAATTGTTATCTCTCACTCACTCTTTTTTTGGACTTGTCATTTTGCTTATTTAAGCAGGTTTTGATGTCTACTTTAAGACCAGATCTAAATGGTATAAAGGATAGTAGAGGCCCAGTTGTTGATTTGGGCTCAGTAGACAGTTAGTCTAGAATATCTGGGGGCAAAATACTGGTTCGGTTTTTCCTAAATGACTCAGGTAAATGCCCCATCTGTTCTTCACCTTTGCTCTTTGGATCTGACCTGTTTCTTCTATTATTTTAATAATTAAACAACTGAAAACTCATGTAGCAGACAATTGTCTGTTCTGTGGTTAAAATACCACATTAGAAGTCAACTTTATCAAGTAGAAAGGTCCCTGAATGAGTCAGTAGACTTTTGTTCCTGGCCAAGCTCCGTCATTTACTAAGACAAAAGCCTTGGAAAACACCTTATGCCTTTTCTCTGAAAAATGAAGATGTTGGACCAAGTCCTTGCTTATTCTGGGTATGGACCAACAGCATGAGCATCACCTGTTAGAACGCAGAGTGTAGGGCCTCACCCCAGACCTGCTGCATTAGAATCTGCATTTTAACAAGTGCAAGTGATTTGTAATTGCATCCAGAAGCACTGGACAAGATCGCTCTACCCCATTATATTCTGATTTAATTAGGTCCAAAAAAATGTGATATTTTTTACATGCTCCCCAGGTGATTCTAATATGCAACCAAGATCAAAAAACTCAGTACTGGTAGATTTCTATGCTTTCTTCCGGATCTGAGAGCCCACATGTCCTAACTTAATTTCTAGTTAATTAATACTACGTCGTTCACTACAAAATGGGTCAAAGGAATAGAAGAGTACCTTTAAAGAGTCAGTTTCTACCATATGTGTATGATTTACAGAACAGAACTTTGGGTTGTACTTTTTTCCCAAATGGGATTTTCTAGATTAACAGTGTTTAATAAATATTCTGTAATTTTTTTGAAAATGAATGACAGCTGTTTTATGACAAACATTGTGTTTCAGGCCCAGTTTTTGCCGCACAAACTGGTTTGAGCCTGTAGGATCTGAGTATAAACAGGTTATGCAAAAAGTAGGGGTTATTGACCTGTCACCGTTTGGCAAGTTTAACATCAAAGGCCAAGACTCTGTTCGACTGTTGGACCATCTCTTTGCAAATGTCATTCCAAAGGTAAATAACCTTATATGGGTACAAGGTTCAGGATTCTGGTCTACTTAATTCTCTGTCCTCTCATATTTTTTTTTAATTAGTATGTTATTTTAGTCCACCTAATGATTTCTCTATGAATGCCGGAGCTCTTCAACTGACCATGAATATTCTAGCTAATTTTCTAATTTAAATTTTGTTGAACAAATTATCATCCAAGGACCTTATGACTTTGCTAAATTGTGTCAGTAGGGAACTGCAAAATTGACTCAAGTGTAATTTTTATGACAAATAGTTATAATTATCATTGAAACTAAGAACTTCAAAATTAATCTTGGGTCTAGGTTTAAAGATAGTTCACACAATTGATATAAATGGTAAGATTCAAACGTTTTTCATTGTGGACACTTGCATTTTTATTTCCATGTTGTGTTAAAAGGATACATAAGATTTTAATTGCATCCTGAGGTAATTTTTAATTCTTTTGTGTAGGTGGGTTTTACAAATATAAGTCACATGTTGACACCAAAAGGTCGAGTGTATGCTGAGTTGACTGTTTCTCACCAAACTCCTGGGGAGTTTTTACTAATAACTGGTTCTGGATCCGAACTTCACGATCTTAGGTAAGTATGCACCTAATAAGAAAATTTTATATGGATTATATACTGACTCAATCTTGCAGTGCGCTTTTCTTTTACCAATTAAAGTACAACTTTAATCTTAAACCTTATTGTTTCAAATAAATTTCATGTCTTTTATAGGAAATTATTTGAAGTGTGGGACCCTGTCCCCACACCCCTCAAAGGTAATCCATCCATAGGGTTTGCTGGTTCTAAAAACATTAACTCCCAATTATTAGACATCATCAATGTGTCAGAACTCTTTTTAGACATTATCTCAATTAATTCTCTTAATAGATATATCTGCAAGGTCTATATTATTCCCATTTTCATGTGAGAAAACTGAAGTTTGAGTTAGAGTAACTTGCGTAAGCCACTCCTTTTGATTCTGATGCCCATGTTCAGTCCACTTCAGTAAGCTGCCTCCCTGGGTTATCTTCCTCCTTCTTCATGCTTTGTGCTCTCTGGCCCAAAGCTAGATTTAAATCGTTGACTTACCAGGTCAATCCTTCACATGAGTCTTTGGTCTATGATTTAGTCTACTATCAAATCTGTAGTCTTTAATATTCCAAAAATATTTCGAATCCTGTTGTTTAATAAATGTCTTACTCTGAGATTCTCACTATGATTGTAAAATGATGCAAATTATACCCTCCAATCCAAGATGTATCTTAGTAGCTTAGCTTTGTGTAAATTCAGATGATCATTTTATGTAGCTCCAGGGACTCTCAGTAAATTATAAACAAACCCTAAAACTGGGTTCCAATAACTCATCAAGACTTAGAAATTGAAACTAGTCTTTAGAGTTTGTATTGTTTCCTTTTGATCATCAAAGCAATTATGTGTCTGGTGGCAGGCACATTATTAACCTTTAGCAGCACAAATGCGCCTCCCATGTATAGGTATTAGAGAAAATTTGGGTTTAAATTAATTCTCAAAGATTGAATCATTAGTTTAAATGCAATAGGGCTGTCACTATTTAAAAGAATTATGTGGCAGGTTTAAATTGAAGGATCCTTCTCTACTGTGAAAAATTATCCCCAAATTTATAAGTGGGTGGTTTAAAGAGAATCACTTAACATCTCTGGGACTCAGTTTCCTCAACTTAAAAAATTAGGTTATTATACAAAATGACACTCTGGGGACTTCCTGGTAATTCTAGACACAGAGCATGTCTTCAGAGAATTAATATGTCACCAACATGCATTATTCAAGCAAGATTTAACACAATGTTTATGACTCAAATGCAGATGGATTGAAGAAGAGGCAGTCAACGGTGGATATGATGTTGAAATTAAAAACATAACCGATGAACTTGGAGTCCTTGGTATTGCAGGGCCCCATGCAAGAAAGGTTCTTCAGAAACTGACCGCTGAAGATCTTAGTGATGAAGTTTTCAAGTTTCTTCAAACCAAGTCTTTAAAGGTTTCAAACATTCCTGTCACTGCTATTAGGATATCTTATACTGGTAAGAATTGGAAAACAATTTTCTAAAATTTAAGAGAAGGTCTCTAAAATTTAAAAGAAGCTAGCCCAGGGGCGCCTGGGTGGCTCAGTTGGTTGGGCGACTGCCTTCAGCTCAGGTCATGATCCTGAAGTCCCAGGATCGAGTCCCGCATCGGGCTCCCTGCTCGGCAGGGAGTCTGCTTCTCCCTCTGACCCTAACCCCTCTCATGTGCTCTCTCTCTCTCTCATTCTGTCTCAAATAAATAAATAAAATCTTAAAAAAATAATAAAATAAAATAAAATAAAAGAAGCTAGCCCAAATGAACATGAGCACATGCATGTACACCTGTGTGTGCGCATGCACACACACGCACAAACACGAATACACTGACTTTTGTCAGTCTAACTATGGAGG
Organism: Mirounga leonina; assembly: GCF_011800145.1. Classification (NCBI taxonomy): domain Eukaryota; kingdom Metazoa; phylum Chordata; class Mammalia; order Carnivora; family Phocidae; genus Mirounga; species Mirounga leonina. The sequence goes on along the minus strand of NW_023270426.1, from coordinate 50,089,826 downwards.
AAGATTTCTCCTGTCCAACTCTTACAATAGTTCTGTCTATTCACTCCTAGTCTGGGAGAGTCATTTCCCACATTTCCAATTGTTGTTCCAATCCCATGGCTTCTTATTATTTGGAAGGGTAGACAAAAAAGTTGGAAGAGGATAGCTGTTAGAATAGTTGGAAGGGCTGACAGCATGTTCAGGTCAGCTGACTCTTTCTAGGAACATTCAAGATGGTCTCCCATAGAGGTGCCTGGGGGGCTCAGTAGGTTAAGCATCTGCTTGTGCTCTCTCTCTCTCTGTCTCTCTGTCTGTCAAATAAGTAAATTTTTAAAATCTTTAAAAAAAAAAAAGATGGTCTTCCATAGATAGAATCTCTCAGAGACCTTCTTAAATGTATCAGGCATCTCTCTTCAAGTATTACCATTAAGGCTCTTTTAGGGAAGTCTTCTTATAGCACCTAACTTTGTGCATTGTATGTGTTTGAAATGGAAATAAATGAATGCTCTTCAGTTCCCCATTGGTGCTGTGGGCTCACTTCCAACTTCCTCTAGCCCTCCGTGTTCTTTCATAGAAAGAGTACTTGGTGGGGGCGCCTGGGTGGCTCAGTCGTTAAGTGTCTGCCTTTAGCTCAGGTCATGATCTCAGGGTCCTGGGGTCGAGTCCTGCATCGGGCTCCCTGCTCGGCGGGAAGCCTGCTTCTCCCTCTCTCACTCCCCCTGCTTGTGTTCCCTCTCTTGCTGTGTCTCTCGCTGTCAAATAAATAAAATCTTAAAAAAAAAAAGAGTACTTGGTGCCCAGGCATTCATTCAATTACATGTTACTCAGAACATGTTCTGGTGGTGTCCTGGAAAAACACATCACCATCAGCCCTCAACATTGGCGAACAAGGAGAACATACATAAAGTCTGAAGGCTATAGTTCTTCTCTGGGCTTCCACTGTCCACTTTTCCCATCCTTCTTTCACCTGACCTTCGCAAAATGGTGACTAGCATAAAACATAAGCAGAATAAAAAATAAACAAGACTATTTGGGTTGGGTTTCATTTCCTATGGTTTTTGCCCACAGCTCTCATGGTGACTAAAAGGACCGAGTGGGGAAGAAAAGGGGTGTGGGAGGCATTAGAGTTAATGGCTGTCCCACAGTGAAGACCATTTGAATAATTGTCAGTGCCTATATTTTTAAGCCTTGTGATTTGGGGGCAAGGAATTGGGGGTTGAGGTTTCTTTCTTTCTTTCTTTCTTAATTTAAATAAAGATCTATTTGTTCATTTGAGAGACAAAGCAAGAGAGCAGGAGCAGGGGGAGGGGCAGAGGGAGAGGGAGAGAGAATCCACAAGCAGACTCCCCACTCCCCGCTGACCCAGGGCTCAATCCCAGGACCTGGAGATCATGACCTGAGCTGAAACTAAGAGTTGGCCGCTTAACCGACTGAGCCACTCAGGCGCCCCAGGGGTTGAGGTTTCTAAACCTCAAATTCCTTATCATGATAAACTATGCCAATGTAATTACTCACTTAATATCATGAAGCTGAGGTCAAGGGTCCAGATTAATTCCTATATTAACATCTTTCTGGGGCGCCTGGGTGGCTCAGTTGGTTAAGCGACTGCCTTCGGCTCAGGTCATGATCCTGGAGTCCCGGGATCGAGTCCCACATCGGGCTCCCTGCTCGGCGGGAAGCCTGCTTCTCCCTCTCCCACTCCCCCTGCTTGTGTTCCCTCTCTCGCTGTGTCTCTCTGTGTCAAATAAATAATAAATAAAATCTTTAAAAAAAAAAAAAAAACATCTTTCTGTGTCATGAGAAGATGTGTCCTAGATATCGCTCTGTGTGTGGGAAACAGGATGGGGCATGAATGCATCTGTGGTATGGCAGTCTCCTTTGCAACTTTTTTGTGAACTGGTCTTTTAAAACTCAGCCATGTCTATATTATATAAGTGGACTCGCTGCATTTATTTATGTGTTTTAGCTAATGTGCATTAGACCAAGTAACCATTGCTCTTACTCTAGTGTGGTACTTGTGGGTTTGTTTCAGGTGAGCTGGGCTGGGAGCTGTACCACAGACGAGAAGATTCTGCAGCTCTCTATGACATTATCATGAATGCAGGCCAGGAGGAGGGAATCGATAATTTCGGAACATACGCCATGAATGCATTAAGACTGGAGAAAGCTTTCAGAGCCTGGGGGTCAGAGGTTTGAAACGCCAGCATCTTCATTACAATTTTGTTTATTGTGTCCGACTTTTGTGTAAGGGCGAGTTTTAATTGCATTAACATCGGCTGACTGTTATGTCAGAAATGATGTGTTATTAGATAACTTTATTTAATTAAGGGAAGATGTTTTTCTCCTTCATTTCCTCCCAGTTGAAAGTTTGGTGGAATTATGACACACTGTTTATTCTGCTTTAATTCCTCCCGCTTGGCAGAGAGCCCTGGACATCCATCTCTGACTGTGTATGGAGCTGCGGCCCTGGGGGCCTGCTTACCCCACAGTATAGGAGGGGCGCTTTTCAAATTCTTCTTCTTCCTCTGTCGCCTTGCCCACCCTCACTTTCTTCTTATGTACCTTTTGGGGAAATCACACCGAAAGGTGTCTTTCTGAGGAAGAGAGTTGGTGATCTAGGATATGTTGGTCCAGCTTGCTTCCACCACTGAAAACGGGAACTAAGGGTTTCTGTGTGGAGAGTCTCACACCATTTTCATAGGCATGATTTATTTTACTTTCAGCTCTCCCTGAAGAAGTTATTATTGGTGATTCTTAGGCAAGGGGTTTGGAGTTGGGGTTATCTAAATTATCCCTGTTCTATACACAATCGCATTGAGAAACAGTAAACTTGGTCCAGATTAAACAGAAGTGGCCAAACTCTGGTTCAAACTCTGTTCTGTTTTATCTCCATTGGCAGGCTATCTCTGGACCCCATCATTTTTTCATATTTCCTTAGAAGTTGTTTCTTTGAGTTTGAGGCCTGACAAGTGACATAAAGGATAGTAGTAAAGGATATACTTCAGAGTGGGGTCTCTTGGGTTTGAATTTATCCTCCATCACATATTAGCTACATGGACTTAACCCTCCAGAGCCTCTGTTTACTTTTCTATAAAATGAAGATTATCTTTTTTTTTTTTTTAAGATTTTATTTCTTTATTTGAGAGCGAAAAAGAGAACACAAGTGGGGGGTGAGGAGGGGCAGAGGGAGAGGGAGAAGCAGATTCCTCACTGAGCAGGGAGCCTGATGCTGGACATGATCCCAGGACCCTGAGATCATGACATGAGCCGAAGGCAGATGCCATGATCCCAGGACCCTGAGATCATGACATGAGCCGAAGGCAGATGCTTAATCGACTTCGCCACCCAGACGCTCCTAAAATGAAGATTCTCTTTCTCTTACAAAGTTATCAGAGATATTAGATAAAATTCCTAGCATGTAATGAATTTAATTGGAGGGCAAGGTGGGTTTGAAAGCATAGACAAGGCCCTTGGGACATCCAGACTGTGGGCAGAAGCAAGTGGGCTTCTAGGTGCAGAGGGAGCTTCCAGGAGCCACTGAAAGAACCAGGGCTTTGGCGCAAGTTGCCATTTTTTTTGTAGGAGAGGCGCTCTATTAGGGGATTCTCAGCCTACAGCGAGGGCCTTCGATGGGGCTGCCGCAGGGAGAGAAACAGAGGACAGCTCTATCCTCACACTCCTCAAGGAAGGAAGCAGCAGATGCAGCCTTTGGGAGTTAGCCATTTCTCCACCCTCCTGCCTTCCATTTTCTCCTCCTTGCTCTCCCCAAGCCGGACTCCGAAAAGCGCTTCTTCTTCCCACGTCCCTCTGATTTCCCAGCAGTGCCGGCACGCCCTCTAGTGGTGTCACAGCAATCTTCTGTGCTTTGTTCTCATTTTTTTCCTAGAGAAATTCTGAAACTTTGAGCAGATAAAAAAATAAGTTTAGAGTTGCTCAAATTGATTAGGAAGTATGAGAGACCAAGTTTTGTATCATATAAAACAAGTTTATATTACTTATCTGATTTATATGAGTGCTATGTTGTCTTTTTAAAAAAGTTTGGCTACTTTTTATGGAGTTTCAACCAGTTCTCTTGGTGCAAAAGGGAACAGTAATAAAACAAACAAAATCCAGTAACTTCAGATCTAGTCCCAAAGAGTGGCTTTGGCTTCAACTTAAAGTATATTGTAATTACTCAACCATATATGAAAAGGCTGAGATTCAATCTCTGTTTCCTTTTCTCTTTCTTGAACTCTGTCGAAGCCATTTTCCTACCATCTGCTTTCTCCTCTGCTTGTCCTGATTCCTGGCTAATTGTAAGATAAGTATATTACCTAATAACTTTTCAAGACCTAACTATGTAACACTATTATATAAGAACGTATTAGAGTCTTATTTTGGGGAGGATCAGCATGTCATGGTATCCCTCAGATATTTATTAGTAAAAGAGCCATGGGAACAAACTGAATTTTAGGGTCTAATATGCTGTTCCAATGATAATACTTCCTGACGGGCTACATTTCAATTTTAGATTTAAAAATTACTTTAAAGACCAGTCTATAACTTTCCTTTCAGAATCTATGTTCAAAATCCAAAAGTGTTTCTCTTCCCTAAAAAAAAGAACATATGAAGGTGATGTTACTGAAATGATTTCCACTCATCTAAGATTTAAAATGTGTCCAGGGGCATCTGGCTGGCTCAGTTAGTAGAACACGTGACTCTGGATCTCGGGGTTGTGAGTTCTTGCCCCATGTTGGGTGTAGAGATTACTTGAAAACAAAATCTTTTTTAAAAATGTGTGCTTCCCTTTTAGATGAACTGTGATACAAATCCTTTGGAAGCCGGACTGGAATATTTTATAAAGCTCAACAAGGTATGTTTATATTCCAAAGTGTTCTTGAAGTAATTCTTAAAATTATGAGGCTGTTTTGTAACAGAGCCATGCTTTAAAATTTAACCAAGTGTGATTATAGGACAAATGAGTTGAACATAAATACTAAGCATTGCTCAGGTGCTTTGTATTGAGCTCTTGTCAAAAATTAGGTATCAGTTCAAACTATTGCAGTGTGCTTGTAGATGTAGGATAGCAGAATCCAGCAACTTTAAAGACTAAATCTAAATTCTGGGATAAAAATTACTAAGGAGAAGATGTCAGTAGACATTCTTATCAATCCTGGTGATTTGTGAAGTCACACGTTAGCTCATCAAACATACAGCATTAATTTCTCTCTCCAAAATTCTCTCTCTCTCTCCCTATGCTGGGTGCTCACAGCATAAAGCAGCCTCCCCTCAGCAGATCTATCCATCTGCTTATTAGGCACTTTTATATGTAAGTGCAACATTTCAAATGTGTTCAGCAGAAAATGGGTATTTACTGAGAAGCCAATACAAATATGATAACTGATATTAACAGTCCAAAGGGAATCCCTATATTAGTAGTTCCCAAAGTGTGGGCCTCAGACAGAGCATCAGCATCACCTGGGAGCTTGTGAGAAATGCAAATTCTGGAGCACCTGGGTGGCTCAGTCGTTGAGCGTCTGCCTTCGGCTCAGGTCATGATCCCGGGGTCTTGGGATTGAGCCCCACATCGGGCTCCCTGCTCTGCGGGAAGCCTGCTTCTCCCTCTCCCACTCCCCCTGCTTGTGTTCCCTCTCTCGCTGTGTCTCTCTCTGTCAAATAAATAAATAAAATCTTAAAAAAAAAAAAGAAATGCAAATTCTCAGATCTCACCCCAGACCTGCTAAGTCAGAATCTCTGGGACTCAGGCCACGAAACCTGTGTTTTAATTAGCTGCAGGGGATTCTGCACCTAGTTTGAGAAGCACCATCCTACATAATTATTGTGGGAAAGCACATTTATCACCACCTAAGTCATCTGTATAAGTCCTAAAGTTCTAAATGAAGTGATCCTATTGTTATGGACTGAATGATTGTGTCCCTCGAAAATTCCTCTGTTGAAGTCCTAATCCCCATGTAATGCTAGTTGGAGGTGGGGCCTTTGGGAGGTAATCGGGTTTAGGTGAAATCATGAGGGTGGGGTCTCCACGATGGAATTAGTGTTCTCACGAGCGCGGGAAGACGGGGAGCTCGCTTTCTGTCCACATGGTGAGGCCACGGCGATAAAGTAGCTGCGAACCAGAAAGAGAACGCTCACGGGGGAGCTGAATTGGCCGGCGCCTCGGTCTTTGACTTCCCAGCCTCCAGAACCGTGAGAAATAATTTCCCGGGGTTAAAGCCGCCTAGTTTGTGATATTTCGTTACAGCAGCCTGAGCTGACTCAAACACCCACCGAGTAGTGTCTTAGTTACTGGAAAAGAACTTAACAGCGATGCAGTTAGTGGAAGTATTGGAGAGGACAACAGCTGCTGCTGTGGGGGATACTTGTTAGAATTCCAGAAATAAACTGTCCTGTTGAGGTGCCAGTAAGCAAAAGTAAAGGCCGTTTTCCCATTCTGTGGAACTGTGTGACCACATGCATATGAACCAGGCGAAGGAAACTTTTTAATGCTCCTGCCTCAAGTTCCCAAATTCTAAGCTAAGCTATTAACATAATCATGTATATTTATAGTATTAGGTTTTAGGAAAGAGAACCTCCTTAAGGGTTTTAAAGGGAATATCTTTCTGTACGTTTTCCCTATGACTTTTATTTTTATGATGTACCATCTGCCTCCAGACCAGAGAAAGCAGGTGCTTGGAATTTGGGCAGACCCTTGCAGCAGATTGCTCCTTCTGATAACAGAAGTCTTGGTTTAGCTGTTTAAAATAAGGATAAAAATGGCCTGACTCTTGAAAGCACTAAAGTTCTGTTGTCGGTCACCAGTAGGTAAATAGATAACTGACTCTCTTGCTTCACAGTGTTTGGGTATTATTGTTTGGGGAGAAGGCATAGATAAATGAGCTCTTTGTGTTGAAATTGGGTTTTTAAAACTCCCTTTATGATTATAAGCAGGTGTGGATTGTGTATTTATTAGTTCCTTTAAATTATTTCAATAACCAAAGCCCAGCTCGGAACTAAGCTGTTTAACAGATAATGATTTTGGTTTATGGTATGCTTTTTATGATTTCTGAATTGTTGGTTCTCATCTTGGTGTCACAGAGTTCATTTCGAATGCTGTCATTGGGTGAGGGTCCATGTAGCCCAAGGACATGGACCTAACTGAGCTAGTCTCTTTCAATTATATGGACTCGGGCGGTTAATGGCTATCCTAGTGACACTAGACAATTTCCAGGACTGGCGACTAGGTCGAATCTACGTTGTCCAGATCCAATACGGTGGTTTCACAACAACTTCACCTTTGTTTTGTAGCAGTCTATAATATGAAACAGGTTTCTGAAAAACATTGTAAGCTAAGCTGTGTAACTTAATAATTCCATTCTGTGCCTAAAAACAAAAATGTTACCAATCTGGCTTCATACTACATTATAAAGAATATATAAGGTGAGTTCAAATTGCTTTGGAAAGTTAATGGTCTAGGAAAACTGAAGCAGTAGCTAAGACAGAGGAATGTTGATATTCCATAAATATACCAATAAAAACAAAATTTAGGGGTGCCTGGGTGGCTCAGTCGTTAAGCGTCTGCCTTCGGTTCAGGTCACGATCCCAGGGTCCTGGGATCGAGCCCCGCATCAGGTTCCCTGCTCCGCGGGAAGCCTGCTTCTCTCTCTCTCCCGCTCCCCCGCCTGTGTTCCTGCTCTCGCTATCTCTCTCTCTGTCAAATGAATAAATAAAATGTTTAAAATAAATACATAAAAACAAAATTTAAGAAAATCCTAGTATTTTACAATTGTTTAAAATCCTTTTCTTTCATTCCCTTTGAAGCAAATGTATAGAATTCCCTGCTTGGCCCCTAAGTGTTTATAAGCCCTAATAGGAAGAAAATTACTATAGGACACAGGCTGTGTGGGAGCAAGGAGGGCCCCCAGAGACGGCTCAGTACCACCTTGTTTGAGGGAGAGGAAACAGAAGCACAGAGCGGTGAAGTGACCTCTGACCTCAGCATAGAGTTTTCTCACCCACCACTTTCCCCAGGAAGGTCCTTTCCCATTCTAGGCTGATCAGCCTTGAATGAATAATTGCCCAGCCATGTTTTTCTGGCAACATAATCCTAAAATATGCATGCATTACATTTTATTGATTAATGCCTCCCACAGTCATGTTTTTGTTGTAATTGATTTCGTATTTTATGGTAGGATCAGAGTAGCCCCTTTAGCCATACTCAGAAGGAAAATGGGTGGCTGAGGAGCTGGGCCATCAGGCCTCTTTAGAGAGAACTGTGTTCTTGTCAAAACCGGTAGGAGAGTAAGGGGAAAAAAAAAAAAAATGGAGTACTGAGAAATCTTAGATGGTCAGGAAGACAGTGCATGGTACTTGCTGGCCTCACTTCTGAGAGTTGTTTGAGCTACAGCCTTCCCGGGGCGTGAGCTAGGAGTATTCTCCTTCCTGGTCAGCATTGAGGAAGTACTATTTATTAAACACCTGGCGAGGCCGCAGGTCTAACAGTTGAAGACCTAACTCCTGATAGGCTCTCCAATCTCAGGAGGCTTGAAACGAATGGTATTTCAGGAACTAAAACTGTAGGACACATTGTTAATATTCTGGAAGGATCAGTGGGCGCCAGCAGGGCCGTGTAGCCATACACAACAGTGCCATCTTGTGGCGAGTCAGCATAGCGCCTGGAAAAGAACCACTAACCAGAGCTGTGATACAGGCAGAAAGAATTGAATAGATATTTTGAAATCTCCTTAACTAAAATCCCTTTACCTGAAACAACTTATATCATCGCTATTAAGGGTATTGTAATTCCAAAAGAAGCTACTTCTTCGGAAAAATTAGTGGTTCTGGTTTTTTTTTTGTTTTTTGTTTTTTTTTTTAGTTAGAAATAAAGTGCATTAACCACGAGCAAAAGTCAGCTGCCTTAGGATGGAATCATACGTAGTATTGGAATTTTCCTCTTGGAAATACTGAATCTTTGTTCATTTAGAGAGAACCCAGCCAAGATTCAGAGACTGAAGTACAAATATAACATGTTTAAGAAGATTAGGAGAATTTTTAAAAGATATCCTCCATCCCCAATTTCTTTTTTTTCCTCACTTACTGTATCATAGGCTTCTAACCAGTAGAAACAGAATAAAGTGATGATAACTGATGTGGGAAACAAAGGCAAAAGAAAAATTATTGAATTTCCGTACTATCTACAACCCATTGACCAGTCCTTGAAATAGGCAGAGTGACCTTCCTCTAGGGACTCAGCTGCCTCCATGTTAATTCTTTGCTAAGGGCAAAAGGCAATCTTAGCCCAACCTCCAGGACCCTGTATGTCTACTTTAACATATAAAAATTCCTTTGGAAACTTCCTTTATCTCTACCTGCCAAGATACATGTTGGCAATCATCCCCCAAGCAAATGATATACATCTGAAGGGTCTCATGACTGAGGTGTTTTTTTTTTTAAGATTTTATTTATCCACTTGACAGAGAGCACAAGCAGGGTTAGTGGCAGGGAGAGGGAGAAGCAGGTTCCCCACCAAGTAAGGAGCCTGATGCGGGGCTCAATCCCAGGACCCCGGGATCATGACCCAAGCCGAAGGCAGACGCCTAACCGACTGAGCCACCCAGGCACCCCTCATGACTGAGTTTTTACTAAACAGTAATAAATGACCTTTTCTCAACAATAGCTAGCCCCCTCAAGGGCCTGGAAACCTTGCTTCCAAAATTCCTTAGAGACTTATGCTATCCCTAACCCCTTCCCAACTTGAAAGTATGTAATGGGCCACTCCTCATGACCCCAGTACAGCTCTTTCTGACCACGGGTTCTGTCCCTGTGCTTTAATAAAACCACCTTTTTGCACCAAACACATCTCAAGAATTCTTTCCTGGCCGTCGGCTTTGAACCCTAACATCTTTTCCTACATCAATAACCACAAGGTAGAAGTCAGTGTTCATAGAAAATACAGCGGTTCTCTTTGAGGAAAAATTATTTAAAGCATAACTAGTAAGCAAAACACAACAAAAAGAGGCAAAGCATCACCAGGCTTACTACATTTTTTTTTTTTTTAAAGATTTTATTTATTTGACAGAGACACAGCGAGAGAGGGAACACAAGCAGGGGGAGTGGGAGAGGGAGAAGCAGGCTTCCCGCTGAGCAGGGAGCCCGATGCGGGGCTCGATGCGGGGCTCGATGCGGGGCTCGATGCGGGGCTCGATGTGGGGCTCGATCCCGGGACTCCAGGATCATGACCTGAGCCGAAGGCAGTCGCTTAACCAACTGAGCCACCCAGGCGCCCCACAGGCTTACTACATTCTTACAATTCAATAAGTGTTAACATTATTAAAACATCAAAGTGGAAATAAATCACTGTTCACAAACAAGTTAGAAAGGAATTTCTAATGCCTGGTGTAAGTATCCAACTCTGGGGAAATTTTAGGTATTATGGTAATAGGGATTGAGGCAGAAAATTTTCAGTAACTCTCAGTCTTGGCTGTACGTTAGAATCATCAGGAATATGTCTTTTAAATTATATAATGCTTAAGAAATCTGAGGTCCATGCTGCAACACATATCAATTTAAAAATCTCTCGAGGTAGCGATTCAGGCATCAGTGTTTTGTTTTGTTGTTTTTAACTCCCTAGGTAATTCTAAAGAAGGTTGAGGGTGACTGTGTTAGACCAGTGCTTTTCAGCAGGCTGTGTATTACCATCATGGAGAACTTCTTAAAAATTAACCTACCTCCAGTGGTTCTCAAGTGTGGTTCACAGACTAGCAGCACCCGTGTTACCTAGGGATTGGTTAGAAATGCAGGTCATTGAGTACCATCCCCAAATCAGAAACTCTGGCGATGGGGCCCAATAACCTGTTTTAAGAAGCCCTCCAGGTGGTTCTGATGCTCGCTCAAGTTTGAGAACACTGACCTGCCCCAAACCATTTGGATGAACTCTGGGGGTAGGGTCTGGGTTTCTTGGTTTTATTATACAGTGAAGATTGACAACCACTCTCTTAGTTCTTTAGCCTTACTCCTGCTGTGCTCCGCTCAGTAAACAGGAGAATGGCAAGACAGGTGGATTGGTCAGAGGAAGGTGCTATAGATCTGTAGTGAATTGGAAGTAAGTAAATCTGTGCCCTCCTCTGGCTAGGGTGCAGTTAATATATTCTGCCCCAAATCTATGTAGCTCTCTTTCTTGTGCACGTGCATTTTTTTGTTTTTTGGTTTTTTTCTTTAATTGAGCAGTAAATGAATTTTTTTAAAAGGTCACCAAATTCTAGCTGCGTGGCCTTGGGAAAGCCATTTAATTTCATCTTGCTCCTGAGACTGCTACTCTATAAAATGAGGGCTCCCTTATAAGTCTAAAAACCTATGAAGTACCAGCTAGCCGAGTAGTTGAAGACCCTGGTATGTTATCCATATGAATTGTGACATTTAATTAAGCCATCCTTATTCTCCTACCCATTTCCATTGCTAAATGATAAAGGAAAAACCAAAGGAAAGAAAAAAAGAAGTAAAACCTAGGCTGAGAGAGAGTTTTTCATGAAACATTTGCCAAGAGTATATCAAGCTAACAGCCATTGAATCAGTATCCTCATATACATCCAATTTCTGATAGGAAACAATACTCTGTTTCCACCCTAAAAGCTTAAATGTGCTGTTCAGCTGCCTGCTTTAAAATTTGCAAGTCTATGGAACCCTCATCTAGGAATAAATTGAAGTAATTCTTTAGATTGCTTTTATTATATTTTAATTACTTTTTAACAGCTTAACTAAACATGCAATAAATGGACATATTGAAAGTGTGCCATTTGCTAAGTTTTAATGCAAGTATACATGTGTGAAACCCTGACCACATTGAGGATGGTGAACCCATCCCTCATCCCCAGAAGTTGGTTCAGGCCTCTTTGCAGTCCCTACCTCCCAACCCTCCCTACACCCCACCTACTCCCCAAGGAACTTTTTGTCACGATACACCATTTTGCATTTTCTAGAGTCTTATATGAATGGAATCCTACAATACATACTTTGGTTTTGGTCTTCATTCTTTCACTCTGGCACGATTAGTTTGAGACTCATCTGTATTATATGTATCAATAATTCCTTCCCTTTTTTTTAAAAAAAAGATTTTATTTATTTATTTGACAGAGAGAGACATAGCGAGAGAGGGAACACAAGCAGGGGGAGTGGGAGAGGGAGAAGCAGGCTTCCCGCAGAGCAGGGAGCCCGATGTGGGGCTCGATCCCAGGACCCTGGGACCATGACCCAAGCCAAAGGCAGACGCTCAACGACTGAGCCACCCAGGCGCCCCAATAATTCCTTCCTTTTAATACTAAGTAGGTTACCATTGTGTGTATTAGCACAATTTGTTTATACACTCGATGAACTTTGGGGTTGTTTACAGCTTAGCAGTTTTCTCTTGGGTAGTTATCTGGGAGTGTTATGGCTGAATAAAGTGGCGGATGTATGTCAACATTTTAAGGAACTGTTGCACAAAGTGGTGTACCATTTTATATTTAATATTCCCACCAGCAGTCCATTAGAGTTTCAGTTCCTCCACCATATCCTCACCAAACACTTGTCATGGTCAGTCTTCTTAACTTCGGGTACTCGATGAGCTAAGTAGATGGGTCTCATGGATTTGATTTCCTCAATGACTTGATTTTGAAAATCTTTTTATGTGCCTGTACACCATTCCTGTGGCCATTGGATGGAGAATAAAGAGGTGTGAGTGATAGGAGGAAGATAGGATGGAGACCACATGAGGGAGTGTATGTGAAGGGAGTGGAGAGGAGGATCCAGGATACTGATAATGAACAGGGAAACATAAAGGTGCAAATGGGAGATTGGAAGGACTTGTGGGGTTAAGGGGCTGTGGGACAGCCAAGTGACAGCTGAGCACATAGGTTTGAGGACCTCTGCTCTGAAAGCATGGATTTGGGTCATTAGTATATAGGTGGTAATTAAAGCCAGGGGAGTGTTGGGAACCCCTCTTTTCTAGCACCTTAGATCTGTCCTTGTCCTTGGCACATCCCATAATACTAGCTGCCTCAGGTAGACTGTGAGCTCCTTGAGGACAGGTGGAGAGTCCTTAGGGCTAGCACTGTGTCTGGTAATTAGTAGGACCTCCGTAAGTATTTGTTGAAGGCTGTGAGTTACGGCTCTGCCACTTGGTTTAGAAGTAAACAAGTTGCTTAACTATCAACACTTCAGTATTCTCATCTGTAAAATGAAAATATCTGCCTCATAAGTTTATTACAGGAGAAACAGAACATTTGGTACCTCAATACATGTTAGTTTCTTCCATCTTACTGAAATGAATCTAAAAGTATCTAGGGAAACCAGCAATAGAAAAAAATCCTTTGAATTTTTCCGAAGACCCCAGGAAGAAAGATCTTGGATCCCCTGCTGAAGCCTCCTTTCTTTTTTTTTTTTTTTTAAATTTATTTATTTATTAGAAAATGAGCACAAGTGGGAGGGGCAGAGGGAGAGGAAGAGAGAATCCCAAGCAGACTCCATGCCAAGTGCAGAGCCTGATGCAGGACTAGATCCTATGACCCACGAGATCACAACCTGAGCCGAAACCAAGAGTTGGATGCTCAACCGACTGAGCCACCCAGGCACCCCCTGAAGCCTCATTTATTTATGGTTTTCCTGCTTCCTTTAATAATTACTTTGCATTTAGGCTCGAGTGCTATACTTATAACACCAAATGGGCAATTGTTCTTCACTCTAGTCTAGAAGTGAGAACTATTATGAAAAGTCTGTATCATAATTATTGGTAATTCATTTAAACATAAAGTACATCTACCAAAACCACAGGTCCATTCCAGTCCAGGGTTTTCCTTTGGATTATTAGACTCCAAAGATGAAAAGTAAATATTCTCATTAAAATTGAATCTAGTAAAAGTCATAACATACATGTAATGGGGGCTATTTTAGTTTTGAAAAATCTAGTTTGGTTTGAATGCTAACTAACAATTCTTGGCCTGGCTTAGAAAGAATATTTTAAATATTTTCTCCAGGTTTCTGTTCATCCCCCACTTTCTTTTAGTTAAGAGGGTCGCTTTTCTAGTTTTATTAAAGACTTTTTTGAGAAAGAATACTTAACTGATGAGTGATTTTGGTTAGAAAATGTTAGGTGAATTGTCGACAATTCGGCATTGCCGAGAGCAGAGAATGAAAACCGTGTAGGTGGGAGTATTGGTTTCCGGCCAATAATAACAGACTTAAGTTGCTACACTAATAATTTAACATTTTGCTAATAAAGAGATATTGAAATTGTAGTCATTATAAACATATGTGGAATATTAGTGGAAAAGGAAGGGAGAGTTGAGAAGCCTGGGTTCAAAGTTTGGTGCTAAACTCACTTCAACACCCCAGGCGAGGTCCTTAAGCTTCCTGCCTGCTTAAAAGCTGTGATCCTAATGATGTGAAGTTGAATGATGGTCTACTCTGCCTGGATGGGGTGGTGGGTCACTTGATTCACCCCCTAGATGAATGAACCCCTATATGGCTTTATCAGTTTGAGTGTGAGACAAGCATGGACGTACCTGATATTCATCAACTGACCGAAGAAAGTTAAGATTTACACAGCCTGCAGCTTAGTAATGGCCATATGCTTGACAGGGGCATTCCTATCAGGCCTATTTTTAAATTATGATATCTGAGCCCCATTTAAAATAAACGATTTTGGGCGCCTGGGTGGCTCCATTGGTTAAGCATCCGACTCTTGATTTGGGCTCAGGTCATGATCCTAAGGGTTGTGAGATCGAGCCCTGCGTTGGGCTCTGCACTCAGCGGGGAGTCTGCTTGAGACTCTATCTCCACTCTTCCTCTGCCTCCCACTGCACGCTCTCTCTCTCTCTCTCTCTCTAAAATCTTAAAAAAAAAAAAAAAAGAAAGATAAGAAATGTTTCAGTAAAGTACTGGGGGGACAAGTGGCAGAAGTGTGTCACCTGGATTTCCATCTCCACTCTGCCACTTACAGTGATAGGCATCTAGCTGGTCTCTCCAGCTCTCCCCACACCTGTCAGCACAGGAACACGATTCTCCCACTGGTGCTGTACCTGGTTTCTAAGGGGACTTTCCTGGGATCCAGGATGTTACACTGATTGTCTTATTTATGTCTTTGGAAACCTTTGATAATTAGGTTAAAAGGATTTTGGACAATTAAATGAAACTGATAATTTCCTTGAATTTTCTGATAGGTTTTGATTCCAAATAAATGGTATAGAAAAGGTCCCAAACTAGGTATTTGTAATGTCCCTCCTGGTCTGTGAGAACCCACTGCCCTGACTCTCCATATCAGAACCTTCTTACCACTACTTCTGTTAAATTCAGCTTTAGCTACACATCTGCAAACTCTCCATGGACCTAAGAACCACAAGCAAAAATATACTGGTTTAATTTATTCCATTTCCATGTGCTTTGGGGTAATAGAGTACCTACCCCCCCCGCCAAGATTTGTTTGTTTAGAGAGAGGGAGAGAAAGAGTAAGGGGAGAGGGAGAGGGAGAATCCCAAGCAGGACCCCCCACCAAGTGGGGAGCCCAACATGGGGCTTGATCCCATGACCTCGAGATCACGACCTGAGCTGGAGACTCAACCGACTGAGCCACCCAGGTGTTTTTAATAGAACTAATAAGATGAGTAATTGTATTTCACGTAAAATCTTAATTTATCATCTTTTTGGATGTTATATTTAGAATATATTACAGATGGCTATTTTAATGACTCTTACTGCTTTTTAAAATTAATACATTAAAGAACATAAGCCAAGACTATTTTTGAGCTATAGTCTCAGTGCCCCAGAAATGTATTTTCTCAAATATATTAACAGCTATTTATACAGTTAATTTGACAGTGAGTCATTAAATATATTTCCGTTCACAGGTCATCCTGATAGCACCAATTTTAATCACAGCACTTCAGACATATTTTTCTTCTCTTGTTCATAATTAAAAGCTATGTAATAGAGTAAAATCTACAATCTTGGAAGAAAAACCAAGTAAAGGAGAATGAAATGACATTGCCCCACTTTAAGTCTTTCCATGTCAGGCGCAAGGTTAGCTTGGGAAAGGAGAATGGTCTCCAGGGTCGGCTGTTACCTTTTAATGGTGTTTTAAGTATGTGTTCCTAACTTTTAATTAGGTTTTTGTTGTTGTAAGTGTATTTTCATTCATGTCTGAGGGCAATATTGTTAGCCAGATCACTTCCTAATTCAGGGATATGCAGATACAGATGTCAGATTTCATTAATAGTAACCTTCAGAATGTTTTCAAATCCTCTTTCGTAGTACAAAAATACTGTGCAGTGAACATTCAAAACAGGCTCAGAGTACCCAGAAATAATTTAAAAGAACCATTCTGTATTTACATAAGCTGTGCCTTCCAATGATAGGCTCTAGGTATAGTCACTTTAAAAAATGTATAGATAAAATCTAAAGGTGGTGACTTGGTCTCCATGGTTACATAAGCCCCGGGAAAGACCCTTAACTTGGTTGGCCTTTCTCTTCCGTAAAGTGGGCATAGAATTACTTCTCTTCTAGCAATGTCATGAGGATTAAAGGAGGTCATGAATGTTTATCCCTCAGCAGAGTGTCGGGCACATAGCAAGTGCCTCATAGATTGTAAAGAGTACTTCATATTTATTTTCCCTGAATTTATTAATTTTTCTCTTCTAAAGGAAGTTTTCTGAGGTCCTCCCCCACTTTTCCTATTCCTTGTGATTTGCTCACATCTTATGCTCCTGCTTAGACTTGGGTTAAATTGTGGTTTTGGCAAAGGTGGAGTTAGCCACCTGCCCCGGCCCCCCCCTTCTAGCATATCTGGTTCCTCTTACTCCACCACACATGCTCAAGTAGCTCTTGTCTAGCACCCCAAAGGGACCCAGTTTTTTCTTTCTTTCTTTCTTCTTTTTTTTTTAATGGGTGAAAAAACTTAGATTTAGCCAGCTGGACTCAGTTTAGATGATCCCAGTTTTGTTGGCAACATCCAAAGCATCATAGTCAGGAGCCAGTTGAACATATGCCTTCTTCTATCAGGCCTGACCAGGGCGTTGACCTTGGTCACATGAGTGTCCTAGAGCTTCTTCACAGCCTGTTTGATCTGGTGCTTATTGTCCTAGACATCTACAGTGAACATAAGTGTGTTGTCTTCTATTTTCTTCACGGCTGACTCGTGGGCAGGGGGAACTTGATGATGGCATCATGGCCAAGCTTGTTTCTTCTGGAGGGATCCTTTTTTTTTTTTTTTTAATTTTAAGATGTATTTATTAGAACAAGCAAGCAAGTGTGAGTGAGAGGTGGGGGAGGGGCAGAGAGCGAGGGAGAGAGAAAGGGAATCCCAAGCCAACTCTGAGAAGAGCATGGATGGAGCCCGACATGGGGCTCGATCTCAGGACCCCGAAATCATGACCCGAGCCGAAATCAAGAGTTGGACGCTCAGCCAACTGTGCCACCCAGGCACCCTATGAAGGGACCCATTTCTGAAAGCTTTGGCTGTGGCCAGCTTTTGCCGCAGGTGTAGCAGATGTTGGCCTAAGTGGTTCAGGACTGGGCGTGTTGTGATGTGGAGGGAAGGAGTCACATCAGGGGCCTCCTAGAAGCCACAAGAACATACTCTATCTCTGAATGCCTCCTGCCAAACACAGTTTCTGAACACAGCAGGGGCGTAACAACAGTTGAGTAAATAATTGAAAGAAAATTCTCTAATAGGGACTCAGGAAGACCCAAAACTTTCAAGATCTAAATGACTCTCTAACGGGGAAGATCAGATTCCATTACAGGAGATAAGGAAACTACTTAGGATCTCCTGGCACTCCACAAATCACACAAACTAGCCCACTGGCTGCTCAGTATTGTTGTAAGATGCTTTTCCACACAAAGTGTAAGAATTTTTTTTTTATTTTACATTGATTTCTATATAGACAAGAACTCTAAAGAGCACCCCTTGTCACCATTTTTATCCACGATATCACGTCTTTTAAAAAGATAGCAAAAGGGGTGCCTGGGTGGCTCAGTATGTTAAGCGTCTGCCTTCAGCTCAGGTCATGATCCCAGGGTCCTGGGATTGAGCCCCACCATCGGGCTCCCTGCTCCGCGGGGAGCCTGCTTCTCCCTCTGCCTCTGCATCTCTGTCTCTGTCTCTCATGAATGGATAAATAAAATCTTTAAAAAAAAATTGTTATTCTTAAAGTTCTTTATGTATTTAGAAATGTTTTAACTATAATGAACTTTGGTTTTGTTATTAGACAGAACTGGTTCCGAACTCAGGTTGGGTGGGCTGCTTGCCACTGGAAAGTCAATACCAGAGAGAGGAGAGGCGGTGGGAAATGAAGGTGCCTGCTTTATTCAGGACTAACATCCCAAAGCCCATCTTCCTGTGTTGGCAAAGGCAGAGGGTTTAAAGGGGAAGGTGAGGGACCTGGGTGGGGACAAGGGAAGCGGGTGCCCAGGTGGTTAGTTGTCCATTGACATGACCCGGAACAGACTTGCTGGCATCAGTGGTGACTGTTTATGAATGTGGTCAGGTCTTATCTTCTGGGAAAGTCTGGTTCTTCCCTCCTCAAGGCCAGTGGTCTGCAGATCTCAAGAAAAGTAGTTCGTAAGGCTACAGACTAAGGGACTTAAGTTGGCAAGCAAGGAGTGCATAAGCTTGAAGTCAGTTAACCCTTGAGACCCACTGGAATGCTGTGACAGTTTGTTAAGACTTCTATTATCATGAATTTATCCTACATAGGAATTCAAATGAATCAGGCTTTTTCTGTGGGTGGGTTGGTTTTGTTTTTTCCCCAGCAGTCCTGTCTTAAATAACATCGGGTCCAGCTGTCTTTGAATTTTTATTTGGCTTCATAATAAAGCTTTATAGTTCTCACCATCTGGATTACACTGGGGAAGATAATCGGACTTTCATTTTACAATTATTTTAATCTTGGCCAATGGAAAACTTTCAGTTTCATGTGAAGGTCAGCAATTTCAAGTTGCAATATCTATAGAAATCATACTTCACATGGAAGGTCCGAACCATAGAAGAGTGAACTGGGAGGTGTCAGGCAGAGGGTATGTGAGGACCCTTCCCACTGTTTCATTGAGAGGTTAAGGGGACTTACTGCACCCAACCCTAAATGGTTTGTGTGCAGAAGGAGCTGTATAAATCCTAAATGTTGGTGGCAGAGGACATTTTTGGCATGAGATACTGGTTCCTTTCTTCTTTGGCCAATGAGGAAATTAAAGTTGTTGCCTTTCTTGTTTCAGGAGAACTCTTTTGAGAATTTCCCCGCCTCACACTGTAACCTCTAATTAAATCTCCTTTGTAGCGATGTGATTTGTATATCAAAGATCCCCCATTTCCCGGGAAGATCAGAGATGCTTGTTTGGCTCCCTTATGTAGAAGCCTTAGCCCACGCCCCTCCAGGGTCAGCCTTCTCTCCTTCCACTCTGACTGCCCTTGGCCTCTGCCTAGTTTCTCACACTTACCCTGTGTCCTTGGCATGCTGGTTAGGTAGAACTCTGCCTCCTTTATTAGCTAAGTGTCTCCCCTGAGGAGTCCTCACCTGTTTGTTGTAGGTGAAGACTAATAAATATAGAAGTCCTGAAGTTTGCATGATTCCTACTTTTTTTTTTTTTAAACACATAAGCATGGACTCAAGGTTATCCCTAGAGCAATGTCACTCTCACTTGTGTTACACTGGGAATAACCCTGAGTGTGCCCAGGGGAACATATTAGGAAGAGGAACATCATCCATCATGTGTTGGATAGAAGGAGGAAAAACAAGGTTGAAAAGCGTAGTGTTAGAGAATAAGCTCTTTGATCAAAATGTACATCTAACTTTGTAACCCACACAGGGCCTAGCATGATGTCTCACACATAGGGCAGTCAATAACATTCCTGAATGAACTGAGTACAATCCAACAGCTGACACATTTCTTGGATCACTATTCTAAAGAAGGAAAAAAAAATGCAATATTTCAGGGGTGTTTTGACATCACATTTCAAAACCATGAATTTCCTTCTTGAAAGAGGCTTACTATAGGTAGAAATTGCGTAGTACTTTGGTCACTACCATCCAGTAATGCTGTCCAGAATCATTAGATCCAAGGGTCGCTTTCATAATCCACCATCGCAATATCATGCCTTCTGTTTTTCTGCCTAGGTGGTTCTGGTATAATTGTTATCACAAGTTATTACCCTTAAGTCTAACCTATTCTGAAGGAAAAGGTGGCTGATACTGTCATTTGAGGACTAAGAAATATTTGTCTAGATGTTTGATCCAATCTGTATTTTTATTTGATGTGTAATTGGCGAGAAAATCGCAAAGACAAATTTAAATGCTTGCATCTCTAACCTTGTCACAGTGTCTGAGCATTCATTCATCATCATTATCTTGGATTCCTGCAGCCAGCAGACTTCATAGGAAAGCAAGCACTGAAACAGATTAAAGCCAAGGGGCTGAAACGGAGACTGGTCTGCCTCACCTTGGCAACGGACGATGTTGATCCGGAGGGAAATGAAAGCATCTGGTATGATGGCAAGGTGAGTGCTGAGGACCTCATGGCCAGGGGCCACTGCAGCTTTTCTGCACCAGAAACCCTCCTTGTCTCTGTTTCCTTTTAGAGTTGTGTTTTTTAGGGTTTTGTTTTGTTTTTTGCTATTTATTTATCTATTGGTTGCGTGACACACTTTGATTTCTGAGCTGACATTCAAGAAACAGAAATCAGTTAACTGAAAGGAAAATGAAATGTTCATTTTTAAAAACATCAACTTCTCTATGCTTCGATTAAAGAAAATAAAACAAAGGACTTAAAATACAATGGACAATGAGGAAGGTATAATTTAGAGGCTCAAATGATCTTTGAATGCAAGAGATGGATTTTATTAAAAAAAAAATTCTGGCATTCTAGTTTAGCTTCTAAGGGATCTTGGAGAAGGAAGTAATTCTAACCTTAGCACACCTGCAGAAAAAAATTCCAAGTGAAAATCTCCATGACAACAGAGGGTAGAGCCTTAGAAAGTAAAGTGAAAGGTAGAAACCATTTAGTTCTTCAGAAAGGGTAAATGTGCCTTCTTCCCATTTGGGAATGTTGTTTTATTCTGTCTGTTGGCATTCCGTAAAACCAGATAACTTACCAGTAGAACTTCATGTCTTTGACTTTTTCCAACTCTTCATAAGACCAAGTTTGGTTTATGATTTTGCTGTGTTTTGGCTGGGGCTAGCAGGCAGATGGGGTACTCTCCCCGTAGAGTAGGGGGTGAGCACATGGCCACCGAGGCTCATTGCAACAGCTGTTCCCTGTTGAACAAGGTCTGCTTGGCCAACACCCAAAGACTCAGAGATTTGGTTCCATGGGTTTTTTTCTCATGCCTCCTTGATCCTTGTTTTCACTTCCCTCTTCTCTTCAGTAACAAAGGGAGTACTGGAGGGGGAGAAAGCCAGTGGCCTCAAGTCTCAGTCTTTGGTTTACTAAAGAAATGGCCATGGGGGCTGAGGCATGGATCCATTTGATGTACAACCGACATCTACACAGTTTCTACTATGTGCTGGATATCTCTTATGCACTCATTTAATTTTATAACACCCCTCCCAGATAGGTATGGTCATCCCATTTTAGAGATGAGGCTTGGGGGTTCGGAGAAGTGAAGTAACTTGCTTGAGGTTGCTCGGCTAGTGATGGACAGAACCAGTTTCTGACCCGGGTATAGTTGGACTTGGCATTGCTTACCCTGCCTTCTAAGCCACGCTGAATACTCCAGTTTGCTGTCCTCTCTGTCTCTGCTCATGTCCCACTGTATTCTCTTTACTTAAAGACCCACAGTTGTCCTACATCCCAGAAGCAGGTGTATGTTATTAGACCCTATGAAGCTAAGAGACTCTTCTCAGATTTCGAGCTCGCTCTTAAACACTTTACCCTTCATTGTGCTGAGTTCATTCTCTTTGAGCCTCTTACCTCACTGTCTCCTCCTCCTTTCTGTTCTAAATGTCTGGTTCAGACCTCTTTTCTTAATAGGCTTTTCCTCACACTTCATACTTGCCCACAATTGCCTGTGATAATCACCTCTGCCGTTAACTAGCTGCTTCGCTTGACCTGATCTTAGCCTCTCTGGGCCTCCATTTTCTCATCTACAAAATGATGAGATCATGTCTTAGATTCTTTGCACCTCTAATTAATTTTTCCCCTAGTCATCAAATTTCCCCCACCTCCTCTTTCTTCTCTCATTTTTTCACTGGTTCTCAGCCAGCTTTCTAATATGGTCCACACCAGCCCCTGCACTGGCTTTCTGTTTTGGCCATGGAATGACCGATGATGCTATTGTGTTCTTTTTTTTTTTTTTTTTTTTTGAGAGACAGAGAATGCGAGAGTGCGAGGCAGGGGGAAAGGAGTTGGCAGGGTCAGAGGGAGAGAGAGAATCCCCAAACAGACTTCTGCTGAGTGTGGAGCCTGACACAAGGCTCAATCTCAAGACCCCGAGTCACAACCTGAGCTGAAATCAAGAGTCCAATGCTTAACCAACTGAGCCACCCAGGCTCCCCTATGTTATGTTCTCTATGCAAACCCACACCAACCCTGATGAACACAGTATAAACTTGACACCCAAATGCAAGTTTAAAATCCTGGAAACTTGTATCTTAAACTTACACAACATTACATGTCAACTATATCTCAAAGCTGGGAGAGTTGAGCTGAAAACCGAGTTCCATTTTTGAATTTTATTTCCTTTTCTGTATCAGTGTGCTGAGTTTACCTGCTATATTTTTCATCTTTCCTCCCAGATGCCATCTGCTTACAGAGCTGTTAATTCAGTTGTAGCTGGCTTTAAAAATAACCCTTGAATTTCCTGATACCTGCCTGTCTGCTCTTTGATGCTCAGTAGGGTCATCTTCTCACCATGCAAATGAATCTTCTGGATCCTCTTTATACTCTGGAATGATAGGAAATAGTTCTTGCTCCTATTTCCTGACTTCGTTGGGACTTGTACTGCCTTTGGTATTTGGTATTCTATTCTTGCAAATATTCTCACTGCCAGGGATAAGGTATGAATTTATAAGGTACAAATTTGTTATTCAACAAATCTGTCTACTATGTGGTAGAGATACGCTTGGCACTGGGGACGTGGCAGTGAACAAAACAGATGAGCTTCTCTGCCTCCATGGATCTGACATTCCAGGGGAGAGAGAGCTAGCCAGTGAACATACTCACTAAATGGCACATCTGAGGGTGCTGAGTGCCCTGAGGAAAAGGAAAGTCCGATTGAGAGATGGGCAGTGAAGCCAGGAGGGATTATGATTTTAAATAAGGCTTAATTTTTAAAAATCAAGGCATATGAAAAGGGCTCTGTTATAAAAGCAGCTTTGTTGGGAAGTTTTGTTTTTTTATTTTCTTTCTTTAAAAAGATTTTATTTATTTATTAGCATGAACAGGAGGGTCAGAGGGAGAGAGAGAGAGAGAATCTTAAGCAGACTCCATGCTGAGCGTGGAGCTTGATGGGGAGCTTGACCCTATGACCCTGAGATCATGACCTGAGCTGAAACCAAACGTCGGATGCTTAACTGACTATACCACCCAGGTGCCCCTGTTGGGAAGTTTTAAAGAAGGTGTTTTGTATAAAGGATGTAGGCAACTAATGTAAGTAGTTTCACTAATCTTAGCAACTGGTTAAAGCAATTGTCTCTTCAGCAACTGCATAATGCATAATTCTTTATGCATTAGGATGAATGTTGTCCTTCCAAGTTAGGTAATCCTGGTTTTTTTCTTCCCAATTATGTTGCCATTGCTAAATATTTCTCTGAAAATGGCTGGAAGAGTCCATTTGTAAGGCATCCAAAAGAATTAGTCTTGTCACTTATCTTAGTCATATGTTATTTTTTAATTAAAAAAAAATTTTTTTAAAGATTTTATTTTTACGTAATCTTTATACCCAGCATGGGGCTTGAACTTAAAACCCCAAGATCAAGAGTTGCATGCTCTACCCACTGAGCCAGTCAGGTGCCCCAATCATAGGTTAATTTTGACCAGAATCTTGATTATGGCCATGTGTATTTTATTCAAGCTTGATTAAAAATATTTTATAGTTACAAAAAACAGGTGTTTTGTAGAAATGAAGTTTGGAGAGTTGAGAAAGCAGTCTTTTTTTTATTATTTAAAAACAAAGGCACAGAGGGACAGCCAAAGAAATACAATGTATCATCCAACTTAAATTACATCCTCTCCTTCAAAGGCCATCTACCCTGTTAGCTCCCTTAAGTCAGAGGGGTCTTGAATTTTCACAGAGAGGAACAAGAAAAGGCTAAACATAAATGAGGATTGCTTATATTGGTAAAAGGAAAGTCAGTGTCTAACAAAGAATATGAAAAGCTGCTAGGCAGAGGGTGGGCACAGGTTGTTTTTATGATTCACAGAACAAAAAGAAGGAATGGATTTAATTGAATCTGGAAGATTTTAAGGTAGAATGATATAAAATTGTTAGGGAAAACCTTTCCTTAGAAATTTAGTAATAAGATACTAAGGAAAGTCTGGACTTCTAAAATATTCTGGGCTACTTAGCATTGGATTAGAGAGAAATTAAAGGAGAAACGAAAGTAATCTAGCAGAAAGCAACACATTCAATAAATACACTAAAAATAGCACTCGGACAGTAAATTTGCTATTTCTTTACATTACTCATGCAGCAGTAACTGCAAGATGAATCACTGCTGGGATTTTGAGAGATGGGAAGGCCTGGGGAAATGGTTCACGCAATCTCTCAAGAGGGATGGTAGGTTTTTGACCCAGTGAGTTAGGGGATTTAGCCTAGAGCCTTGCTGTGGCCTCCTCTTGTTTTCTTAAGATGCTTGCCCAAGCAAATCAGGTTACCTCTTTAGACCTCAGGTTTACAGACTAGGGAGTGAAACCAAGGTTACCAAGAAAGTCTTCCAAAAGCTGTGATTAAAACTCCAAACTTCCTGACCCAAATCCCTGCCTTATTTTACTTAACAATGATCTAAAGGAAAAAAACCATTTTAGGGGCACCAGAGTGGCTCAGTTGGTTAAGCATCTGCCTTCGTTCAGTTCAGGTCATGATCCCGGAATCCCCGGACTCAGCCCAGTGTCGGACTCCCTGCTCAGCAGGGAACCTGCTTCTCTCTCTCTCTCCCTCTGCTCGCCCTGTTTGTGCTCTCTCTCTCTCAAATAAATAAAATCTTAAAATGGTTTTTCCTTTTCTTTTTTTTATTTTCTTTTTATTTTTTTAAAAGATTTTATTTATTTATTTGACAGAGACACACAGAGAGAGGGAACACAAGCAGAGGGAGTGGGAGTGGGAGAGGGAGAAGCAGGCTCCCTACTGAGCAGGGAGCCCGATGCGGGGCTCGATCCCAGGACCCTGGGATCATGACCTGAGCCGAAGGCAGACACTTAACGACTGAGCCACCCAGGCGCCCCGGAAAAACCATTTTAAAGCATATGCGTTCTCTCAGCAACACCTTGGCAGTTAATAATCTGCCAAAGAAGCTTTTACTAATGAATACATTCATGTTTTTTATTCTTTTAATCAACCAGTTCTCCCCATAATAAGTTCAGAAATGATATGGAGAGCTTCTGATTTGGGGTTTCCACGAGATAATTACAAACTGGGGTTATAGAGCCACGAGTCTGTATTTAATGTCATAAATGTGTCAGCATCTTAAAGATGAAAAATGCTGTAATAAGACTGTTGACTGTAGTGGGCTCTTTGCTGAGGCGGCTGAAAGATTCCCAGCCGTGAATGTGTTTGAGCACCAGCTACAAGTGGTTTGCTGTACGAAACGGTAAGGCTGTAAGGACTAGTGCATTGTTGTGTGGCCAGGAGAAGCCATTCTGAGTAGGGCTATAGATCATATTTTGCTTTTGTTGTCTTCCTTTTACAATTTGTATTTTTATTTTATTTTTAAAGATTTTATTTATTTATTTATTTGACAGAGAAAGACAGCGAGAGAGGGAACACAAGCAGGGGGAGTGGGAGAGGGAGAAGCAGGCTTCCTGCCGAGCAGGGAGCCCAATGCGGGGCTTGATCTCAGAACCTTGGGATCATGACCTGAGCCGAAGGCAGACGCTCAACGACTGAGCCACCCAGGCGCCCCTTCCTTTTACAATTTTTAAATATGGTGTTTTAACCTGACACTTTCTATCACTTTTTTTTTTTCCATTTTACTGTTTCTCTTTCATCTTTTCCTTTAGATCTGGTTTCGACTCATCCTCTTATCTTTATAAGAAGCCTGATTAGATTATTTATTTATTTATTTTTGCAGCGTAAAGCCTTTGTTTTCATCTCCTGGGTTTTGTTTCTTTGCTCAGTACTTTTCTCTGGTTTGCCATACCATGTGATTCCATTTTATCCTCCCTGATGTTGATTGCTCATGCCTGACTCCATGTCTCCGCTCATCGTGGAAAGTTTCATCCTCCTTTTCCACCTACCTAATTCCATCCCCCTTCCAAATGGAGAACAAATCCTGCTTGATGATGGTTACTTCCTTGGCTTCTCGGTTCTGTTTTCTTGTATCTCTATTAATTCCTCAACTTGCAGGCTGGAAGCTTCTGAGGGTAGGAACCAAACCTCATTCATGCTCTAGAATGTCCAGCAAAATGTTTTTTTTTTTTTTTTTTTAAGGATTTATTTATTTATTTGGCAGAGAGAGACACAGCCTGAGAGGGAACACAAGCAGGGGGAGTGGGAGAGGGAGAAGCAGGCTTCCCGCGGAGCAAGGAGCCCGATGTGGGGCTCGATCCCAGGACCCTGGGATCATGACCTGAGCCAAAGGCAGTAGCTTAATGACTGAGCCACCCAGGCGCCCGCAAAATGTTTTGTACATGGTAGATCTAGAGAGGGTGAGGTTAACATTAAGTGCCTACCAATTGCCAGGAATTGCTAAATGCTGTGTATTCATAGAATGTTTGCTTCACATTGACTATTGATGTATCAGTAGTTTAATTCAGCACTCTTTTGGCCAGCCATGTCCTCAATCCCAACAGGAACAGTTGACTACATTTATATTTGGATTTTTAGAATTTTTTCCCCTTGTATCTATTATTGCCATGCTAGTTGGATGATGGAAGAGAATTCTTTTCTAAAGTTTAAAATGAAAACGTTTGAGTCTTCCTCCTATCAGATCTCTTGGCATGAAACTGAGCCAAATAGTGCCAGCTATTAAAAAAAAAAACTAGGTGTGATTTAAAACTGAGAAGTTCGAGGCTGTTGATAGGTATTTTGGAATTATTTTTCATAATTTGCAAGCCTACTCCTCAAAAGTAAAGTTTTCTTCCTAGTGTTAGCCCCACAGACAGTAATCCCTAAGACTTTCAGGTTGTAAGTTGAACCTACTTGAATCTGGAGAGAAGCAGCACAAAACCGTGGCCAAGATGCTGAGAATTGCTGGCTCTTGTTTTTCAGGTGGTTGGCAACACGACATCTGGAAGCTACAGTTACAGCATCCAGAAGAGTCTGGCATTTGCCTATGTCCCTGTAGAGCTAAGTAAAGTAGGACAGCAGGTGGAAGTTGAGCTGTTGGGCAAAAATTACACAGCAAGCGTCATACAGGAACCCTTGGTGTTGACGGAACCAACCAGAAACCGGGTTCGGAAGAAAAGTGGAAAGGATGACATTTGAAAAAGACCTTCAGCAGGCAACTGAATTATGTTAGCTCTGTGACTCTGCCAAACACCATAACTGATCTTTGGGAGAATACAAGAAACCAAGAATTCAGTTCAAAATCCTCAAAATCTAGATTTATGATCCTAATAAAACCTTTCTCAATTCTTTCCTCAGCAAGAGAGAATAATGGATTAGTGATTTACGTTGTTCTTTCAAACGAAGACATTTGAAATGAATGTTTTTATTAACCTATATTGTTTGTAAAACTCAGCAAAACATTTAGGTGTTCACTAATATACAATCACTACTATAACTGAATTAGAGGACATTGTATAATTTTAGGAATATATGCTTATGGTTCTTGTACCTGAAAACAAATTGTTTTACATAAAAAACTAAAGTAGTACTATTGATGGATTTGTTTCATTGGGAAACAGTAGTTGAATAGGGATAGTTTTAATTTTTTATAATATATCTACAATGAAAATAGTAAAATTTAATATTGATACATGAATTTTTATTCAATTCTCTGAAATGCTTATTTTCTTAATGAATTCCCTGCAAGCGGTATTATGGGGCATCATTATTGGCCTTTCAAAGGTTGTTTTAGAAGAGTAATTGCAAAAAAGAATAGTCTTCCAAAGGAAGCAGCGCTTATAGAGCTTTCTGAAATGAAGCTGAAACATAGATTGTGCCAGTAAAAACACAGTTTGAATACTGAACACCTCTCTTTGGGAAAGAATTAATGCAAGTTGACATCACATGTGCCTCTCTGAATATCCTTTCACAGAGCATTTGACAAAGCAGGTAAAACAAGAGCTTAAGAGCTGACAGGATTGCCCTTAGCACTGTGTACAGCAAGGAAAAAAGATGTATTTAGAAATAATTCCTGCTAAATTTTTCAAAATTGAATTTAGTTGACTGAACAAATCAGATCTTTTTATAAAAGGTGGCTTATCACTTGCAATTTGTTATATACACATTTGTTGAACATTTATTGAGTCTTTCCTAGGTATTAAAGTTGAATGTGAAACATAAAATGTAATTACAGAATTGTAAAATAATTTCTTGTAAGTTTTACAAAAGTGCCAAGTATACATTTAAAATGTTTGATTAAAGCAATCAATCATATATTAGAACTCCAATAGGCCATTCATTTCTCTTCAGTATAGCTTTTTGTATGAGAAAAAAGGGAAATCTTGGTAACAAAATTTGATAATCTTGATAATTTCCTAATTGTCAAGAATATTATCTTGGTGCAGCCACTATGGAAAACAGTATGGAGGTTCCTCAAAAAAGTAAAAATAGAGCTGTTGTCTGATCCAGCAACTCCATTTCTGGGTATTTAACATGAATTCACAAATCTTGCCATTTGTGACAATGTGGGTGGAACTGGAGGGCATTTTACTAGGTGAAATTAGAGAAAGAAAAATACCATATGATTTCACTTATACGCAGAATCTAAGAAACAAAATGAACAAACATTACAAAAGTCAGATACAGAGAACAGATTGGTGGTTGCCAGAGTGGAGGGTCGTTGGTGGGTGGGCAGAATGGATGAAGGGGGTCAAAAAGGTACAAACTTCCAGGTATAAATATGCCTTGGGGGTATATGTATCATGGTGAATATAGCTAATATAGCACAGAATATTTCAAAGTTAAGAGAGTAAATCTTAAGAGTTCTCATCACAAGAAAAAAATATAACTTTATATGGTGATGGTTGGTAACTAGACTGGTGGGATCATTTCACAGTGTATAAATATTGAATCTTTACTAATACAATGTTATAAATCAATTATACCTCAATTTAAAAAAAAACCCTCCATATCCACTATCTCTTATTAGGTGCTGGTTAAAGCCTTTGCCTGGGAGATCCCATTTCTTACTTTCTGCCTCTCTCTAGTCCTACAACCATTAAGATACTTATTTA
The DNA here is from genome assembly GCF_011800145.1 of Mirounga leonina. Lineage (NCBI taxonomy): Eukaryota > Metazoa > Chordata > Mammalia > Carnivora > Phocidae > Mirounga > Mirounga leonina. The sequence goes on along the minus strand of NW_023270426.1, from coordinate 50,060,357 downwards.
CCATCTCTGGGTTCCTTTTCTGCAACATAGACAATTCCAGGTTTTTTGGTACAGTAATCAATAATGAAAGTACAACATTGAATTCATGTCCTCCAATTAATATAACACTAGAACAGATCAATAGAAGTTGTGCTCATTCCATCTTTTGTGGTTTGTTGGGTGCTATTAAGTCACCCTGGCATCCCATGCCCACCCAGCCGGTGGACCTGGGCTAGGTGCAAGGTTTGGCATCAGCCAATGCATAGGCTGACCAGTGACCTACGAGACCACTTAGCCAGACTTCATCCCATGGAAATTTGAACTGTGAAACATCGGAGCATAAGCCGATGATCCCTAAAAGCTGAAGCTGAAAAGATGAAGAAAAGATGTAAGAGAAGTCTTGGGGTAGCAAGAACCCCTGACAAGGGGAGAGGCCCTGAGAGAAAGACCAGTTTCTGAAGCTTTCAGTTCCCAATGGCCTATCAGCCGGTTGTTAGGTGAACACCTCGACTCAAAAGAGCCTCCCTAAAACCTCTAGCTGCTGGAGAGTGGGCCAGGCACTGAGAGAGGCCTCACAGGAACGGGGCCAGGATTAGGGTCAGCCATGAAGAGCAAAGAACCAGCATGCTTGAAAGTACTCTTTACTGATGTGCAGAAGCCCATGTCTATGGTTTAGGAACGAGTGTTCTTAAGAATGTGATAGTGGATGATGGGTGCTTTCTTCCCTTGAGCTAGGAAAGCTTCTTAGAACTGCAAAAACACTTTCTAGTCAACACATTATCAAAACATTGATGGATGTTGTTAGGTTGCTGGTGTTCACCTCTAATCTATGTTTTACTCCTTTTCTGATGGGAAAGGTGACAGATAAACCCATTTTTAAGTATGCTTTATGGCCCATTAAATAGCAAAGAGATTCTGGAATATTACTGAGAGGACTTTGTGCATGTTTGAACTGCACAGAAAGATTGACGTTATAAGGAAACAAAGCATCTGTGAGAGGAAGAAAGTTTCAGCTGTACAAATAGCATCCTTTAGCCAAAGCCTCATAAAAGCCAAGAGCCCCAAATCAAATCAAACTCTTCTCCTGGTGAACCATCCTATATAAGTCAAACTGATCCTGGCTTTGCTTATCTGTCTGCCATTAATGAGTCTCCAGAATAGTTCAGTAGTTTATAGAAGCTACTTTATGAATTATAAAAGGCTAACACATTACTTATATTTTCTCCAGGTGTACACTTTGGAAGTATCAGCATGCCATGAAGCATAGGAGGGACAGGGTGGTAAAACAGTTACTGGACAGAAAGCCAGAAGACCTGCTTTTCCTAGCCCTGCTGCCAGCCAAGAACAGACTACGTGATCATCTACTCAAGCCTTTCCTGTATTTAAAGTTCTCTGAGTAATTGCTTTCCTCACTGAAGTATTTGTTAGTCTACAAGTGTTCGTTGAGTACTTCCGACAGGCCAGGCACTGGAAAAGCAGTGAACAGACATGGTCCCTTTGTGGCATTTATAGACCAGGTCAAGCATTTAACAACAACAAAAAAAAACCCAGGTGTATATTTCGGTACAAACTGAGGTGTCATGAAAGCCAAGGGAAGAGAACATTTTGACGAGAGGATGGCAAACTGTGTCCAAAGATAAGAGATGTCAGGTAAGATTAAGGGCTGAGAAGTGCCTTTGAGGTTGGACCACAGTCTCATTGGCGCCATTGGCATGAGCTCTTTCTGGGGGGCCAGTGAGGGCGGGAGGTAGACCATATTGAAAAAGGACTAGGAGGTAAGGAGTTGGAGGTGGGGAACAGACTCTCACTATCCAGGAGCAGCTTCCTACTCAGGTAGAGAGGGTACCAGTTAGGAAGCTTTCAGCTGCAAGTAAGAAAATATCCCATTAACAGCAGCTGAAGCAGTTTATTTTATTAAATCACAAAGTAAGTCTGGAGGTAGGTTCAATGACGCCATTAACTATCTCAGTTCTCTTTATTTCATTATGTCAAATCCTCCTCCCTGTAAAACACTTTTTTAGTCTAAATCATTTGTTGTTGCAATTGTTGATGTTTTGATCATCTATGTAGTTCAAATTAGCACATACTTATTGCTTACCTTATTAAATATTGGGTTCCACATGGAAATTAATTTGGAGATGGGCACCTGGGTGGCTCAGTCAGTTAAGTGTCTGCCTTCAGCTCAGGTCATGATCCCAGGGTCCTGGGATCAAGTCCCACGTGGGGCTCCCTGCTCTGCAGGGGTCTGCTTCTCCCTCTGCCCCTCCCCCAACTGGTTCTCTCTCTCTCTCTCTCTCAAATAGATAAATAAAAATCTTTAAGAAAAATTTAGACAAGCTCTGGTTATACCACAGGCCCTTACCACTAACAGGCTCAGCTATATGCATTCAAGGGTAAATTCTTTACTGCTGGAATCATTCAAGCTTCCTTCAAGCATAATTTGAGTCTTCAATCCCTGTGGAGCTAGTTATCCCACACTGAAACAGTAGAGTGATTGTAAATACAAAGAAGCAGAAGTTGAGTTCAATTCTGTCATTCTATGTGATCACTCAGAGTTTCTATTGATGTTGGTTATGAAACAGAGGGCAAATTGTGAGATACAACATTGTGTTCAGTAAGAGCAGATTTTAGTTCATACATGAAATATCTTACTGGTTTTGAACAATATCTCTAAAATTAATATTTCCTCTTTTTAAATGGTTGTTAAAACTAAAAAAATAATTAAAATATAATCATCAATGGCATAATTTTAGAGTTACCTAAGTTGTGATTTTTCAGTATCTTATTAGTTACCGGATAAATTATTTACATAAAATATTATATCAGACTCTAATCAAAGGAGCAATACACAGAACCTGTGGAGAAGGTTATTGATCATGCAATAACCAAATCTCAGCAAATGGTCACTTATTCAGAATAAACAATCCAACCTCAAAGAATGCCGGGAGAAACAAAAGGTGCTGGTCTTACAGTGCTGGAAGAAATCAACAGAGCAGTATTTGAGTGCTCTCCTAACCTGGAGAACTAGTAAGGAATGCACTGATGGGGGCTGCCAAGCCAACACTAGGACCATTTGGGAAGGGGCGGCCAGCAGGAGCAGGAACCACAGAGGAGACTCAACCATGCTGTTGAAGATGCTACCCAAATCCAAAAGAAGGGAAAAAACACCCTGGCTTCTCTCTTCCTCCCACATTCCAATCTCCCACCAGTGCCTCCCATTGGCTGAACCTATGTGGGAGCAAGTAGGTGAAGGAGCCTGGGACACGTAGCTTGTATACAGAACAGAGCAGAGGAAGATCATGAAATGGATCGCATAGCAATAGACGATGACTTGCATACAACACCAACATAGTCTGTGCAGGCCTGGCCAAAGGGGTCAGGTCAACAGGTACAAACATGGCTACCAGGATGGGGGAAGGTTGTGGGGTGGACTAACACATTTAAAAGGGCTATTTTAAAAAATGTTAAAAAATAAAGGGCTATTTATTATTTTTTTAAAGATATTTTTTATTTATTTGACAGAGAGATAGAGAGCACAAGTAGGCAGAGCAGAAGGCAGAGGGAAAGGGAGAAGCAGGTTCTCTGCTGAGCAGGGAGCCAGATGCAGGGCTCCATCCCAGGAGCCTGGAATCATGACCTGGGCCGAAGGCAGCCACTCAACCGACTGAGCCACACAGGTGACCCTACATTATTAGTTTTAAAAAGCATGGCATATTATAATATGCAATATGCTATCATTTAGGTTCTAATAGGAAAAACTTTAATATTTAAATTGTACTTACCTTTAGACTATCTCAGGAAGGGTAACACTAATATTCCTGGAGAAGGGTTGAAACTCACTTTTCACGGTACACCCTTTTAACTTAACTTTTTTTTTTTTTTAAAGATTTTATTTATTTATTTGACAGAGAGAGACACAGCGAGAGAGGGAACACAAGCAGGGGGAGTGGGAGAGGGAGAAGCAGGCTTCCCGCTGAGCAGGGGGCCCGATGCGGGGCTCGATCCCAGGACCCTGGGACCATGACCTGAGCCAAAGGCAGACGCTTAACAACTGAGCCACCCAGGCGCCCTTAATTTAACTTTTTAAAAACTATGTATGTGTTTCACTTTTTAAAAATTTAATATAGATATATATTAATTGCACTTTCTTATCTAGTAAGAGTGGCTTCTTATTTTTTTGTCACATAGTATGACTATTTTTATTTTTTGAAGCGTTCACATTGGTTTGAGATATTTAAGCATGGTTGGAAAGTATTGGTCTAGAACTGCTTAAGAAATTGGTATAAATGTAAAACATTCAGTACAGAAAAAGTGAATGCAATTCAGTTGTTGTATACAGTAAATATTGTGTGAAGACTAAGGCTCGGGGTGTGTGAAAGGTAAAGGGAAGGAAAGAAGAAATGAGATAAAATGTAATACCAACATCCTGTTTCTTGATCTGGGTGGTGGTTACATGGGTGTGTTCACTTTGTGAGAATTAATTGACCTATATATACTTTAGTAGACTATCTTATTTTTTTAAAGATTAAAAAAAATTTTTTTAAGTAATCTCTACACCCAGTATGGGGCTTGAACTTACAACCCCGAGATTAAGAGTTTTAGGCTCTACCGACTAAACCAGCCAAGCACCCCTAGTGCATTGTCTTATGCACAAAAAATGCTATACCAAAATTTTTTTTTTTTTTTAACCAATGGTGCTGTTTTCTACTTTCTACTCTCTCTAGTTAGTTTTGAGGAGGAAGGAGGTGATAAGCAATGGGCAAGAAGAGGGGGTGAAGGGAGTTTCAGTGTGAGTTGGCCATAGCTGTTCTTATCTAGACTATCAATTTCAGCAATCGGGAATATATTAGAGCTAAAAGAAATCTTTCTTTTTAAAATCTGACCCTTTTTTTCAATACATGCACATATATTAACACACCAAACAAAACCAACAATATACTGAAGATGCTTTTTTTTTTTTTTAAAGATTTTACTTATTTATTTGATAGAGAGAGAGAGTGAGAGCAGGAACACAAGCAGGGGGAGTGGGAGAGGGAGAAGCAGGCTTCCTGCTGAGCAGGGAACCAGATGCGGGGCTCGATCCCAGAACCCTGGGATCATGACCTGAGCCGAAGGCAGATGCTTAACGACTGAGCCACCCAGGTGCCCCTGAAGATGCTGCTTATAGAGAATTACATTCCTACATGCTTAATGATTATTAATGCAGTGATAATAGTTAGAACTGATAGTAGTTAATATAACTTATGCATGTAAGTATTGGTGACTAGAAGAAGGTAAAAGAACATTAAGAACAATCATCTGTAAGTCTGGTATATGACTTTACAGGCCTTCAAGAAGACTCTCTCTTCCTCAATTAGATATGGTAGAAACAAATCCATCCTAGATCAGTTTCCAAGATTAAATGTATTGTGAAAATAATTTTTTTGTGTGAAAATAATTTAATAGCTGACATCTAAAGTAATAAAGTTTGGATATTCTTTCTGACGTTCAAGTCTATCTCCTTCTGGACTACCCAGGGCGGTAATGGGGCAATGAGTAACACCAACCGTAATTTACCACATTTAGTTAGTGAATTTCAGGTTCTCTATCTGAAGAAAGACTTCTTGTCATTATCTCTACCCCAACGGTTAAACATTTAGAGATAGTGTTTAAAATTGCTTAGACTTTGTATGCAATATTTGTCATATTCAAAGACTCTGAAACAAAACGGGTTTGCAGAAGCATTGAAACGTGGGTATCCTGACTTCTAAGCATAGCTTCTAGCCAGTTAGCACCATGCCAAGAACTAGGGGGTCTGCAAACTGGAGAAATCAGGAGGCCCAGCAAGAGCATCGATGTGATTGTCTTAGTGCATGGCCTTGGGGCTTTCCAAACATGTTCATTGCAGAATATTTGTCTTAGCACTATGTTCTGATAATGCATTTTACTTTTTCTTTAAATGCAAATTATGTTATTACCATTATTATTAGAAATAGATAATATAGAGAGTTAAAAATTTACAATGCATAAAGGATCTATGGTGAAAAATTAATCTCTCTCCTATTCTTGTCTGCAACCTGTCTACCCAGAGACAATATTATTATTTCTTCTTATCCTTCTGGAGATACTCTATAAATACGTAAACACCTCTCTCTTAAAATATGAAAATATGTGAATATAGGTATATATACACATATATACATATATTTTTAAGCAAATTAAGGTATACCAAGCATAATGTTTTTTGCCTAACTTTTAAAAATTAATGATATGTTTTGGAGATTATTCCATATCATCCTTTTGAATGACTGCTTAGTATTCCATAATTATATGTATTCCATACATAAATTATGTATGGAATTAGTATTCCATGATAATTCCATAATTCCAGGCCCTATTATTTGCCTTTTTCTAATAAAAATAAAACTAAAGTGGTTATCTTGATACATATGCCGTTTCTCGCACTGAGTATATCTGAAGGATAAATTCCTACAACTGGAATTGCTGGATTAAAGTGTATGTGTATTTTGATAGATATGCAAAATTGTTTCCCTTAGAGATTATAACAAATTTTACTTCTGCGATTAATGTATGAGATGGTTTGTTTCTTTATACCATACCCAAAGCAGTGAGTTATCACTAATATCAGTGGTATATTATTGAAGGTTCGATTAGTATGTTGAACATCCGTTCATTTATTTAATAACCACTTATATTTCCTTTCCTATAAACTATTGTGTTCCTATATTTTGCCCATTTAAAAATGGATTGTTGGTCTTTTTTTTTTATTGACTTCAGGAGGTAAGAGATTTTAACTATGGGTTAAATAGGTTTTGTGGGGGTTAGATGCAAACCAAGTGTTATGTATGATATATTTTCTTTGTAAGATTTTTTATTTATTTATTTGAGAGAGAGTGAGAGCATGAGCAGTGGGGGAGAGGTAGAGGGAGAGAGAGAAGCAGACTCCCTGCTGAGCAGTATGCCCAGCTGGGGCTTGATCCCAGGATCCCAGGATCATGACCTGAGCTGAAGGCAGACACTTAACCGACTGAACCACCCAGGTGCCCCTGTATAATATCTTTTCTTTGTAAAAAATATATCCCAAGTTCCAAGTACTCTACCTACCCCCAAATTAACTTTTATACCCACTGGTGAGTTGGGAGCTGACTTTATTTCAGTCCTAATTTTTGCATCTTCTAACTGATTGGAATGGTTTTTATCGATATGATTATGTACTGGAAAAACCCTTAAAAATCAATAATTAAACTAAAAAAGTGAAATAATTCAGCATTTGGCAGAATATAAAATACCATGCAGAAATCAGTAACCTTCATGTCCACAAATAATAACCAGTTAAAGGATATAAAGAAAGCCCCCTTTCAGTAGCAACAGAGAAGATAAAATACTTAGGAATAAATTTAACAAGACAAGCACAAAACTGATATGAAGAAAATTTTTTGAAACTTCTAAAAGACTTAAGTAGACTTAATAAATGGAAGATAACCTTTGTTTTTAGATAGGACAACTTAATATTACAAAGATTTCAGTTGCCCCTAAATTAGTTTATAAATTTAATGCAATTCCAATAAAAACAACACATTTTTTAAAAACATTTTTATTGGAATTTTTGTTTATCTGACAGAGAGAGAGCGAGCACACAAGCAGGGGGTGCGGCAGGCAGAGGGAGAAGGAGAGGCAGATTCCTGCTGAGCAGGAAGCCCAACATGGGGCTCAATCCCAGGACCCTGGGATCATGACCTGAGCCAGAGGCAGACGCTTAATGACCCAGGCGCCCCACCAACCTATTTTTTTTATGGAACTGGACATGTTGATGTTAAAGTTCATATGACAAGACAAACATGCAGGAATAACCGGGAAAGCATTAAAAAATAAGTTATGAGGAGTCACTATTCCTATCATACATTAAAACATACTATAAAACCTCTGTAACTGAAACAGTGTGGTATTGGTGTATGAGTCAACAGACATGCCAGTGGAATAGAACAGAAAGCCCAGAAATAGACTCAAATATATGAGAAAATTAAGCATATGATAAATGTGACATCTCATAGCAGTGGGGCAGAGATAGACTTCTTTATTTTCTTTACAAATGATGCTAGGAACTGGGTAACCATTTGGAAAAAAGGTAAAATCAGATTCAAATCTCACGTCATCCATAAAAATAAATGCCAATGGGTCAGGGATCTAAATGTGAAAACTGAAACCATGCTAGAAGAAAACATGGGTGAATTTTATTTTAACTTTGGTATAAGGAAAGTCTAATCATGACTCAAAATCCAAAGGCAATAAAAAAATTGCTATATTTGACCACATTAAAAAAAATCACTTGGCATATCAAAAAATACCACAACAAAATATTTGACAGTTGAGAAACTGGTAGAAAATATTTCTGGTACATATCACAGTTAAAGAGGTAACATCTCTAGTCCATAAAGAACTCTTAAATTTGAGAGGGAAAAGACCAAAACCAGTTGAAAATGACACAATTCACAAAAGTGATGTAAAAACAGCCCTTCCACATCTCAAAAGATTTTTAACCTTACTCATAAGAGAAATGCAAAACCAAAAACTATCCTGTGATATCATTTCTCATATCAGATTGGCAAAAATTAAAAAGTATGACCTTTAATGGCTGGTAACAATGAAAATTGGTACTACCCATATAGTATGGAAAGGGGGAAAGCAGAATTGGAGGTATTCACTATGAACTCATGGTTTTATACCTATTCATATGTATCAATATACTACATATACCTACTTATGTATGCCTAAGTGAATCTATACATCTAATTCCTATCTTTGTCTGATGAGAGATCCTGGAAATAAGGACAGCCCAGTAGCAATGAGCACAACTATAGCACAGATACTGGTTTCTAGATGCCATCCTCCACTGAAAGCAATCAGGGAGGGTTCCTTGTAGAAATGGTTAAATCCAGGGTTGGAGAAGGAAAAGTACAAGATGAACCTAGAATACCTTGTTGTACCAAAAAGTAAGGGAGTGTTCAAAGGTGAAAAGAATATGCCAAAAGGATACAAGAGCCAGACTGAAGGGGCTCCCACTGATCAAATCAAAGGAAATTTGAGGATCAAAATAATTATAGTAAAGCACATTGATTAAAATGAGAATCCATGAGTTGAGTGATTTAAATAAACAAATTAATGGGAGAGAAGGCAAACTTTTTCCCTACTTGACAACTAATTAATACAGAAGGGATGATGGAATTAGAAAATCACCATTCAGGGGCCTGGGTGGCTCAGTCGTTAAGCGTCTGCCTTCCGCTCAGGTCATGATCCCGGAGTCCTGGGATCGAGCCCCGCATCGGGCTCCCTGCTCAGCGGGAAGCCTGCTTCTCCCTCTCCCACTCCCCCTGCTTGTGTTCCTTCTCTCACTGTGTCTCTATCAAATAAATAAAATCTTTAAAAAAAAAAAATCACCATTCAGCAACCATCCTGATAATAGATCAAAGCAAGAAGCAGCAGTGAGTGCTAAAACAAACAAGCCAAAGTTTTAGAAAGAATAGAATATAAATGTATTCTCAAATTATCTCCCCATAAAATAATGAGTAGTTCCAAGGGGAAAATAGTAACTTCACAGTGGAGAAATGACTGCCTTAACAAAGTGATCAAATAATAAATCAACATCACATCCTTCTTAATATGAAGCCTCAAGAAGATATATCACTTTTATGATACTTCTGCACAAACCCATCCCCTGAGCCTAATCATCAGGAAATATCAAAGTCCAATTGAGAGACTTCATAATAACTAGCCTGCACTGCATATCATGTGTTCAATACATAAAAATAAACTTTTTAACTAACTCATGTGCACATTTCCAGAGCACAATTAGCATAGATTTTTGTTCAAAAATGCAGGATATGAGAAGTCTCAGTGTAAGTGTAGCTAGTTTCTGAAGCAGGTGGTCAAAGGAGGAACTGTTTCGGCAGGTTAGCAGCCATGTTTGGGCAATTTTATTTATTTATTTATTTGACAGAGAGAGAGAGCACAAGTAGGCAGAGTGGTAGACAGAGGGAGAAGGAGAAGCAGGCTCCCTACTGAGCAGGGAGCCCGATGCAGGGCTCGATCCCAGGACCCTGGGATCATGACCTGAACAGAAGGCAGACGCTTAATGACCGAGCCACCCAGGCTCCCCTGGGCAATTTGATTTCTATCAGGGTAGGGAGAAACAGTTATGGAGAGGAAGGACATGCAAGAGCCATAGTGGAGAATTCTCAAGGCTTTATTGTCTCTTACAGGGTCTTTAAATAAAAATTTCAAGCCTTAATAAGAATCAAACTGCTCTTCAAAATTATCCTTTTGAATTTAATGCTAAATTTAAATTTTTTCCTGCTAAATTCCACTAGAGATTAAATTTGGATGTGTCATAAACTAATCCACTTCATGCAAAGAAAAAGAATTATATGTAAAAGGAAAACACTCCATGTGTTAAAGGATAATTTTCTTTTTTTTTTAAAGATTTTACTTATTTATTTATTCGAGAGAATGAGAGAGAGAGAGCATGAGAGGTGGGAGGGTCAGAGGGAGAAGCAGACTCCCCGCCGAGCAAGGAGCCCCATATGGGACTCGACTCCATCCCGGGACTCCAGGATCATGACCTGAGCCGAAGGCAGTCGCCCAAGCAACTGAGCCACCCAGGCGCCCTAAAGGATAATTTTCAAAAAAAAGATAAAATCATAACCCTTGTATGAATATAAAAATGAATACATGTTAAAGATTTTATTTAATTCACTAGTGAGGAAACTGGTAAGGTGTTAAAACTAGTTCAAAGGACAACCCAAGGATCAGATCATGAATATTAAAACAAATGTGCAAGTGGGGGCAAAACCTGTTTTCCACGGGGGCGGTGGGGATTGTCACTACACTGGCTAGAAGTCATTGGCGTATGTATAAACTAGAATTAGTTTCTACAGCTGACAAAACCAAAAGACAGCCGACAGAATGGGAGAAGATATGTGCAAATGACGTATCAATAAAGGGCTGGTATCCACAATCTATAAGGAACTTATCAAACTCAACACCCAAAGAACAAATGATCCAACAAGAAATGCGCTGAAGACATGAACAGACATTTTTCCAAAGAAGACATCCAAATGGCCAACAGACACATGAAAAAGTGCTCAACATCGCTCGGCATCAGACAAATCCAAATCAAAACCTCAATGAGATACCACCTCACACCCGTCAGAATGGCTAAAATTAACAAGTCAGGAAACGACAGATGTTGGCAAGGATGCAGAGAAAGGGGAACCCTTCTACACTGCTGGTGGGAATGCAAGCAGGTGCAGCCACTCTGGAAAACAGTACGGAGGTTCCTCAAAAAGTTGAAAATAGAGCTGCCCTATGACCCAGCAATTGCACTAACTGGGTATTTATCCCAAAGATACAAATGTAGTGATCCGAAGGGGTACGTGCACCCCAATGTTTATAGCAGCAATGTCCACAATAGCCAAACTATGGAAAGAACTCAGATGTCCATCGACAGATGAATGGAGAAAGAAGAGGTGGTATATATACACAATGGAATATTACACAGCCATCAAAAATGAAATCTTGCCATTTGCAACCATGTGGATGGAACTAGAGGGCATTATGCTAAGCAAAGTAAGTCAGAGAAAGACAATTATCATATGATCTCACTGATATGTGGAATTTAAGAAACAAAACAGAGGATCACAGGGGAAGAGAGGAAAAAATAAAACAAGACAAAACCATAGAGGGAGACAAATCATAAGAGACTCTTAATCACAGGGAACAAACAGGGTTGTTGGAGGGAGATGGGGTAACTGGAGGATGGACATTAAGGAGGGCATGTGATGTAATGAATATTATATAAGACTGATGAATCACAGGCCCGTACCTCTGAAACCAATAATACATCATATGTTAATTGAGTTTACATTTAAAAATGTTTTTTAAAAAAGGATTAGTTTCCATTGCTATCAGTCATCCACAACTTATAAAGCTGTGAAATAATTCCCATGGCATCAGATTCAGATAGCCTGAATGGATATATCCTACGGTGCATAACCGCCTGGCCCCCATAACTGTAGTTACAGTCTATCTCCAGACTAGAAGAGGCAGAGAGTTTTGGATGGCAGTGGTCGTAAGGCTAACTTCCCAATTCAGTGAGCATGTGGTTAAGGGAACTTTTTCCTTCCATCCTCAGATGATTTCAAGCAAGTTAGAAACTATACTTCTTTGGCTCACTACTTGAGTGTCGCGGAGCCCGCCGTGAAGAGGCTCATACCTGGACAAGCTAGTGAGCTACTTAATGGTCACGCAACAGCCCCCCAACTCCTCAGGGCAGCCTAAGTAAAACTGCACCTTCAAAAGGACACCGTGCAGTCGGAGTGTGTATTTAGCCCCCTTTTGGGTAGTGAGGAGGAAGTGGTTTCACGGGCGTATGCTATTCATAAATGAATCTGAAACATCGCCTAGAGTTTTGCCTTTCCATCCACCGCCCACTTGCACAAGTCTGAGTTCTTTTGCTAGAAATGATTCCCCCACGACCTTTAAAACATCACGGCTCAGGATGTGAGTTTGGGTTAGGCTCAACCAACTACAGGCTTCTTGATTCTGAAAAAAAGGAGGGTACGTTATAATTCCTAACTGCCCAGTTTGTTGCGAAATTTAAAGAAAATGTTTTGCAAATTGCGAAGAGTTACTAAAAAGATCAAATCCGCTCCTCTTTGAGGATGCTACGATGCAAGGTTCATCTCTGGAAAGAGAAGAATCTTGGCTCCCATCAAGCATCAACGGAGTTTCCGCGGAGCTGGGCCAGCGGGAGAACCGGGTGCTTCTCCGCCGGCTCCTCCCCCGTCACGCCGGCCGGGGCCCGGGTCAGAGGCGGCGGGGGCTCCGGCGCCAGGCCTCTACCGCCCGCCGCCCGCCGGGGTGAAATCCCGTGCGGGGGCGGGGCAGGCCCGGCCGCCCAGTTCCTGATTCTACAAGCGGTGCCGGGGGCTGCCGGCGCCACAGGCGCGGGCACCGTAGGCGGCGAAGGATGGGCCGGGGCGGCGCGGCGAGCCTGCCCCGAGGCCCCAGCCTGCGGCGGCCGCTCCTCCCCGGCGTGCTCCCCGTGCTGCTGCGCCTGCTACTGCTGGCGGCCCCGCCGGGCACAGGCGCCGGGGCCGGCCGGCCGCCGCACCTCGTTTTCGTGCTGGCGGACGACCTGGGCTGGAACGACGTGGGCTTCCACGGCTCGAACATCCGCACGCCGCACCTGGACGCGCTGGCGGCCGGCGGGGTGCTCCTGGACAACTACTACACGCAGCCGCTGTGCACGCCTTCGCGGAGCCAGCTGCTCACCGGCCGCTACCAGGTACGCAGCGCCCCCGGCGGCCCGCCAACCCGTCGCCGGCGCCCCGCCCCGCCCCTCCCGCGGCCGCCGCTCGGCCCTCCTGCCGCTCGGCCGGCCCGCGAGCCCCCGGCAAGTGGGGCCGGGAGGCCGGGGCGGGCGCTGGCTAGCCGGGGCCAGTTCCCCGAGCTGGGTCCAGGCGAGGCGGCTGCTCCCCCGGCCGAGCCGTCCCCGCTCCTCCGCGGCTCGCAGGCCGCCGCGGCCTCCGCGCATGCCCGCTCCAGGGCGACCCGCAGCCCCCGGAACCCCCCCTCCTCTCGGGCTTTTTCGGGCTTTCGTTTTCTGAAGGTTGGGGTGAAAGGGTTTCTAGGGGAGTGCTAATGCTGGGCCTGCCAGCCGTAGGTCGAAGGGTCAGAGTGGACTCCGCAGAGAGGCCCTGAAGACGGGCGAAGGAGGGGGAGCGGGCTGGGCACCCCGGAGTGGAGCGGAGAGAGGAGGGGAGCCGGGAACGCAGGGGCGGGGCGCCAGGTAAAGGGAAAAGAGTGTGCGCGGTGGGTGCGAGTCTGCTCGCCTGCAAACCCAGCGGTCCTAGGTTAGGACTGTCCGATCACAGATTCATTTTTCCAGTTCTCAGCACAGCGAACCTACCCAGGTTGATTTTTCTTGGGCTGCTGATACTCCTTTCTGATTTAACCTTGTGTTCAGTGCTTCTGAGCACCTTTATTATCTATTTATCAATGAAGTATAATGGCATATAATATCCTATCATCTTCAGGGGTGCATCATAGTGATTCTATATTTTTATACATTATGAAATGATCCCCATAAGTCTAGCTATCATTTATCACCATACAAAATTACAGCATATTATTGGCTATATACCCAATGCTGTACATTATACCTTCATGACTTATTTTTTATCTAGAAGTTTGTACCTCTGAATCCTCTTTGCCCTTTTCACCTGCCCCGCAACCCCTCTCCCCTCTGGAAACCAACTGTTTCCTGTATCTATGGATCTGTTTGTTTTATTTTGTTTGTTCATTGTTTTGGTTTTAGGATTTCACACATAAGTGAAATCATATGGTGTTTGTCTTTCTCTGACTTCCCTTCGCATTATACCCTCTACGTTCCATCCATGTTGCGACAATGGTAGGATTTCATTCTTTTTTTATGGCTGAGTAATATTCTGTGTTTTATATCTATATCTACATGCATACATATATATGACATCTAATTTTATCTATTCACCTATGGATGGACGCTTAGGTTGCTTCCATATCTTGGCTATATTGTAAAGAGTGCTGCAGAGAACATAGGGGTGCATAGATCTCCTCAGATTGGTTTGCCCTTTTCTTCTGATAAGTATCCAGAAGTGGAATTGCTGGGTCATGTGATAGCTCTAGCTTTAATTTTCTGAGGAACATCCATACTGTTTTCCCTAGTGGCTGTACCAATTTACATTCCTATCAACAGGGCAGGAGGGCTCCATTTTCTCCACATCCTCACCAACACTTGTTATTTCTTGTTCTTTTGATACTAGCCAGTCTGACAGATGTCAAGTGATAGCTCACATTATCTCTAAAAGCTTTTCTTTAACAACTTCTCTGTAGTTAACAGAGATATGTATACTCGTAGAGTGTGCACTTATGTTAGATAACTAAGAATATCCAGAACATTTGCACGGTGCTTCACTGTTTTTAAAGTTAATTCTTGAAATAGCTCATGAGGTAGCTGTAACTTTTAATCCCCTTTTACAGATAAGGAAATAAACTTGTAGAAGTTCGATTACATGTTAAGAATCACACAGCTAGAAAGTGGTAATACTGGTCTTGTGCCTCTCCTGTATCCACTAGTCATCTCAGGCCCATAAAATTGTATCCTTTTTGCTTAATCTGACTGAGATTGCTGATTTTATAAGATCCTGATGTGATTATGGCTATTATATTAAATACAATAAATGGTTACTGTTCCAGAACACAAGCATACCTCCTTATACCTGTATTGTTTATTCAACAAGCACATTTTGAGCCCTTACTGTGCAAGTCACGGGATATGCTTGAACCTTGCCCTCCTCAGTCTGTGTTCATGTAGCCTCTCTGATCAACCGTAGCCTTGTTGTCCAAAGATCAAGAGAAGGGAGGGTTTATTTGCAATAAAGATTTCCACAGTGATCCGAAGACTTGTAGAAACAGAAAGGATAGAGTTTTACTACAGGACTGAGAAGTAGCTGTCGCCCAGGTTTCCATGAAGGTCAAGGATGGCTCCCTTCACCAGCAGCCCTAAGTACTTTCCACAGGTCTAGCCTTGGCTGCAAGGGGTAATCAGGAATCCGTGCTTTAAGAATGATCTCACCCTGGACACTTAGTAGGAGTAAAGGCGCATTTGAGTAAAGAAGAAAGGAGAGAATGCAAGGTCTGCCCCCAATAGTTCTGCATTTGCTCTGAAGTAAGAGAACTGAACTCAAATTGCAGAAGAATGGGAGGGCCATTCATTTCTCTGACTTCCTCCCTTCCAACAGATTTGAACAGGAAAGCAAATACCATACTTTAAGAAACTTGTTCTTATAATTGGCTGCTTTTGTCCCCTAACATCCTTCTCTGCCAGTCACCACCATTCCATCTTGGAGAAAAAAACGTGTGTAGAGTACCCTGTAGTTAAGAAGTGAAGGAAGGGGCGCCTGGGTGGCTGAGTTGGTTAAGCGACTGCCTTCGGCTCAGGTCATGATCCTGGAGTCCCGGGATCGAGTCCCAGGATCGAGTCCCGCATCGGGCTCCCTGCTCGGCAGGGAGTCTGCTTCTCCCTCTGACCCTCCTCCCTCTCGTGCTCTCTGTCTCTCATTCTCTCTCTCTCAAATAAATAAATAAAATCTTTAAAAAAAAAAAAGAAGTGAAGGAAGGGTAGAAGTTGCGAACTTCAAAACAGTTCAGAGACCACTCACTGTAGCAGGCTAGCCTCCCTAAACATTTTGCTTGACTTTTCTCCTGCTTTATTCTGAGTTGAGGAGGCCCAATTACAAATTACCTCAGGCTAGCAAGCGTCCTTTTTTAAAGGAGCCAACACTTAAGGGAGAACTAAGGAGCTTCATTGCCCTCAGATACTATATACTGATAACCATTCTGAGCACTTTACACTTTGATTCATTGACTTCTCTCAGCAACCCGGTGAGGTAGGTACTACTTTTATCCCTATTTGATAACAAGGAAACCAAGGCTGGAAGAGGGTAAGAACCTTGCCCGAGGTCACAGGGCTGGTAAGTGGTGGACCAGGACGTGGCCAGGCAGCATGGCTCTAAAACGACTACATTGTGTTGCCTACTTGAAATTATTAAAAATATCATCACAAGAGCTGCCTCAGATTTACTAAATGATCCATTATTTTTGGACATTTAGGTCATTTCCAAACATCTCAACAACAAAAAGTTAACCCATATTGTTTCAAGTTAGGAATTGCCTATGTTAAATGGGAAATGAAAATGGGGGAGAGGTTTTATTTCTGAACGAGTCATGTGTTGTGCAATATTTTAGTCACTAAAATGAGGAAATTTGTTGACTATTTAAAAATAGGTACTTGAAAGAACTACATAATAGTTCTGTGAACTTAACAATCGCCTTTAGTAGAATATTTAGAGACCCATCCTGCCCATAGTCATGTAACTTTAGAAAAGTGTAAAGTGATAACTAAGCCTAGCCTGATTGAACTTAGTTTCCCCAAATTCTGAGTTTTAGGTTTTTGGCTTATTAAAGTATTTGGTGAAGAGGACTGGTTGGGAATAATGAGATGTGGGTTCCAGTGTTCACCACGTGAGTCTTCACACTCTGACTAGCTGGACATCATTTTCCACATCTGTAAAATATGGAAGCTGGGCTGAACACCCTGGCTCTTCCTAGCTCTACATTTCTTTGACTCTAAGGCCCTGTGTCCCTTAGAGCGGGTTTCTTTTTCTTTCTTTTTAAAAAAATTTTTTATTGTCATGTTAATCACCATACATTACATCATTAGTTTTTGATGTAGTGTTCCATGATTCATTGTTTGTGCATAACACCCAGTGCTCCATGCAGAGCGTGCCCTTTTTAATATCCATCACCAGGCTAACCCATCCTCCCACCCGCCTCCTCTCTAGAGCGGGTTTCTAACTTGGCAAATGTACCTGATCATAGCTACTGACCCCATCTAGGGGCGGGAAGAGAAATTACTCCTTTTCAGCGCGCTATGCGCCCTACAATGTTGCTGCTTATTTGGCCAGAATTTGTTTCAACAGGAACATGAACCCAGCCTTTTATATAGAGACATGTAATTGTTCAGAATCCTCACATATGAACCTTTTTAAACCTGCATACTTTGGTGAAAAATGCATGGAGTTTGATAAAGCGGGGAAGAGGGAGATTGATCGGAAGAGGAGGTAAATGGTTATTGGTAAATTCAGGACTAGAATTCAGGTCTCTGTACGCTGTTCTTCTCACAATCTTATGACTCATTCATTCCTTATTTAAAAAATATTTTTGATATATATTTTGATGTATATTTGAATAGAAAACACAATGGTTTAAAAACTGAAAAGTTACTGAAAATCTCCTTATGTACATACACACACACTGTTTTGTTCCTTAGGCATCCGGCTCCCCATCTTTGAAGGCAAACTGTGCTATCTGAATTGTATATGTATATCTTTCGTAAAGTATTTTATGCATACACAAGCAAATACATACGTGGATATTACCTTTCTTTTTATATGGATGGTAGCATACTCTTCACATGTTTGTTTTATTTTACATTTGAAATAATTCCACGTTGTTAGTAAAAGAGCATTCTCAATTTTTATGACTGTATAATATTTTGTTGAGTGGATATATGATAATTTATTTAACTAGTCACATCATGATGGCCATATAGATTGTTTCTAGTCTTTTGATATATCAAAGCTGAAGTCACTACCTTCGCTATATGTCATTTTGCACATGGTTAAATATATCTGTAGGATAAATTCTTAGAAAAGGACTCTTTCTGGGTTGAAGGATAGATGTATTTGTAATTTTGAGAAATCCTACAAAATTGTACTTCAGTAGGTTGTATCAATCTACATTCCCACCAGCAACATAAGATATTGCCTATTTTCCTATACTCTATTTTTATAATTTTTTTTTAAAGATTTTATTTATTTATTTGACAGAGAGAGAGATAGCGAGAGCAGGAACAGAAGCAGGGGGAGTGGGAGAGGGAGAAGCAGGCTTCCCGTGGAGCAGGGAGCCCGATGTGGGACTCGATCCCAGGACCCTGGGACCATGACCTGAGCTGAAGGCAGACGCTTAACGACTGAGCCACCCAGGCGCCCTCCTATACTCTATTTTTAAAAAAGATTGTATTTTTAAGTAATCTCTAAACCTAGCATGGGGTCCAAACTCACAACCCCAAGATCAAGAGTCGTATGCTCCACTGACTGAGCCAGCCAGGTACCCCTCCTATACTCTATTTTTTTTTTGTTAACGTTTTATTTCACATACCATCAAATACACCATTTTAAGTGTCTAATTTATCAGTTTTTCATATTTCTGCAAGGTTGTACAACCATCACCATTGTCTAATTCTGAACATTGCCATTACCCCATAAAGAAACCCTGTAACTGTTAGCAGTCAATCCCCATTCCCCTCTTCCCCCTGCCCCTGGCAACCACTGATCTACTTTCTGTCTTTATAGATCTGCCTATTTTGGACATTTCATATAAATGGAATCATACGGTAGATATCCTTTCATCCATATTATGGCATGTACCATTCCTTTTTTTTTTTAAACATGGTTTTCTTTCTTTTTTTTTTTTTAATGTTTTATTTATTTATTCATGAAAGTCAGAGAGAGAGAGAGACGCAGAGGCAGAGGGAGAAGCAAGCTCCCCACTGAGCTGGGAGCCCGATGCGGGACTCGATCCCAGGACCCTGGGATCATGACCTGAGCTGAAGGCAGACGCTTAACCAACTGAGCCACCCAGGCGCCCTGTACCATTCCTTTTTATGGCCACGTAATATTCTATTGTATGGATATACCAACATTTTATTTTTCCATCCATTAGTTGATGGGCATTGTCTTTTGGCCATTGTGAATAATGTTGCTGCGAACATCCATGTATAAGTTTTTGTGTGAACACATTTTTTTTTTGTCACCTCTCTTGGTATATACCTAAGAGTGAATACTAGATCATATGGCAGCTCTGTGTCTAATTTTTTGAGGAGCTGCCAAACTGTTCCCATAGCAGATACACCATTCCCACCAACAATGTTTGTGGGTTCCAGTTTCTCCATATCTTTGCCAACCCTTGTTACTATCTTTTTGATTATAGCCTTCTAGTCATCCTAGTGGGTATGGAGTAGTATCTCATTGTGCCTTTGGTTTGCATTTCTCTAATGGCCTTGAACATCTTTTCATGTCTTATTTGTCATTTGTATATTTCTTTGGAGAAAATCTCACTCAAATCCTTTGTCATTTTTAAATTGAGTTGTCTTTTCATTGTTGAGTTGTATGAGTTCTTTATATATCCTGGATGTTAAACCCTTTTCATATACATGATTTGCAAATACTTTCTCCTATGGGTTTTCTTTTTACTTTCTTGATAGTGTCCTTTTATGTATAACAGTTTTAAATTTTGATGTAGTTCAATTTAATTTCTTTGGCTGTTTGTGCTTTTGGTGTCATAGCTAAGAAAGCACTAAGGTTATGAAGATTTACCTCTGTGTTTTCTTCTAAGAATTTTATAGTTTCAGCTCTTACATTTAGGTCTTTGAACCATTTTTAGTTAATTATTGTATTTTTTTGAGGTATGTGGATATATGTGGATGCCCCGTTGTTCTAGCGCTATATGTTAAAAAGACATTCTTTCCCTACTGAATGCTTTCTCCACTCTTGTCACAAATCAGTTGACCGTAGATATATGGGTTTATTTCTGGAATTACAATTTTATTACATTGATCTATATGTTATCCTTATGGCAGCACCACACTGTCCTGATTACTCTAACTTTGTAGTAGGTCTCAGAATCAGAAAATACGAATCCTCCAATTTTGATCTTTTTCAGGAATGATTTGGCTCTTCTGGGCCCCTTGCATTTCCATATGAATTTTAGGATCACCTTGTCCATTTCTGTAAAAAATGCCATGGAATTTTGATAGGGACTATATTGATCTATAAATCCATTTGGGAAGTATTACAACCTTAACAATATAAGTCTTCTACATGAACAGACATTTCTCCAAAGAAGACATACAAATGGCCAACAGACACATGAAAAAGTGCTCAACATCACTTGGCATCAGGAAATACAAATCAAAACCTCAATGAGATACTACCTCACACCCGTCAGAATGGCTAAAATTAACAAGTCAGGAAACGACAGATGTTGGCAAGGATGCAGAGAAAGGGGAACCCTCCTACACTGTTGGTGGGAATGCAAGCTGGTGCAGCCACTCTGGAAAACAGTATGGAGGTTCCTCAAAAAGTTGAAAATAGAGCTACTGTATGACCCAGCAATTGCACTACTGGGTATTTACCCCAAAGATACAAATGTAGTGATCTGAAAGGGCACGGGTACCCCAATGTTTATAGCAGCAATGTCCACAATAGCTAAACTTATGGAAAGAGCCTAGATGTCCATCAACAGATGAAGGGAGAAAGAAGAGGTGGTGTATATATTTACAATGGAATATTATACAACCATCAAAAAATGAAATCTTGCCATTTGCAACGATGTGGATGGAACTAGAGGCTATTATGCTAAGTGAAATAAGTCAGAGAAAGACAAGTATCCTATGATCTCACTGATATGAGGAATTTGAGAAACAAGACAGAGTATCATAGGGGAAGGGAGGGAAAAATGAAACAAGATAAAACCGGAGAGGGAGACAAACCATAAGAGACTCTTAATCTCAGGAAACAAACTGAGGGTTGCTGGAGTAGAGGGTGGTGGGAGGGATGGGGTGTCTGGGTGATGGACATTGGGGAGGGTATGTGCTATGGTGAGCGCTGTGAATTGTATAAGACTGATGAATCGCAGACCTGTACCCCTGAAATAAATAATACATTATGTGTTAATAAAAAAGATAATAAAAAAAGAAAAAAATATATATAAGTCTTCTAATTTATGAACATGAGATATATTTCTACTTATTTAGGTCTTCTTTAATTTCTTTCCAATAATGTTTTGTTTTCAGCATGCAAGTCGTAACAATTCTTTGGTTATGTTTAGTTCTAATTTTTTATTCTTTTGGATATTGTTATAAATGGAATTGTTTTCTTAATTTCATTTTCGATTGTTCATTGCTAGTGTATGGAACTGCAACTGACATTTGATCTGTATCCTGCAACCTTCCTGAACTTACTAGTTTTAAAAGGGTGAGTGTGTGTGTGTGTGTGTGTGTGTATGATATCTTTAGGATTTCCTATATACAAGATCCTGTCATCTGCAGATAGAAATAGTTTTGCTTTTTCCTTTCCAAACTGGATGCTTTCCATTCTGGATGCTTACCTAATTGCCCTGACTAGAACCTATAGTACACTTTGATTAGAAGTGGCAAGAGTGAACACACTTTTATTATTCCTGATCTTAGAGGAAAGCTTTCAGTCCATCACCATTAAGTATAATGCATTCATTCATTCTTTCATTCAACAAGTATTTATTGAGCAGCTAGTTATGCCGGGTATTGTGCTATACTCTGGGGACTTCTGGTGCTTGTAGTCTGTTGCAGGTGAGGTGAGGAGAAGGAGGGACCAAGCGGGGGGATGAAATAAACACATAAACAAATGAGTAAGCTAGGTGAATTTAAATGGCCTGGCAATAAATATAGAGAAGAAAATAAAGTAGGCAAAATGCTAAGAGACTCAGGAAATTATCTCCAAGAAGAAGATAGGGGTAGAGGCCTGGATGATTAGGAGTCAGCCATTCAGAGATCCTGGGAAAGAGAATTTAAAACAGTGGGAGGGACAGCCAAGTGCAGGCCCAGAGCCTGCCGTGAGCTCTTTCTAAGAATGGGGACAAGGTCTCTGTGGCTGGAACTGAGTGGAGGAGGGTATGAAAAGCATGCTGGGAGCTCAGAGGTGGAGGCAGGGTCTCCCTGTCCTCATACTGCCTGCTCATGATAAAATATTAACTTAGTTGTTCGGGTTTTCATAGTGATGTTACATTGAAGGCTACTGTAAGAACGTGTCTAATCTAACAGTGTTCTGGTAAATATATGTTAAGGAACCACAATAACGTGCCATGTGGCATTCCTTGTATACATGTTGTTCTGGTTAGAATTCAATTTTTTATCCCCCCACCACCACCTTTTTTGAAAGTAAGCTTATTTTTAAAATTTTCTTTAGGAAGTACTTTCAAAGTTTCACGTAAAAGAGATTTAAATAGAGGTATGCATAAAAAAAAAAAGATCTTTTCATCTTGGCCTTCAACCCTCCTTCCTGTACGGAGCCCCTATTTATTACTTTCTTGGTATCCTTTAGAGGCATGTTGTGCCTATAATGAAATAGATTTTACATTCACTTTCCCCTTGTTTGAAATCTTAAGGATGAAATGTCAATTTAAAAACCCTTCATGAGGTGGGAGGATAGGACAGATGTTGTTTAAGGGTACAGACGTGCAACAAGCAGGAAATAAGACCTAGACAACTAGGGACAACAATACTGTACTCTAAGCCTCACGCTTGCTAAGAGACTAGAACTTAATGATTCCAACCACTAAAAAAGAAAGGATAAGTATGTAACATGATAGAGGTGTTAAGTATTGCTACAATGACAAAGATATCACAATGAATAAACGTGGTACACCTTAAATTTACAAAATGTTATATGTCAGATATATTCCAATAAAAATATGTAACAAAGATGTTTGTAAAAGTGGTCAAATAAATAAATAAAAATCCATCAGCTTTTCTAATAGAATTTGTATAGTGCTTTTAGTTCAAAAGGAGACTTGAAAATGCTAAATTTCTATATTCTTACAAATTGATTTTATTCAATACCAAATATTCGTTATAGTTCTGTATTCTTAGTACACATTGTAAGTGTGCTTGCTTGTTCTCAAGTGTGACTTGTCCTTTAGACGGCCTTGCTTGTCCCTGGCCTAGAGAAGCAGTCTCAGTGTTGAACAACGAAATGAATGGATGTGCTAAGTACTTTAACAGCTGAGCATTTCCTGAGAGAGCTCAAGCTCGCTGTCTTCACTGCGTCTGGTTGACATGCCATTTCTAGGGCCCCTGCATTCTTTTTAAGAAACAAAAAAGATCAAAGGGTAACAATAGCAGTAGGCCTTAGTGGGAACATTTCCTTCTAGGAAAAAAGTGAGGAAAGTAACTTTGATCCTCAACTGGGAACATTCTTACCTTGGGAACTGAGGGGGCCACTCCACCAGAACTCTGTAACCTTCGCAGAGAACAGAGGCAATGAAAGATGACTCCGAGATTTCATTCTTAAGGGACCCAAGTCACATTTTTCTTAATCACATTGATAAATGGACAAGACATTTCAGGGCTTTTCACTCACCCCTGACGCAGAACCTTGGACAGGAAATACAGGAAGGAGACTGTGCAGCACCATTGTGGGCAATTGTTGATTTTTGCTTCAAGTTTGCTTTAAGAATGTGAGCGGCTGAGACCCATGGCTCCAGGCAGAATAGGGCATTGCGTACTGGCATGGAGAGAGGAATGAGTTCTGCCTGAGGATGCTCTCCTTTCCCTACTTCTTTTCTTTAGTGCCCTCAGCGTCCTGCCTGCCCTTCCTTTATCAACCTCCCACTTGCTTGCCTCTCCTCTGGACAGTGGACTCCTGTCCCTGGTCGCCTCTCCCTGGACTCTAAGACTAGAGGTGGGGCAAAGAGGAGTGATGAGCTAGAAGTAGGTAGGGTGATTGGGGAAAGAAGTAGGTCACAGATTGCGAGTGTTCATGGGACCCTCTGGCAGTGGCATCCAAGGAATCAGAGATAGGAGCATGTAGTCTTTGGGGCATAGGCGCCTCGGAAGAGAAAGCACTTGTTAGCTTCTATTCCCATGCTTCCTTAGGGGGAGGAACAGAGGATGCATCAGCTCCATGGTGACAAGTAAGACGGCCCCCTACTAGAACACATCAGGGCTTTAATGCGGGGAGCCCCGGGGATGACTTGATTTGCTAGGTCTTTCGTTTTGCTGAAGCCAGCTATCTTTCCTAAGCCGAGCCAGAGCCAAGAAGCATTTTCCCAGAAGGCAAGGGGCATCTGGAAGCCATATTCTGCGAGCATTGAAAATATTTCACAGAAACAATTTCATGTTTTACATATTTTACTTCCCACGTAATTGGAAATGAGGACATAAATAAGTTTGGGGCTGAGTGGAGTATGACCCACTGACTTATGGGGTTTTTTTGCTGATTGATTTTTGAGGTTTGTTATTTCAAGAATCACTCTGAACATAAGCTGTCACTGTCTGGTAACTCTCTTTGTTTTTGTTTCTTTAGTCATATCACTTTACTAAAAATTCCTTTTCCTCTGTATTTTCCTACCTTTTCATTTGGGGCTTTTGGTTGGCTTTATAATTTAAACAGAGGAAGGCACTGATTCGGTTTTTGCCTTGTTTATTCTTCTTACCAACAGCATCCCTTTGTGGGGTTAGTCAGAGATTTACACTCTTTGCTAATCAACACCAAAATAAATAGACCCTTAAAACTGTCAGTGACACCAGCCAGCTCTGCAGCCTGGGTTCTGGAGGACCAGGCCAGATGGCGGAGTCAGGCCCCTAACACAGATAATGTGTGTTCTGGAGCTCTTGGCTTGGACAGCACGGGCAGCTGACTGGTTTTTAGAAGGCTTAAGAGGGGGAGGGAGCAGATTCTCCACTATCCATTTGTTCTGTGGGACGGCTCCAGGAATAAACCCTAAGGTGGCATGAGTGGTACTTGACCGTGGTTAAAACCTGTAGTGTACTGCTCAAGGGCAGGCTGGAAATTCTGAAGTCCTGGTCGGCCACCAGCACGTTCTGTGATGGAGCTTCCCTCTCGGCCCCTGGTGTATAAAGTCGAGGGTGGGCCTGCCTGCTTTTCCGAATTTTGAAGTACTGGAGTAGGAGGTGTACAAATACGTGGGTGCAGTGAGGGTATGAGTTCATCATGCACAGGTCCAACTGATAGGACAGAATCTTTCTTCTGTTCAGCTGGGTATTATCTCAGCACTGTTAAGTTAGGAGAGAGATGGCATTCATTGCCCCTGGGAGAGTTTGTTATCAGTGTGACTGAAATATCGCGCTCTGAGCTTCCAAATCCTGTAGATAATCAATCAGTAGACTGCCTGGACCTCTTACAGGGGGATAGGAAGAGGTTCCGAGGGTGGGAGCCACACTCCCCGCTTCTCCCTCCAAGAGATAGGCCTTTCGGGGCGCCTGGGTGGCTCAGTCGTTAAGCGTCTGCCTTCGGCTCAGGTCATGATTCCAGGTCCTGGGATCGAGCCCCGCATCGGGCTCCCTGCTCTGCGGGAAGCCTGCTTCTCCCTCTCCCACTCCCCCTGCTTGTGTTCCCTCTCTGGCTGTCTCTCTCTCTGTCAAATAAATAAATAAAATCTAAAAAAAAAAAAAACAAACAAAAACAAGAGATAGGCCTTTCTCTTTTTTAAGTTCATGAGATGACACTGATAGTATCTTCCATGTCTACACGGGCTGGAATAACTCACAGGATCAGATAAATTTTATATGCGACAAAACACACACACAAGGATTCTCATCAATTATCTCATGGAAGGAACCTAGAGATGTGCCAGGTCCTTCATGGATTATATAGACCCTTTGCCTTTGTGCAGGAAAGCCTTGATGGTTAAGTAAAATCTTAGGAGAAGCTGTTTTTGGCAAGAGGCTTTGTTTTAATGAAGAAGAGATAGCCACACATGGTTGGTATAGAGTAACTCCTTTGGACTCTCCTATATTATCTATGTAATCGTCTCCTTTCATACATGCTCTCTGAACATTGAAGAGGAGTGTTAGAATGGAATTGTCGTAGATGCTGCTGTGTTTGCAAAAGGACACTTCTTTTTTTGTTGGTTCCTATTGGTGCCCTGTTATCATCCTGCCCCATGAAGCATGGTGTGGATCTATAGTTCTGTGCTAAACTAAAGCGCTCAGTTGGAACCAGCTCAGCATTTGCCTGTTTACTGCTTCTCTACACATAACGGCTTCCTTACTTCAAATAGTGTTTGAACAGCCTAAAAACATGTTTTTGGCTGCCATCCAGAGTTTGGCTTCCGCTTCCCCAGTAATGCCATAAAAATGCTCTGTCAAATAAATTCTCGGGAATTGAAAAGAACAAATTCTGTGCTCCATATGATTGTAGATAATAGAAACAGGCTTCAGCTGACCACCTGGCTTGATGCCCATGGACTAGGAAAACCGAATCACACAGAATCCCTTGGCAATGCTTTATAGCTATCAGAGTTAATTCTGTGCGTGTGATGGATGAGCTTTCCATTTAAAGAAATCTGCACATAGCATTTATCTGGGTCTTTTGGGTTCCATGAAATATTACCTTTGCTTGTCCTGCACTGTTGCCAATTAGTATCTATTATAAAGTTTTTGAACCTAGGATTAATTTTCTTTTGAGTAAATTTCACGTTGTTAACCATGAACAGAATCCTTCTATGATTTGGGGTGTGTGTGTATGTTTCCTGCCCCAGTGTTTCCTGGATATTGTAGCATCCTTATTCAGGATCCCAGCTGGAAAGAGATGGCACATTCAAATTAGGATAATTTAGGGAGATTTATTTATAAAGGGACTATTCACAAAGTGTGAGTTGGGGGAAAGGGAACACAAGTAATGGTGTGTAACCTAGTGGAGCTGTTGCTAGCCCTGGACCAGAAGGGAGGGAAGGAAAGAACCTAGAGACAAAGAGTGTCATATAGAGACGGCTGCCTTCGGGATGGCCTGCACAGAGAGACATGGTCTGGCAGTCCAAAGCCACTCATCTCTTCCCTCCCTCTAACCTCCTGTCAGGGGTCCCCCTTGGGTGAACCCGGTCAGAAGCCAGAAGGTGCAGAGTCCTGTGATTTGGTTCCCAAAGGTCAGCTTCCCAGGGCAGAGAGCAGGACACAAGGCAGAATGTGGATTTGGAAGGCAAGTTGAAGGCATCCGGCACTTATCCCAGTGGAGGTGTCCAGTGATTTCTAGGAAAGGCATAGAAATCTTTTTTTTTTTTTTTTTAAGATTTTTATTTATTTGAGAGAGAGAGAACATGAGCGGGGTGGGGGGTGGTGAGCAAAGGGAGAGGGAGAAGCAGACTTCCCACTGAGCAGGGACCGCCCCCCAACGTGAAATGGGGCTTGATCCCAGGACTCTGAGATCATGACCTGAGCCTAAGGCAGACACTTCACCTGCTGAGCCACCCAGGTGCCCCAAAGGCATAGAAATCTTAGTAGAAATCTTAAACTCACTTATATTTTTAAAAAGCTTTATTGGTATATGGTTGACATGCAATAAACTGCACATATTTAAAGTATACAGTTTGATAAGTCTTGATATGTATATATTGTGAAACCATCACCACGATCAAGATAGTGAATTACCCATCACCTTCAAAATAAACCCATTTTAATTTCACATTTAAGGTATTTTATATGGTTCTTTTAAAAGGGTATGGAAAGATAGAAGGAAATGAAGCAATGGCAAGTGCAACTCCAAAGTGGTGGTTCTGGAAAGATCCACAAAAAATGAAATTCAAGGCAATGTCAAAGCTTATGAGAAAGCTATTCAATAGTAGCTTATAATAAATTAGAAAAAAAAGATTGTAAGTGTGAATTTTTGGGGGGCGGCTTCTCCTTTGTATCTGTTTATTGCCATGTATTTATTTTTATTTTTTTCTTTCCTTTTTATTGTTATGTTAATCACCATACATTACATCATCAGTTTTTGATGTAGTGTTCCATGATTCATTGTTTGTGCATAACACCCAGTGCTCCATGCAGAACGTGCCCTCCTCAATATCCATCACCAGGCTAACCCATCCCCACACCCCCCTCCCCTCTAGAACCCTCAGTTTGTTTTTCAGAGTCCATCGTCTCTCATTATTGCCGTGTATTTAAAACACAATAAAAATCTGTGAATCTGGTCTGTGTAAGTTAGTATTTGAATTGAGAAACCCAGAGATTAATCAGTATTCCGTCGTGCCAGCAGAACCATAGATGAGTGGTTGAGTGTACATTTTATCTGGTGTTCTTAGGCACCACAGCGTGCTCCTGGGGCAGCTCCAGGCTTCAGGGCATGTTCTCTATGACACCACGCCGTCTCTCAAGAAAGCAAAGTGCAGCGTGGTGGGGAAGGCTTGCTATGTTGTTAATAAAAGAGCCTACGATTATTACTGTGGCACTGTTGAATGTTGAGTATGTCTTTGGTGATAGAGCTGAGTTGGGATCTCATTCCCTGAGCTTTATGCATTCTGCCTTGAATTATAAAAGCCAGCAAAACATTTGCAAACACACTTTTGCCATTTATTAATAACTGCTTACAACCCACCTGACAGCTGACGGAGGCCAGGGAGTTAGAGTTTGTGTGGAGAACTGGTACTCTCAACCTTCTGTGTCCCCAGAGCCCCATTTGTTCCAGGGACATCAGGAGTACCTAGCCCTTTCTAGAGAAGGCTTGTGTCCAGTGCAGAGTTGAATGTGAGACCCTAGTCCCACTTCATGCAAAGGAAAGTACCTCCCTGGCTAAGCCAGGACAAGGAGAAGAGGTGTGAGGTTTGCGGGAAGGGAGTGGTGGGCAGCCGAGGACGGAAGCCCCTGGGGACTCTGCTCTGGTTGGACCCCAGCAGGGCTGGTGTGCCCCCATCAGCACAGAAGCTGCGACAGGGCCATACTGGCCTCCCTCCTGGCCTTCAGACTCATCCAGCAAGTTCAGGGCCCAGGGCCTTTGCACTTTTTATTTCTTATGCCTCAATTATTCTTGCCTTGTATTTTTGCAAGGCTCTGTTACTCTCTCACTTGATTCATATTACTGTTGGAAATAGCTCCCCCTCAGATTTCTTTTGCCACCCTATCAAAGAATCACCTCGGTCACCATCTCCCTGGCCTACTTTATTTCCCTCATTGCAGGGCCCACTACTGGATATTATAACATCAATTCTCAAACTTTTTGGTCTTAGGTACCCCAAAGAGCTTATGTTTCTGTGGGTTACACCTTTCAAAATTCACCGTGTCCGAAATTAAAATAGAAATCTAAAAATACTTTTGTTCATTGAAAAACAGCAGTAATAATCCCATTACATGTTAACATAAATAACTTATGAAAAATAACTATATTATCCAAAATAAGAGAATTACATGAGAAGAGTAATACTGTTTTGTATTTTTGTATGTGTCCTCAATTTTTTTTTTTTTATGAACATATAACGTGTTATTTGTTTCAGAGGTACAGGTCTGTGATTCATCAGTCTTACACAATTCACAGTGCTCACCACAGCATGTATGTGTTTTCTATTAATAGAAGATAGCTAGGTTGTTATAATCTGTTGTAATATATTGTTTTGGTAAAAGTTTATGTAGAACATCTAGCCTCACACAGATAGGTGGTTGGAAAAGGAAGGGTTATTTTAACAGCCTTTTCATGTAATTGTAGATGTTCTATTTTAATACCACACCAAGACTCAACAAGGGATCATTTCTTAAAGGCTAATTGTTGTGTGGTCCTTGCGCCCTGGGCATATACTTGTGTGAACCACTCCCAACATGTGGGTCAGATGGCTGCTTTTTTTTCCCTTAAGAAAAAGTTGGTCACTGACTTTTGAAATTATGGTCTCCATAAAGTGGAATAA
Source organism: Mirounga leonina (assembly GCF_011800145.1). Lineage (NCBI taxonomy): Eukaryota > Metazoa > Chordata > Mammalia > Carnivora > Phocidae > Mirounga > Mirounga leonina. The sequence goes on along the minus strand of NW_023270426.1, from coordinate 50,030,273 downwards.
GAAAAGCAAGGCATTGCTTTCATTGTATTTTTGAATAACCCTTAAAAAAAATCACCAAATCTTGAAAGATTACAGAAGCCCCTTCCAAACCAAACACTAATTTCTCATGTGCACAAAAATTGGAACACTTTTTCCTTGATAAATCCACACTTCGTGTTATGGTTACTTTTTTTGAGATAGGAGGTGAAATCCTAAGTCAATGGTTTCTAACATAATTCCTTGATAAATATTTGTTGAAATATCTAATGTTTATTAGAGTGCTTTTATTCATTTTTTCCAATCTGTTTATGGCCATTACCTTATTTGAATAAGTGAGTAAAGTGCCATTCAGAAATATCCGTAAGCTGGTACAGGAAGAGAGTTCAACAGTCAAATCTGCAGATGTATCCAATAAATTAAGCAACCACTTTATCTGCTTGTTTGGGATGTTTCAACACCATCAATCTATAATTTCATGTTTGTCTCTTTAAGATCCACACAGGCTTGCAACACCAAATAATCTGGCCCTGTCAGCCCAGCTGTGTCCCTCTGGATGAAAAACTGCTGCCCCAGCTTCTAAAAGAAGCAGGCTACACTACCCATATGATCGGAAAATGGCACCTGGGAATGTACCGGAAAGAATGCCTTCCAACCCGCCGAGGATTTGATACTTACTTTGGTAATGGAAACGCACATGTTTCTTTTACAGCTTAGACTAGCTGCAACCATCGCATAAAAATACACCCAAGTGTAGTCAGATGAAATGACTGGAAACTTGAACACAGAATGAATTTGTCAGCACAGCCGCGGGGCAACTTTCTACTACCACCTCCGTCCACATGGCTCAGTGCTCTGCTCGCGGTGGGCAGTTGCCCACAGGGAGGCGCGTACCTTTGCCAGGTTATTAAATGCCGTGCTCGGGCCTTTGTACTCTTAGAGAATCTTATGACCAAAAGGGGATACAGCTTGCTTCTTAAAATAATTCCAGGCAAAACCCAATACAAGAGTATTTCCTTCACAAAGGTTCAGAATGTTTTTTTCTCTCCGTGGACTGTCCCAAAGATTTTTTTTTTTTTTTTTTTTTTCTGGAGATGGTAGAGGAAACTCTTTTCCATTGGCATCCTTCCCTCCCTTCTGTGAGATCTGCTTTTGAAATCACTAGATTGGGGAAGACCAATCAAAAGAATAAAATGGAAGGGTAAATAACAAATGGTAATAGGAAGGATAATAAGAAATAAGAAGTATTTTATGGATTTGATAGCCCTATAAAAATGTGAAAACTTAGGTTAGTTTTTTAACTTACCCTCTTTTAACCTGTTAACAAATTATGTCTTAACTAACAGCCTATTTATCTTACTAGTGGCTGTGTGTCTTTCTGATGAGTTCTTTTCATACTGCGCTTTCTGTCTGGCTATTTAGCTACCTGTTTACCCCTCATTTGTCTCTTCATTTATTTACAACCTGCCACATCCAAAAAGGAACACATGCTGAACATAAAAAGTTTAAAAATAGAGAGCGCCTGGGTGGCTCAGTCATTAAGCGTCTGCCTTCGGCTCAGGTCATGATCCCAGGGTTCTTCTGGGATTGAGCCCCACAGGAAGCCTGCTTCTCCCTCTCCCAATCCCGCTGCTTGTGTTCCCTCTCTCGCTGTGTCTCTGTCAGATGAATAAATAAAAATCTTTATATAAAAAAAAAAGTCTGCCTTTGGCTCAGGTCATGATCTCAGGATCCTGGGATCGAGCCCTGCCTCAGGCTTCCTGCTTGGTGGGGAGTCTGCCTCTCCCTCTCTCTCTGCCCCTCCCCCCTGCTTGGGCTATCTCTCTCTCTTTCAGATAAACAAAATCTTTAAAAAAAATAGAATAAAAAATTAGGGTGAGTAGAAAAAGATGAAATTGCGGCATGGCACCAAATTACAAAAAAACTGCCTGGCTGTAGGTGGGCTTCACATCGAACTCTGCAACTTGAGATTTCTTACGTCCAAATTAAAAAAAAAAATTTTAAAAAGGAGACAGCTATAAGAGTCACATTATTTATAAGATAAATGGAAACCAGATGTTCAGGAAGAGTAAAGCATTTTCTGGCTCTTAGACCTGAGAAATCTCTCCTTTGGGAGAAGGTAAGGTGGACAACATCCTCAAAAACAGCACTTTAGTTATATAATGGTGGTTTTCTTATACGTGTTTCTTGAGACATTCCTTTTCATTCAAGGTAGGGCCAGAATACCAAAGGGCATTTCAGTGATTATATGGGGCCCAAACAATATAGTCAAAACACACATCTCTGTCATGCTGTGTTGGATCTTGGGTTAAAGTTGAGATGCAAGGACCTCAGGCAGGAGACCGTATGTGCCCCGCTCCCATTCTGCTTCTCTAGCAGACATTGCTAAGCAATCAAGGCATTCTTTCTTGATGAACCTGGGTATATCCTCTGTATCCTCAAATAACTGTGAAAGTCAGACTTGGGTGTAAGAGCTCTTTATCATTTTGGAAATTCTAGAGGAAAAAACAGCCTGTATATCCTTTGACAATTTTCAGTCAGACCTTTGCTGAAAGATGGATCCATACCTATGCTCTGGCAAGAGAAAGGACTATAGGTATTTTAATTTTTTTACTAAAACCCAAGTCACATATTTAAAAATTGACTTGGACAGAAGAAAATCATATCCTTTTATGAGAATTGAGATGCCTGAAGATTCAGAGGAACAAACACCGCACATTCGTCTGAACTTGTAGATAGGAGGGGATAATGACCTTGCAGCTGTTATAACTGTTATGACTTAGATGTTCTGTTCAAAAGCAGCCAGATGATTGTGGGGCTGGTTGTACAACTCTGAATACCTTAAAGACCATTGAATTCTACACTTTAAGTAGGTGACTTGTATGGGATGTGACTTACAGCTCAATAAAACTTAAAAAGTCAGAGATTTAGTTGTTCAAAAAGTATTCTATGATTTTTCCCCAAGAAAGCATAGGATGCCATCTTCTTTAGGCTCAGCATGTAAGTGCAAATTTGTGAATCACCGTTGTGAGAAAAGCTGCATATGATTGCCACATGGTTGTTTGGTATCAGTCTGGCCAAGTATGTAAATAAATAGTTCTATTCCTGGAATTCTCCTGTTTGTAATATCCTTTTAGTATTCATAGTTCATACTTTTTTTTTTAAGTGAGCCACCTAGGCACCCTATAGTTCTTACATTTTTTTTTTTTTAAAGATTCTATTTATTTGAGAGAGAGAGAGAGAGAGAACGCACAAGCAAGGGGAGGGACAGAGGGAGAGGGAGAAGCAGGCTCTCCACTGAGCAGGGAGCCTGATGTGGGGCTCAATTCCAGGACCCTGAGATCACGACCTGAGCTAAAGGCAGATGCTTAATCGACTGAGCCACGCAGGTGCCCCCATACATCTTTTAATCAAGTATATCCTATGCTTATATTCTCTCAAGTAATAGACAATAGTTTACATTTACAGAGAAATAACCTGAAGTGATTTCCTCAAGCTCTTAACACCCAGGAGTTATTAAAAATTCCAAATAGAACCCCAGTGTCCTGACCTCTCTAATCATCCATATAAGGGGCAAGATCACTTTTATGGATACATTTCTTTCTCTCTTATATATTAATTAACAAACACATTTGAGGGGCGCCTGGGTGGCTAAGTTGGTTAAGCAACTGCCTTCGGCTCAGGTCATGATCCTGGAGTCCCAGGATCGAGTCCTGAGAGTCTGCTTCTCCCTCTGACCCTCCTCCCTCTCATGCTCTCTCTCTATCATTCTCTCTCTCTCTCTCAATAAATAAATAAAAATCTTAAAAACAAAAAAAACCCCAAACACATTTGATTTCCCTTTCTGTTATATACATTAGGGGAAAAGATTGCCATGTAAAAAGTGGTCTGGGGCACCTGGGTGGCTCAGTCGGTTAAGCCTCTGACTCTTAATTTCAGCTCACGTCATGATCTCAGGGTCCTGAGATCAAGCCCCGCATCCAGCTCCACACTCAGCGCAGAGTCTGCTTGAGATTCTCTCTCCCTCTCCCTCTCCCTTTGCCCCTCCCCTTGCTCATGCTCGAGATAGTTTCTCTTTCTCTCTCAAATAAATTAATTAAATTTAAAAAAAGTGGTCTTAAGACCAAGGTATTCATTGTATGGACTTTGAATTTATTGAATCATGAAAAAGGAGGAAATTAATTAGAAATGAATTCATTTTTCATGTAAACTGTGTAAAGCTTTTGATTGTGATGATAGAGAATGCTTAGGGCTGAAGAAAGGGCTTGGCTAATTTTATCCACCTCATTTTAAGGTTAATAAGCATTATTTGTTAAGAGATGGCTCAGAGTCCAGCACAGCTTATTTCTTTTTAATAGCTCTATTGAGGTATAATTCACACGCCATATAATCCACCCACTAAAGTGTACAATTTATTGATTTTTAATAAATTCACAGGGTTGTGCTACTGTCATTACAACCCAATTGTAGAATATTTTCATCACCCCAGAAAGAAACCCCTTCTCTATCATCAGTCACTCACCATTTTCTTCCAACCCCACCAGCTCTAGGCAACCACTAACATAACTTTTTGTCTCTATAGATTTGCCTGTTCTGGACATTTCATATAAATGGAATCATACAATATGCTGCACAGCTTATTTTAATATTTTAGGAAAATATGGAACATTTGCAGAAACAGCTTTAGTTGAGAAAACCCATTTCCTTTCATGTTTACATTCAAATTGGGGGATAGGCAGTTGATGCCATTTACATTGGGGGCAAAACTGAGATTGTGGTTGGTAGAAAAACCTACTTTGATTGCCCACGTTAGTTTGATCTTTTGGTTCTGTTAAATTGTCTAGAGCTCCTGTTTGGAAAGGGTTGTGTCTTCCGCCAGTGGGTGTCAGCATCTGACTAAAGATGATTCCTCCTAGAGCTGCTTCTATAGATAACCTTGAAGCCAGTCTCCAAAGGTCAATATCAACTTATTTGAATCCTGTGTTCATTTATGTGATACCTCAGAGTAAAAACTTGTAAGAAATCACATTAACCCTATGCTGTTTTTGCCATTAGATAGCTTTCAAAGATTAAGATTTTATCATCTTTCCTGAATTTAAACTCTGATTTTTAAAAATGGATTTACTTGGAATCATCCACTTTGAGAGTTCCATGACAGAGCCTTGTGTTCTGAAGACTTGACTGAGGAGGAATGGATTTGAATTTTTTTACAATAACATTTTAATGCCTCCTGCTAGCAAATATAGAGATGTTAAGAAGTGGTGCTCTGATTAGCCTTGTCATTTGATTAGCCTTGTCATGGGTAATCAATTGCACTAGGCAATTAAATGCTGAAACATTAGTTTGTTTAGCAAGTTTTATGCTATGCTGACTACTTTCATCTCCGATTCTTGTTGTAGGATATCTCCTAGGTAGTGAAGATTACTATTCCCATGAGCGCTGTACATTAATTGACGCTCTAAATGTCACACGATGTGCTCTTGATTTTCGAGATGGTGAAGAAGTTGCAACAGGATATAAAAATATGTATTCAACAAACATATTTACCGAAAGAGCTACAGCCCTCATAACTAACCACCCACCAGAGAAGGTAAGTCTTGCTTTTTTACTGATATCAAAGTTGTGTTAAGATAGCATCTCTTCAGGTGAGTATAGGAAAAAGCTGTTTGTTTGGGAAAAAAAATCTAATAAATTCTAGGGGAGTTGTTTTTAAATTTTGGAGTGTATCGGTATCTGCCTGGGGAAGTTTGATAAAAATAGAAATTCCTGGAGCCCCTCTTTAAAAGTCTGATTCCTTAGGTCTGGGGGAAATCCATATATCAGCATTTTATTTTATTAATTAATTTTAATTTTCATTTATTTTTAATGTGGGGCTTGAATTCACGATCCTGAGATCAAGACATGAGCTGAGATCAAGAGTCAGATGCTTAACCGACTGAGCCACCTGGGTGCTCCCATACATCAGCATTTTAAAGAAACTCCTCAAGGGTGATTCTGACACCAAGGGTCCCCCGATGACACTTTGAGGAATACTGTGTCGAAAGTGTTTTAGTAGAAAAGTAGTTTTATTATTTTGGTGTCTTATGTGCATGAGCTGTAAGCAATTAGTACATTGACTTTTTTAAAATGATAGGCTTGTGTACAAGATGAGGTTGTAGTATGGCAAACTTTCTGTTAAGAGATCGGCGAACGTTGGGTTCAGGGCAAGTCCTCTTTGTATTTGGCCTCCCAAGGTTATTTTGGCTATTCTAGATATTTTGCATCCTCATATTAATTTTAGAATCACCTGGTCAGTTTCTAGCAAAAAGTTCCTGCTTGGATTTAAATTTCATTGCATCTGTAGACCACCATGGGGAGAATGAATGTCTTAACAGTATTAAGTCTTTCACTCCATAAACATGGTATACCGATGAGCCTGTTTTTCACATTTACTACATTGAAGCCATTGTGTATGTCATGTACTAAAATCTTAAGACTTATCTAAAGGTAAAAATAGAAAAGTGTGAATTGCCTTAAATGTTTTTGTTGTTGTTGTTAACCTAGAGTTAGCTTCATAAGCTAAATTCTTTGAATATACCTTTGAAATTGGGTCACAGATTTGTGTTGGCAGATACTGGGCCCAAAATGGGGCTTCAATGACTTGCATTAGCACAGCAATGAAATTAGTCCTTCAATAAGACCTGATATAGCAAATTACAGAATGTGCAGCATTATCTGGTGCTCCCAGTTTTCTGCACTTTGCTTCTTTGACAATTACTGAATGGCCTCAGGGCAGATCACAACTTAGATTTAGGTTTATATACCTGCTCCGAGGTGGTACCTGGCAGCTGACTCCCTTTTGACATAGTTTCTTCCTGGCTCTGCCTTTGCCTATTCTAATTCAGTATTGGGGGTCTTCCCTGGTATCTGTCCTCAGTTTTGCCCCACCTTGGGCTTTTTATCACTCTTAATGCTGACATCTTGGAGTAGCCATGCTTCCTGTGGAGCTTGGAAGATCAGAAAATTCTCTCACATATGTGGACGTACGCAGGTTTTAAATCTAGATCTAAACTGGGGCATCTGGGTGGCTCAGTCGGTTAAGTGTCTGCCTTAACAGGGTTCTGGGGTTGAGCCCCGTGTCGGGCTCCCTGCTCAGCGGGAGTCTGCTTCTCCCTCTCCCTCTGCCTCTCCCCCTGCTTGTGCGCACGTGCTCTCTCTCTCAAATAATTAAATAAAATCTTCAAAAAAAATGTCAATCTGAACCACTTTTCAGAGAGCTGGGATAACTGCTAGGTAATTGGCTTAGGTTCTCAGTTTTCTTCTGTATGCTTGGTGTTTTATAGATAGTGCTAAAAGCCCAAAGAACAAGATAAGGTCTTGAGGGAATTGTGGTTCTAGTCCTGTCCTTTGAGTTAGGCACCCTTTTATAGATAAGCAAACAAGAAACTTGGTCAAGGTCACAGAGCTACTGAGAGTCCAAACCAGAATTTAAACCCACACTGTTTGACTCCAGAGCTCAGTGCACTCAATAGGCATCCCGAGTTCACAGCTCGTATCTAAGACTAGAGGTTATTAGCCCCGGTATATGATTCAGCTTGATGGTTCCAATCTTGACAGTATATTGGGCTCATCTGGAAAGCTTGTAAAAAGACCAATAACAAATATTGTGGTTTATTGGTGCTTGGTGGGAGGGTGTCATTGGTATTTAATTACCCCTCTGCCCCTCCCTCCCTCCCACTGGTGATTCTGATTGTGCAGCCACTCTTGAGTCCCCTCAAACACAGGGGGACAAGCTCAAGCCAACTGCTTTTTACAGGCTGACAGTCTAACACTACCTTAATCATGCAACAACTATAATATGCCTACAGTAAAAATGAGTTCCCATTAGGCAGCAATGGAGTATTCTCTCACACTGCCCGTAACATTAAGCAGATAAGAGGAAGCAGCTGGGTGAAATAGTTCTCTATGGGTGGGCTGCCTTCTCTGGTGTGGTGCGGAAAGCATGGGAACTGCGGGAAATGAGTCCCCAAGAGCTCGCCAGCCACCCAAACTTGTGTTAGTAATACAGTGCTGCTCATTGGTAGCATTATGGGGATTGCCAGATGAGAGGAATGGCATTTTCTGACAGTGTCTGAAATATTCTGAAGCAGTGTCCAGCATTCCTAACATCCTCAAGGTCAAGTTTCAAGCGTAGACATAAATGAATGAAATAATCAGTACCGAGGAACAGCCCCAGAATGCTTGTTTAAGACAGCAAATGCAGACGTTTACATTTTTAGTTCTCAGTAAGATGATGCACCACATAGTTCCAGGAGCTGCGCTTTTCATCATTTTATCCCAATGTTGAATCTAATTCTGTGCTAATTTCTTAGATGCTCTATGTAGACTATAACATAGCAACTTGTCTAAGATGGAAATCATTAAAGAAATACACACGAAGTATCCACAAGCCATCTTGAAAATGTGCCTATTTGAAAGAGCATTCGAGGGGGAAAAGAGCATATGGAGTTATTTTGTAACAGAAACACAGTTGGTGCTGGATTCAGGGAGATACTGCTAATAACCACTGCACATGTGTTGAGAAGGAATGTCTTTTTTTCTCCAGGATAATTCCCTTAATACTAACACTACAGTGTAAAAGCAACATGTCCATAACATATCGTCCACTTAAAAATAGTCCACCCCCAACACTTTGCAGAATAAAAACAAAGGTTTTTCTCATAAACCTAATCTACTAGAAGCTTCTTAAAGCAAATGTGAATTTCTAGCGGTAGACACTTTTTCCTGACACAAGTTGGAAAGACATGTCTTAATTTGAAATTCAACAATAGAGCAATAATTTAAAAATGCATCCTATATTTTTTTAAATTTATACTTTAAATTAGGAAAGTATGCTAATGAAATGAAAGTAGGGCTTTCTTCCTCACTGGAATCAGGTTTCTTAGCACGGTGAGGATATTTAGAGTAGCTAACTTAGGAGTCATATGGCATAAAAGAAAGGGAAAAGAATTCTTAGTGTCTTATCAATATGCTAATAAGTTTAGGTGATAATGTCATAGTTTTGTGTAATACTTAAACATTTGGTCACGATTCACATCTAGGATTCCGTTTTATATTCCTAAGGAACCTGAAAGGGTTATAGTTAGGGTTGTTGTCAAGTCGGCTGCTATAACTGGCTCGGTCGCAGCAGGGACCTGGACCCAAGAAGGAGCAAGGGGAAGATCAGGGTCCCGCACAAACCTGGAGTCCATGGAGATCAAAACCAGCTCCAGGACAACCGTGTTTTGAATGATGTCTGTAAGGTCATAATGTGCCCACAGGTTTCCAAAGGCGAAGGCATGACTGGGCTGGAACTCAAGTCAGTAGACAGCATAGTAATACTGACTCTGTCCCGAGGATGGCGGCCACTTGCTTTAGGCTAATAGTGAGTTGACCCCATGTAGGCAGGTGTGGGGAGATCGACCATGTCTGTTCCCTGGGGCTGGGCGGGGGTGGGGGGGTGTCTTACAGCAAGTGGTTGCAGGCAGGGTCCGGATTGTAGTTAGAGAACCTCAGAGCCCTAGTTAATTATTCTTTCCCCTAGGCCACCAGGCAGTACAAAGAACAATACCCTGCTAATTTTTTTTTCATTTAAAAATAGTATTGAAATGTTTTATATCTAGCGCTGTGGGAAATGAGTTGTTTCATCGATAAAGTTTACCTTGTGAATGTTGAAACTTTCCTTTTACAATATCGGATGGAAATACTCTCAGTTGTGTTGCTTTGGGCCTCACCTTACTAAAAGGGCTGCACTATACATCATTCTGCCTCTTTCTGGTGAGCCAGAGATGTATTGATGTGTGTGTCTGTCCACCCATACACTGCATGACCCTCGATTACTGCTGGTGACATGGGGAAAAAAAAAGATAGCTTGTTTTGTTCGAGGAACACCTTTATCTTTACTTGTTAAGTTTCTAGGATGTGGTTGGTGGCAGTGCGAGGCCCTTGCCTGGCCTGAGACAGTCACAGTCCTCATCCCTCAGAGGTGCTTTTCACTCCCTCTTCTCAGCTGTGCTCCTTCTGTTTGAACCTAAAGGAGTCTGACCCCTGGAAAAATGGGGGAATTGCTACAGTTTTAAAACTTTGACCCCTCAAGAGTAATGGTCATGTCTTTAGCCCCCTACAGAATAATTATGGGAAAGGTTTTCAGGTAATGTTTTTCTGTATTTAACAAAGTGAGTAGAATGATTTCCAAACTGAATATTTGTGGGGTTTTTTTTAAAGATTTTATTTATTTATTTGATACACAGAATGAGAGAGAGAGAGTATGTGAGCACACAAGCAGGGGGAGCAGCAGAGGGAGAGAGAGAAGCAGGCTTTCTGCTAGCAGGGAGCCCAATGCCGGACTTGATCCCAGGACCCTGAGATCATGACCTGAACCAAGGCAGACGCTTAATGACTGAGGCACCCAGGAGCCCCCATACTGAATATTTGTAAGACTCTCTAATGATGGTCTGAGAACTCTCCCACACCACCCTCCCTGGCCATCACCTCTAGAGATCAGGTGCGGGCTGGGAATAACCTGCCCTCTTTCTCCTTTCCTTCACCGCGTGCTTTGCCACGTTGCTGCTAATGACCTGGATGAGCGCATCTTCTCCTGAAGCAGTGAGCTCCTTCTCTCATTCCTCCACCCCTGCCCAGAGAAGCCAGACCGGGGTCACAAACTCTGGTGTTTACAGGGGCCAGGCTGCTGACCTAAATAAGTGAAGCCTCTCAGGTAGAACAGTAGGGAGGCTCTAGAAATTGGAGAACACTTGAGAGTGAGGCCTCTATTTCATGCTCCAGCCATTTGTTACCCGATGGAATATGGGCATGGAGTTGTCGGAGTTCTGATTCTTCAAGAAAATTTTTTTTTAAAAAAACGGAGAGTTTTATGTGATATTTCCTGATTTAAAAAACTTTATGTGGGCGGCAAATTGTGGTAGCCTTCCGATATTTAATCCTGTCCCCATCCAGACTGTAGCTGGTTGGTGGGAGGGGGTGGGGGTGGCGGGGTGGGGGGGGTTTGGTTTGATCTAGTGCTGAAGACCCGAATGGCTGCTCCCACAGCAGACCCTCACACTCACCGCCGGGCCACCGATGCCCCTGCACATCCACCCCCCACCACGCCCCCCCCACCCCCCCGCCCCAAGGTGTCTCAGCCCAGACTCCTTCCTCAGCATGGCGGCAGGGCATGTGCTGGGTGGGGTTCCCTGCACTGTGGTCTGGGGGAGCTCAGAAGTTTTGCTCTATGTGTGGCTGGAGTAGAGAGGGTGTGTGTTGAAGGGAAGTGGAGGCAGAACTAAAGCAGTGTCAAAGATTGTAGTACTGACCTTTGGAGTTGCAATTTGGAATGCTTTCCTGTGGACAGGATGTACAAATGAAGCCTAGGTTCTAGTTATCATTCCATCACCTAACCTCCTTCGTAAAATAGGTTTTAAAGTGATGACTTTGATATTTAACAGCTATTTTTATCATTTTGATTTTGGGGAAAAAGGTTTTGGGTTTTGGGTTTCCAGGTTCTAAAGATCTGAACTAAAAATAATCTTTTGGGTATCTTTTTAAGCTCTATCTATGTATATTCCTTACTCTATCTAGCAAGGTGTATGATACAGAATTTTAAAAAAATTATCAACAATAATGAAGAATGAAATATGAGCCACCCCCCCCCCCCCCCGCAGTCCTCTTTCTAACTTTTCCCCCATTCCTTTATGAGATTTAAATGCCTCAAATACTTTAACAGAATTGTATTATTATTCTTGGATTGAACTGTTGTTGTCTCTTTGAGGGTTTTCAACTCATTAAGGAATTCTGTAGGAGCGCAATGAAGAGAGTGCTTTCAGAAAAGCTCATTAAAAAAGGAGAGGCTGACCTGGAATACCCCTAATGTTAAATGCTATAAATTGGTGTAAAAGGTAAAATAGAATCAGTGTATCACACTCCTTAGTTTCCAGGAATTAAATTGGGATTATGTTTGTCCTTGATCGAAGACTAGCAAGGCATGGTGTTCACTTGTTTTCTCCTATGAAAAATCCTGAACTTTCTCCGGAAGTGTGGGAACTCTCTTTTTTTTTTTAAAGATTTTATTTCTTTATTTGACAGAGAGAGAGAGAGCACAAACAGGGGGAGTGGCAGGCAGAGGCAGAGAGAGAAGCAGGCTCCCCGCAGAGCAAAGGAAGCCTGATGTGGGACTCGATCCCAGGACCCTGGGATCATGACCTGAGCCGAAGGCAGTCGCTTAACCAACTGAGCCACCCAGGCGCCCCAGTGTGGGAACTTTCTTTTCAGCAAAAGCAAGAAGCTAAAGCATCTATTGGTACTGCACCATAATGGTGGAGTTTCCAATAGGAGATTGCTCTGCAATTAATATGAATGTGGACAAATCCAGTAACCTTTCTAAGACCCAGTTAACTTATCTGTGAAATGGGTGTAACAGGCTGGATTTGAGTATTATATGAGACAGAATATGCAAATCAGTATCATAGTATCTAGCACATAAACAACATTCAATATCTCGTTGTTATTATTGGTATTACTATTATTTGTTTGGATCAGAGCCTTCTAGGCCATTTTAGAACTCAAGCTTTTTAGTTTTTCGTCTTGTGTCTTTTGTTACATTTTTAATATCTTTATTGATGCTCCTAGTTCACATGCCATAAAATTCACTCAATTAAAGTATACAATTCAATAGTAAATTCACAGAGGTGTGCAACCATCATCACAGTCTAAATTTAAAACATTTTCATCACCCCCAAAAGAAACCGTGTGCCTATTAGCAATCACTCACCATTCCTCTTCTGCCCCAGCTCCCTACAGCCCTAGGCATCTTTTGAGTATCTTTTCACGAGCTTTTTGGCCATTTGTATATCTTCTTTGAAGAAATGTCTATTTAAATTATTTTCCCATCTTGTAATTGGGTTAATTGTCTTTTGTTATTGAGTTGGAAGAGTTCTTTGTGTATTCTGGATACAAGTCCCTTGTCAGACAAATGATTTACAAATATTTTCAAGCCATTCTGTGGCTTGTCTTGATATTACTTTTATTAACTGATAAATCTGGACCTCTCTCTCTGTATTTAATGCTTCCATACCCTCTTAACTGATTTGCACAAACTCTCTTTCCAGCCTCTGTTTCTCTACCTTGCTCTTCAGTCTGTCCACGAGCCCCTTCAGGTCCCCGAGGAATACCTGAAACCATACAACTTTATCCAAGATAAGAATAGGCACTACTATGCAGGAATGGTGTCTCTTATGGATGAAGCAGTGGGAAATGTCACGGCAGCCTTAAAAAGCCACGGGCTCTGGAACAACACAGTGTTCATCTTCTCCACAGGTAAGTCTGTCAATAGGAAAATCATCTCTTGGCAAAGCCTAGGACATGGTATTCGATACATGGAATGAAGACAAATTGGAACATTTAGCAGTTCCTTATTAAAATAAATGTTAACTGTGCAAGCGGAGACATAATAATGGATAGAAAAATGTGTCTAAGGAAAAGCATTATGGGCCTTCCCTCTCTTCCTTCAGATATCAAAATATTCTGGCAGAATGCTTGAAAACCAGCTCTCACGACCCGAGTGAGTATGAGCGGACATCACTCATACGCAGGACAGCCGGGCAGTGAATTCCTAGAGTGGCTTGTTCTCCGCTGTCTCTGCGGCCCAGGTGTCCTCTGTGAGTAGGACTTGTGCTGACGAGAGCAGTTCCCTATCAGTGTAGAGACAGAAATCTGACCTTAAGAAGACAAAGGAGAAATGGTGACATTTAAATCTAGGCTAGAGTGGCCAAGCATAGATATTTTTTCATTAGGATTGTTTTCTGACAATAAAATTCATACACACCAATTAGAGAAAAAACAGAAAAGAAGGAGGAAAAAAAGTTTTTGAAAATAGTTTTCATTATGGCAGTGCCCTTCTGATTCCTCATCTGTTATACACACATTTTTTCTTCCGTCTGATTAGACAGAGTTTGCTAAAATGTCCCTGCGATGGGCTATGGTTGTAGATCTTGGTTTACTCATTATGCTGAGCACTCTGAGACCACTTTGTATCTAAAAATGAGGATGCTTTTTTTAATGGGAAGCTTTCTTGTATTATTTATTTCAGAACTGTTTGGCCCTCCATCCTACCTTTCTCCTATTCTCTCTTTACAGAACTTCTGTTATTTGGATAGTGGATTATCCTCTGATTTCCTTAGTTTTTTTCCTCTCCTGTTTATTTTTCTTCTACTATTTGGGAAATTTCCTTATCATTATTTTGTAATCTTTTCTATTAAATTCATTTTAACTACCGTATTTTTAAATTATTCATTCTCCAAAGGCTGTGCTCTTGGCTATTAACTGTATGTGGGTGTGAATGTGTATGTAGATATGTGTATACACATATGTGTACTTGTATGTGTGTATATGTGTGAGCCCATACCTTTACTTTTAAGCTCGCTTATACTCCCAACATTGCCTCTCTTCCTTCTAAGGTCATTTGTATCTTTTTTGGCCTGTCTTTCATGAAAAAGCTTTCTCAAATCCCTGGCGATCATTGGCTAAAACTTAAAAATTGGATTGGAAACTCCAAGGGTGAGGACAGGACTTGTCTTCGGTGAATTTTACTGTAAAATGACAACGTGAGGCATGTGTGGTGACGTTTTGAGGAATTAATCTGGGTATTCTACTCATAGCTTGTGTTTTTTAAGAGTAGTTTTGTTTTGGGGTGCCTGGTGGCCAGTTAAGCGTCTGCCTTTGGCTCAGGTCATGAGCCAGGGTCCTGGGATCGAGTCCTGAATTGGGCTCCCTGCTCAGGGGGGAGTCTGCTTCTCCCTCTGCTGCTCCCCCTGCTTGTGCTCTCTCTCGCTCGCGCTCTCTCTCTCTCAAATAAATAAATAATATCTTTAAAAAAGGAGTAGTTTTGTTTTGCTTTTAATTAGGTATTGTTATTGAATTTAGCACTTATTGAATACTTACTCTGTGTAGGGTAGAATTCAAAGTGCTTTACATGACTTAGCTCAATTAATTCTCACAATAATATCTGAGGACTACTATTATCCCATCGTGCAGATGTGAGAACTGCAGCACAAAGAGGCTAAGTAACCTGCCTAAGGCCACACAGCCAGGCAGAGCCAGACAGCAACCTTTCTGGTTCCAGTGCCATCTTCTGAGATGATGCCAATGATGACCTGGATGTTCTTATGGGACCTTATGATATAGCAGAGTTTTCCCCGTGGTTTGCTGCCATATTGATCTGTTGAGGAGCCTGGGCATAGCCAGGAGAGACATTCACCCTGAGCAGCATTGTTTAGTTGCTTCACTGTGATACAAACACTCCAATTTTCTAAGCATGCCCTGCTGTGAAACGGGTTGAATGTAAGATAATGTGTCCCCCTCCAACCCCGCAAAGTTCCCCTCTTCTGAAGAAATGGAGACATCTTATGCTTGAGTCCTTACAAGATCTCTCATATTCTGAGAGTCTTCTCAATTTACTTTATTTTGAACAGCCTGGTAAAGCAATTTAATCAGGTCTGGAATCGAATGCTTATAGAGGTCACTAGAAAGAATCAATAAAAAAAGAGGCCAAGACATTTAATACTGATTTAGTACTTATTCCTGGGAAATGACCTCACAGTTGCAAGAATTGAAAGTTGTAAGTTTATAAAGCAGGCCTTTGTTGTAGAGATCACAATTTTGCAATTTAAGGATAAATGATTTCCTGAAAGGAAAATGTACCCTATGTAGACTGCGAAGTGCTCAGGCAGAAATGAACATGGTACCTCTGGAAAACTGTTAAATATCTCAGAGTGCCTCCCGTGACAGTGGTTATTGCTGTCAAGGATGCATGGGAAGAGGTGCAGTAATAGGTTTTCATGATATGTGAGAGTTGGAAGAAAGCAATATTTTAAGGTCTTTTATTATATGAGTTCAAATGTGTTTATATAACCATATTTTAAATAGTTGACTGTTTCATAAACATCCATAATGTATTATTTATTCAAGTTGTCAAAAATAATTTTTGAAGCTTCGCATTGAGGTAATGGGGATTACCTTACAATAAGGCTGCCTTATGGTCTAACACTATGATATATTAATAGGTACATTAATCTGGGACCATCTTTCCTTTGTTGGGCTAAATCCAATTTGATCATGTGTATATATATTTTTTATACTACTGAATTCCATTTGCTAGGGTTTTATTTAGGACTTTTGCCTCAACTCAGAAGTGAAAGTGGGATTGGTGGCTCCTTTTCTCCCTGTCAGGTCTGTTGTCTTGGTTATACTCACTTCATAAAATAGTTGGGATGGCTTTTCCTTCTTTTTTTTATGCTCTGGAACAGTGTGCAGATTGTTTGAAAGATCTTTCTGGTTGAGCTGGTCCCTGGGACCTTTTTTGGAGGAGTTTTCTTTTTAAATTATCTCCATAGTTTAAATTTTTTGCTGAGTTATATCTAAGTGTAGGTCTTTAAAATATTTGAAAATTAATTTTGCCTCATCTATATGAGCCCTTTGATCTGCCTGCTGAGATTATTTTTTACTCTGGAAGTTTTCCTTGTACATATTTTAGCTTATTGCTTTAGTTCTGCTCGATTTATTTCTCAAAAATAGCTTTAATTAATAGGTTGAATCACTGATTCAGCTTCTCTCTCATTATTTTCAGTTCTCTGTCCTTTTTCTCAGTCTTCTGGATCTCCTCTGCATTATCAGTTAGACATTTTTGCAACTTGGCTTATGTTCTTTAGGATCTCCAGTGTTGATTATTATTGATTGTATTTTTACTTTCTTGCAATCCTTCCTTTGCCTCAATCAGTTCCCTTTTCTTCTACGCTTGTTAGTAATAATAATAATAATAATGACTACTGCTTGTTAAGTATTTACTGCATACCCAGGCCCTGTTCTAGAGCCTTCCCTATACTTTCTCATTATTGGTCGTGTTGTTAGCATTAAAGCTCGAAGCGGCCTTGTGAAATAGGTTTCTTTATCCCCATTTTATAAGTGAAGAAACCAGAACTTTAAAGAGGTTATGTGATTTGCCCAAGGCTACTCTGATGGTCTGAATGTGTCCATCCACAATACGCATGTGGTGGTTAGAAGGTGGGCCTTTGGGAGGTGATTAGGTTACGAGGTAGAGTCCTCGTTAATGGGATTCGTGCTTTTGTAGAAGTCACTCCAGAGAGATCCCTAGCATCTTCCTCCATGTGCGGACACAGCAAGAAGACACCGGCTGTGAACCAGCAAGCGGGCCCTCACCAGAAGGTGACCACATGGGTGCTCGATCTTGGTCTTCCCAGCTTCCAGAACTGAGAAATAAATTTCTGTTGTTTATAAGCCACCCAGTGGGTGGGTATTTTGTTAGAGCAGCCCGAATGGACTGGCAAATGGAAGAGCCAGAATTTAAGTGCAGATCTACTTGAGGTCGATACCTATTAGCCATAATCAACTGGGCTTTTGCATCTCATCTTTTCCTTTTTAGCTCATCCCATTGTCCCTTATCTCTACTTTTGGCTTTCTACATTTTCTGTTCATAGAACCTGTGCTTCTCCTGAATCTTTCTGAAGAGACCTCTGCTAAAATCTTTATTTTCATTATAAATCATTATCAGCTATATATTGACCTCTGATCACGGTTCCCTGGTTAATTTCTTCCCAAACCTGTCGTTTGAGGTCAGGTTGATGTGCATGGCTTCTTCAGTTCCCAGTGGCCTTAGGCATTCAGTGTTCTACACTCCAGTGAATCTGATTGACATACTTGACATTTTCCTCCTTTTTGACTACCTGGTTCTTGGAAATGCTAGAAGAACCCCAGCATGCACAGCTAGCAGACTCTTCCTATCTCCATACCTTCAGGGCTTTACTTCGGGGGCATTTCCCAGGACAGTGTGCCCCACTGTCAGACCCTTTTCTTTTCTTACTCATTGTTTTCTGGGAGATGTGATCTCTAACTGCATATAGACAGGGGGAGGGGGAAGGTAATATAATTCTCTGCTCATTTCAAAAATTAGCACTGTCCCATCCCAGGCTGCCGTCCTGCTTCTTTTCAGGTGGGTAGGGTGGCTCTGTATCATGAGGCAAATGGGAGTTGCCAGCCCTTGTTTCTTCAGTCCAGCTTCTTTGGCCTTACCGCTTACAGAAATTTCTCCAAGATTCTCTTGGGTATTATAGGTTGTCATTCAGTCCTTGTTTTTCACATTGTGATGAGTTTTCATCTTATTCTAACTCATCACAGCATCTTATTCATCATATTCTATGTCTGTGTTATTTTAGTAGGATATTGCTCAAGAGAAGCAGCATTGGTGGCTAATAGGAAGATACCATTTTAACCGGGGCGCCTGTCACCATGCTGATCTTTATAGTTGCCAGACTCCAGGAATCTTCACTGAAGTCTGACCTTGAGTAAAATGAGCTAAAATCAGAGTCAACCTGGAGCAACTAGATCATGAATTAACACTAGGAAAGCTGATTCTAAAACCTTGAGGAGAAAACTGTAATTGATCTCAACAGCTTTATGCAGCTATTACATATTTATATCAACTCTTATCAGAATAGCCGGTTTCACTTACATATAGATGAGAGTTTGGCTATAAGGAGAAACCTGGTTACAGTTCTTCCTCCAGAGACTTTTTCTGTGTTCATTGACAGTTTCATTGCCTGAAGTAGAATTTAATAATGTGCTATAATAATGTGACTAAAACCCAAGGAAACAGGGCCTGGATCTGGCTGATTTTAGAGCAGTGATTCATTTCTTTCACTTTTCTCACTTGATGTCACTTAGCACTGCCCTACTTTGTAGGCGTAAAAGTACTGGGTACATCTAAACATGTTGGATCCATTAGTATAAGAAGCCCTGAAATAAACTAGCTTCATTTCATGAAAGGGAGAGGCAAAGGCATGTTTTTTAGGATGCGATGTTTGGGAAAGCTGACTTTTTTTTTTTTAAATCTCCTTTTACAATCTGAGGGCGATCCATGAGGCTTCTCATTCTCTGTCATCATTATCTGAAAATTTGAGGTGGTTATTCTGAGTTTGTCACCTGGGAACCACATGCAGCAGTGGGGAGTTTGTTAAGAACTCTATATATGCAGTCTCTATAAGGACATGGCTGCATGACATTGTGAATATACTAAAATGTTGCTGAAATGGACACTTTATTATTTTTCTTAGCTAAACATCTTTAATGTTTCATACAGCTTAGCATATTTTATTTCATTTTATTTTATTTTTGTGTGTTTGAGACAGACAGAGAGGGAGAGGGAGAGAGCATGAATGGGGGGGAGGGAGCAGCAGAGGGAGAGGAAGAAGCAGACTCCCTGATGAGGGGGAAGCCCAATATGGGGCTCGATCCCAGTACCCTGGAATCATGACCCGAGATGAAGGCAGACCCTTAACCAATGGAGCCACCCAGGCGTCCCTGTCTTCTGCCTGTTTTTTTAAATTAGATTATTCATTTTTAGGGTGTTGAGTTTTATAAGTTCTTCATGAATTTTGAATACTAACCCTTTACCAGATATGTCATTTGCAAATATCTTCTCCCATTCAGTAGGTTGTCTCTTAATTTTTCAATTGTTTCCTTTGCTCTGCAGAAGCTTTTTATTTTGATGAAGTCCCAATAGTTTACTTTTGCTTTTGTTTCCCTTGCCTCAGGAGCTGTATCTAGAAAGAAATTGCTATGGTCAATGTCAAAGAAGTTACTGCCTGTGTTTTCATGTAGGATTTTTTTTTTTTTAAAGATTTTATTTATTTATTTGAGAGAGAGAGAATGAGAGACAGAGAGCACGAGAGGGAAGAGGGCAGAGGGGGAAGCAGACCCCCCGCTGAGCAGGGAGCCTGATGTGGGACTCGATCCCGGGACTCCAGGATCATGACCTGAGCCGAAGGCAGTCGCTTAACCAACTGAGCCACCCAGGCGCCCTCATGTAGGATTTTTATGTTTCAGGTCTCACATTTAGGTCTTTAATCCATTTTGAATTTATTTTTGTGCATAGTGTAGGAAAGTCATCCAGTTTCTTTATTTTGCATGTTGCTGTCCAGTTTTCCCAACACCATTTGTTGAAGAGATCATCTTTTTCCAGCTGGATATTCTTTTCTGCTTTGTTGAAGATTAATTAACCATATAATGGTAGTTTCATTTCTGGGTTTTCTGTTCTGTTCCGTTGATCTATGTGTCTGTTTTTGTGCCAGTACCATACTGTCTTGTTCACTATAGCTTTGTAATATAACTTGAAATCTGGAATTGGGAAGCCTCCAGCTTTGTTTTTCTTTTTTATGAATTGGACACCCTAAAATGGTTAATTTTATGTTATGTGATTTTCACCTCAATTTTTAAAAATACAACTTCTTAGACTCTATTATAGACTTACTGAATCTGAAATCCTGAGGTCTGGGTCTAGGAATCCTTATTTTTAAAAAATAACTTAGGTGATTCTTTTGTATACAAAAATTTGAGAACCTCAGATCTAAGGTAACTTATTCAAACCTTGGGAATTCACCTAACAAGGAATGTATATATACTTATTGTATACATAATAATTATTTAAATAGCTGTATATATAATATACATATATGCAGGAGTACAATACATATATATGTATACATATACAAGTGGTGCTTGAATAATGTGGGGATTAAGGGCACTAAGCCCTCCGGCAGCTGAAAATCCACACAGAACTTTTGACTCCCCAAAAACTTAACTGCTACTAGCCTATTGTTGACCAGAAGCCTTACCAATAACATAAACAGTTGATTAACCCATATTTTGTATGTTATTTGTACTGTATACTATATTCTTGAAATAAAGTAAGGTAGACAAAAGCAAATATTATTAAGAAAATCATAAGACAAAGTGCATTTACAGTACTGTACTATATTTATTGGAAAAAATCTGCATGTAAGTGGACCCAGAAGTTCAAAACTGTGTTGTTCAAGGATCAACTGTGTTGATCCAGCTGGGTTTGAAGTTTAACCTCATCTGGATGTTTTCATTTCAGGAAAACGTGCCCATTTCTAGAACAGACTCTTGAAAAAAGCTAATAAGAAAAATTTAAATTATTCTGCTCTCCATGCCCTTATTACATATATAATTACAACCTTGGTAGTTTAATGTCACTCTTTTTACAATGTGTGATTATTCATGTTGTTAACAAATATTACCTGTCCCATTATAAACATAATATTCTGCTATTTGTATACAAAGATAACCCTTTGAGTCCTTCTCTGATAGGATATGATCAGAGTTTAAGTCCCGGCTTTCCTGCCAGTCGGTTATGTAGACGGTAGCCTCAGTTTCATGATCTGTTAAATGCAGGTTGGCTGATCATTCATTTATTCACTCAGTCTCTCATTTGTAGATTGAAAGATAAACAAGACATAGTTCCAGCCCTTGGCAAACTCACAGCCTAGTGAGGCAGACAAGCAAATGAATGATTATGATGCCAGGGGAGCGTGTTTGGGTGTAGCCCAGGGTATTGTGTGCACGTAGTAGGAGCGCCTACCAGAGCCCAGGGGTCTGGGGAGGCTTTCTGAGATTTACGGGTTGGGAATGAGTTGGCCAGATAAATAGTGTGCAGTTGGGAAAGGGATTGGACAGCATTCTCCACTGTGAGAGGGGAACATAAACAGGGGCAGAGGGGGGAGAGCAGTTCTGTAGGAGGCTCGGGCTGGAGCCCTGAGTGCAGGAAGGGGGATGATCAGATGGGAGGCTGGAGAGCATGGCGGGAGAGCCTGCGTGCGCACCGGACGGAATCTCCAAGGGACAGTGAAAGCTGTAGGGAGGCATTGACAAGTTTTAAGCAGGATCAGATTTTCACTTTAGGGTGGGTGTGGAGCATAGTTGGAGGCAGGCAGACCTTTTAGGAGGCTGCAGCAGTGAAGGGAGTAGGAAGCTAAGGAGGGGCTGGGTGAAGGCAGTGGGGGAAATTGATGGTGATGAAAGGGCAGATTGAAGAAATGTTGTTAACAAATATTGCCTATCCCATTATAAACATAATATTCTGGAGATCTTGGACCGGTTATCTCTAAGAGTTCTTGTTACAGGAGAGTTCATCGTTCTGTCACTCTGTGTTTAAATACCTTTTGTCAGTGCTGGTGATGGCCTTTGATGGAGGCATCCTTTCTGCTGCCGGCGGGATGCATTTGCGGAGAGCCGGAAGCGTGGCCAGAGAGCCCATGTGTCCACTTGATCCACTATGAGATCCATAGTCCACTTGAGACTGGGCTGCAGCTCTGCGATAATATTTAGAAATGTGCAGAAATGGGGCACCTGGGTGGCTCAGTGGGTTGAGCTTCTTCCTTCGGCTCAGGTCATGATCCCGGGGTCCTGGGATTGAGCCCCGCATCGGGCTCCCTGCCCAGTGGGGAGTCTGCTTCTCCTTCTGCCCCTCCCCCTGCTCGTGCGCTCTTCCTCTCTCTCTCTCAAATAAATAAATAAAATCTTAAAAAAAAAAACAAAAAAACTAGGAAGACTAGATTGATCCTTCCCCCAGCCAGAAGTCATTAATCCATTTTACCTCTTCAGACTTTTTTTGTTAATGTCCATACTGAAATTATGTTGAATCACCTTAAAATATTATTATTAATAGTAGTAATCATACAGATTTGTTCATTAGTATATTGAGAGAAAATGATGACCAATACACTTTAACGGCCTCCAGGACAATCTTGTGTTGGTATTCTCTGTGACAAACCATTGAATCCATAAGCTCTAAGGCAAAGATGCTTCTCATTCCCTAAGTTTATCAGATAAATCTCCAAAGTTTTATTATATTGCTTATTATTTGCCATTATACAATATTGCATTATTGACATTTTGAATTTTTTATCATGAGAAACATGAAATGATCTTTATTTTCATAATTCTGGGGGTTTATGAGTAATGGAAGACACATAATGAACTGAGCATAATTATTGACAATATTGCAAGAAGCTTTCCAATTGGTTTGGGTTGACTTTCTCGTCCTGTTTTTCATTCCATTTTAGAGGCCACATTTAAGATGGGTCCATTTCTTCTGTTGTTTACTTCTCCAAACTCTTTGGAGGCAAAGCTCCCTGGGAAGGGGAGAGGAGTGTTAGGAGGACAGCCTGCTGTGGAGGAGAAAGCAAGGTGAAAGCAGATTCTGTATGGAAGCAGTCACGTGGGGACCAGGGTCGGCAGGAGGAGGGGGCTGAGATAGTCAGGTCACCGCAAGCTGTGGGGGCAAAGACACAGTCGGTAGTTGGAGGATGAAAGAGGGGATGAAGTGGTTTAGGAATTAGTAGTTTATGAATCACCAGAAAGTAGACTGGATTGCAAGTATTTTTGGTCTGGAATTTTTTTTTAATCTATGTCAGTAATAATAAGATGGAAGATACAAATTTAGGTTTCAGAGGAGGGACCAGTATGTTCAGTTGAACAACAAAAGCTGTGTATTGTTTATATTCCCATCTTCCAGAATGTGAACGTGGGGATTTATTCCGGAGGAGTTTAAGAAAACAATAGCCAAAATGTGTTCACACGGCTAACTTTTCCCTACGAAAGAACCCAAACGTCTGATTCTTCCCTATTTTCCTCGCACACATGGGGTTCTCCTGGAGGCAGTGGTAACTGCTGCGCCTGCGTGTGGAATATATTTGAAAAGGGGCATTTACTTGAAATGTGGAGAGTTCCCGGGCTAGCTTTTGTTTGGGTCCTGTCCCAGGTTCCTCTCCACTCAGGCTTTATACAGCAACGCTGTGGTTCTCTACCTTGGTCTGAAGCCCTCTGCTAGCCTAGGACAGATTCCTGACCCTTCCCTCCCCGGTTCTGGAGACTTGCTGGTCCTCCAGGGTCTGGGAACCAGGGCCCGAGCTCTAGTGGGAGATGGCCCTGCTGTGCTTGGCCTCAGACAGGCTGCATAGACTCTGCTTTCAAAGGCATGAGACCCTCTTTCCCCCCCCCCCCCCCCGTCCAGGCCTAAAAACAATAATAAAAATATATTTGGAAAAACCCCAGTTGCCTCTCTCGCTGACTTTGGCAGTAGGTACAAAGCACCAACAAAGTGTGGCATACAGAAATTCTGCCTTCCAGGTTTGTTCCTTCGTACAGAGCAACCTTTAACCTTGTGGGGCTTTTTTTTCATGTTTTCTTAATCAGAAAATATTTCAGAGATTATTGGCACCACACATTTATTTCTTCCCGGCAGTTTTCACTTTGAACCAACTGTAATCTCTGTGATCTCTTTTCTATTTTTCTCTCACAGTATGGGCCACAGCTATCAACCTCCTCTAAGATAACTGTTCCAAGTACGGTGATTTTTTTCTTTTATCATTTCCATCCCAGATTACTTTCTTACTTGTGTGGATTTTTACTTATTTATTTTTAAAGATTTTATTTATTCATTTGAGAGAGAGAGACTGCATACAAGCCGGGGGAGCAGCAGAGGGAGAGGGAGAAGCAGACCCCCCGCTGAGCCAGCTGGGACCCGGATGAGGGGCTCGATCCCAGGACCTGGAGATCATGACCTTAGCCGAAGGCAGACGCCCAACTACCTGAGCCACCCAGACGCCCCACTTGTGCCGATTTTTAAAAAATAAGGATTGTCTCAAAAATTTGAACACACATTAAAAATGACATCCATGGCTGTGGAGAATACCAAAAAAAAGAGAAAAAAGCTGGTATCTCTGTCCTCAAAGCAGCTTGTGATCGTGACATATTCTGACAGACACACACAAATTAGTCGAAAGTGTAAAAGAATGGGGCTGAGGGAGAAGGGAGTGCTGTGTTTGGACTGAGAATGCCAGCTTTACGGAGCCACTTTATTTTTTTTAAAGAATTT
Source organism: Mirounga leonina (assembly GCF_011800145.1). Lineage (NCBI taxonomy): Eukaryota > Metazoa > Chordata > Mammalia > Carnivora > Phocidae > Mirounga > Mirounga leonina. The sequence goes on along the minus strand of NW_023270426.1, from coordinate 50,005,537 downwards.
ATTTATTTATTTATTTGGAAGAGCTCGAGAGAGAAAGAGTGCGCGCCTGTAAACGAGCCCGGGAGGAGCAGAGGGAGACGTAGAGACTCTGCGCTAAGCGTGGAGCCTGAAGAGGGGCTCGATCTCATGACCCTGAGATCATGACCCGAGCCAAAACCAAGAGTCAACCCCCCCCAACCAACTGTGCCACCCAGGCGCCCCAGGAACCACTTTAAAACCCCACTTTGGTGTCATGTTTGCTGTTAGAAGGTGCTTCTCAGGTCCACGGGTAATGCAGCAGGCTGAGTGGTGGGGCGTGCTGGCAGTCCAGTCTCCAGGAGCACCCTGTGTGCAGTACAGAGTTCATGTCTGTGACTCCTGGAAGGAGTGGCATGATTAGGGCCTGTGGCAGGTTGTGATCATCAGGGTGTCGCCAGGTGAGGTCACCTGACCAGGAGAGGTCATTTGTCTTCTTGGCAACAAGAATTAGTAAGTATGATGACTCTTTTGTTTGAGACAACCGTCTGCTGAGGTCTCCTGAGGAGACCTGAGGCTAGGTGAGATAGGGTCTCTCAAAGAATACCTAGTGTGGTGGGAGTGGTCTTTAATTCAGATTCCCTGGGGATTGGGAATGGGGAGGGAGCCAGGCCAAGTGTATGGTTTAGAAAAGTCCTTTCCCCACATCCGTGGCTCTCACACATCCCCTAGAAGGACTTGTGTTTATTCCATGACCCCCAGGCTGAAAATCATTTAGGAAGGAGAAGTAGTACTGGTAGCAGTGTGAGTGGTCAGGAGCAGGACAAAAAGTATGCTGAGCCATTAGTCCACCTCAGTGTCTAGCATAGAACTCAGGGAATGCTTGCAGGTGGAGAAGGGTACGTGCATCCTAGATACAACAACACAGGCCATCATTCAAGGTCACGTGGGTGGAATAGAAAGAAGAAGTTTGGAGGAGGGAGCATCTGAATGGGGGTCATCAGGGAGGACTTCATAGGAGAGATTCGATAGAAATTAAACTGTGCTTCCTGATCGGAGACTTACGGGTAGGTGAATGGAAAGAGTGGGGAGGGCATTTTGGGCATGGAGAGAGACCTGAGCAGACATGCAGGAAGAAGGGTGCAAAGGTGTGTTCTGGGCTTGGTGACTAGGCCAGTCCAGGCTTACCACTGGCGTTCAAAGGGATACACAAAACCACAGTATAAATAGGATGCATCTTCTTGAAATGTTAATTTTGCTTCCATATATAGAAAGAAAAATACATAACTTACCTGGCTAATAATTTAAAACATATAAAATTAAAACAAACAAGGGCAAATTTTGGAACAGAATACAATTTTTCGGATCTTGTAAAGTTCAAAATCTCAGGTTTCTACTCTTTTCTTTTGATCCTTTGATGGAAGAATTAAAAATATTTTAAAGAATCAACTCTAGGGGCACCTGGGTGGCTCACTTGGTTAAGCATCTGCCTTCAGCTCAGGTCATGATCTCAGGGTCCTGGGATCGAGCCCCACATAGGGCTCCCTGCTCAGCGGGGAGCCTGCTTCTCGTTCTCCCTCTGCCCCCTCTCCTCCCTTGTGCTCTCTGGCTCTATCTCTCTGTCAAATAAAATCTTTAAAAAAAAAAAAATCAACTCTGTTCATCCACAAAAAAATGCCCACTAATCCTTACTTAGAGCTTGAGGCAGGAACTATGGTTCCTCCTAAGTGCCTGTGAAGGTGGGGGGCAGGAGGTCCTGCACTTGGCTGCCTGGCTGGGGATTCTGCTTAGCTGTTGAGAACGCCAGTTGGAGGCCCAGCCTCTCTGACGCTGCGTATCCTAGACAGCAAATCCTGATGGTGGTTAGCGTGGGCCCTCTCCAGAATGTGCCTCTGTCCCACACAACAGACATGAGGTATCTCTGTGCTCTGGTCGGGGTGTGGAGTCTACATTCTTGCTAAGAATGCAGAGAGGCCTGGCTATCTCCTAGCATAATAGATGGAATGAAGGGTCTCCAGAGGCACTTCCTGAGTCTTCAGTTCTTTCCTTTCTCACCTGCTGGTCCTCAGCCCTACTACATTCCTCTGTCTGCTTCTCCAGCCCTTCTGGCTCCCTGCGCTCCCCAGGCCCAGGCCCCATGCTAGTCCTTTATCTTCGGTATGTTTGGGTTGTGAATCATTAAATAGATTAGATCACAGATTCCGGTTTTTCCTAGGCAAAGGCCATCCCCTCCGTTTCAAAGCTGTCTCCGGCCGTTCCCAGCTTGGAGAAAAGACCCCCTGCAGTCTCTCCAAGCTAGAGTAGCATCAGAGGCCAACAGGAGCAGAATTGGTCGTGGGTGAAAGAGCCTCTAGACCTGCATTTACCATTTCTATTTTAATTTCCATGTATTTTGGCGTGTGTCACATTGATTTTGTTATAAGATTTTCTTTATTTTAATATCAAACTCTGTCCAGGGTTATAGACTGCTTTCTTGTATCACGGTCATCTACTCACAAGTTAAAGGAATTAAGAAAAGCCAAGAAGAACTCAGTGAATCCAGTACTCAGTAGTGCCCTGGCTTTCCTTATTCAGTAGGGAAAAGGATCTAGATCTGTGCTGTCCAGTAGGTGCCCATTAGCCACTGGTGGCTATCACGCATTTGAAATGTGGGCTAATTTGAATTGAGAGGCGCTGTAAGCACAAATAAAGGTGTGCTGTAAGCATAAATAAAATAATACAATTGTATTGATGACATGGTGGAATGATAATATTTTTGATATATTAAGTGGAATAAAATATTTATCAAAAATAAATTTAACTGTTTCTTTTTAAAGTGTGGCCACTAGAAAATTTTTACATTACATATATAGCTCAGATTATATCTCTTTTGGACAGTGCTGCTCTAGACTGTAGCTTTGTAATTATAATAATTCCTACCTCTTGGGAGTACCCCAGGGATTGTTTATGGTAGATCTTCTCTCTAATGACCAGGCTTAGATGGAATACCACGAAATAGACTGTAAGGCACCACAAAGCAGGAGCTGGGCTCATTCTGTTAAGGAGGCTTATAAACTGGTTTTGAAGGAAAATCCAAAAAGAGTTTTGAGCATTGACAGCATCATTGGAAGAAGGGTATTGCCTCCCAGTGACTCCATAGAAAGATGTAATTTGTTTGCATAATCTGGAGTTGGGATGTTAGGAAGGAAGGAAGGAAGGGAGGGAGGAAGGAAGGAAGGAAGGGGTCTCATTACTTGAAGTCTATTCCTTCAGGGAGTACAGAGATTTCCCAGACGCTCCCACCGCTAACCTTGCATAGCCACCCCCCCCCACCATTACCGACACCCCCACCAGAGTACTGTTGCTTTTTAAGGTCTTTTAAAAATATCTTTTGTTGTAGAGCTGCACTATCTTCTAATTCTCTGGGGTAGATTAGAAATAATCATCACCTTTTTCTAAAGAGAGACATAATCACAGAGAGGTAACTGAAATGGTTTGAAAATGTAGATTTTTTTCCTTTCCATTCCAGCTGCTGGATTCATAGTCTCACACGGCTCTGTGAGTTCGAAAATGTCTTTTGTTGGCAGTGGATCACGCCATTCTGAAAAATGAGGAGGTGTGTCTCATTCTCTCTTTTTTATTGAATTCTACACTGTGCTTTGTTTAATAATACAGTTACTTATAAAATGTTTAGAGAGTTAAGAGAGGTAAAGGAGAATTGAATTCTCGAACTTGGTACTCTTCCCTTTCTGCCCGTAGAGATAGAAAGGACTTAGGCCTCGTCACTGGCTTCTTGGAGGCAGAGTGGCTGGGAAGCCTTCATTCTCACTTCTCACTGCTTTATTTGTCAGCGCATAATCTTGAGCAGTTCACTCAGTCTTGTTGCTGCGTATGACTGAAAGGCAAAGGCATCGATTTCCTCCGTGCGAACTTACTTACTTTTTTCCTTGGGTGTCTGTCCTTTTGTCGGCAATATCTTCTCATGTCTTGAAGCGCTAACTGATTCTGGAGCTTTGGCAAGATAACTTGTTATGCTGAATGCAGAGACCACGTTCCTGTGGATTACTGCACCGCCTCTGTAACCATCAACCAGGGATTCTGTTGGGAATTGTAAATGAGAGAGAAAGGATGGGTCATGCTAATGAGGTGTTCTAAGTCTGAGGGTTCAGGAAGGAGCAGACATAAACAGCTTCTTCCTTGAAGACTCCCCGCCAGTCAGCCACTGTTGGCTTCCTTAAGACGTCGGGACTTGAACCCGTGAATGTGTGTGTAGAACCTTGAGAGATCAGCGGATCTTTCTCCCTCTCTTGTATGTATACAATATGTGAAGAGTAAAAAGTAGGAAACATAACTGGAAAAGAAAAATCATTTTAAATGTTGGTATTTGGGGACAATGCTTTGCTCTTAAAATTGCATGCTATTTTCTCAACTCCAATTCAGTCTATTCCCTGAACAACCGTCTCTTTCCCCTTGCTCTCTTTTATTGTCCTTGGCATTGGGCATCCATCTCTCATCATTGGAACTTAGTAATGGATCTTGATTTTGTTCTAACTCAGAGAGCACACTAGAAATTGATAACACATTTTAACTTCAAAAGGCTGCCCAACTCAAATGCCAGGTAAAGCAATATAATGTACCAAAAAAATATTCTAGCTTTGGGTCAATGCAAAATTCCCTGGAAAATGACCTACTTGACATGTTGGGGACAGGGTGAGGATAGAAAACCAGTTCTGGACAAGGCCGGGAGTAGGGGGCTGAGCTGGATTTAGGACTGGTTGCAGAAGGTTGATGGCAAGTCTGATCTGTAATGGCCCAGGAAACATGGCAAGTTTGAGATCCATCTCGAAGAGAGAGTGGTTAAGACAAGGCAGGGGTCCTGTAATGTATGGTAACGTAACATAAAAACAAAACAAAACAAGACGAGGCAGGGGTCCTGTAATCAGACAAACCCGAGCTCAGATTCTCATTCTACCACTTACTAATTGGGTGACTTTCGGTAAATTTCTGAGCATCAGTTTGCTCATCTGCAAATGGGGATAAAGCTTACTCACAGGACTATTGTGAGAAGTAAAATAAGATTCCTATAAAGTACCTGATACCAGGCCTGGTGGGAAGTAGGAATTTAACAATTACAGCTATTATTACTATCCTCACAAGCTGGGCTTTTGCCATTTTGTATTGGTGAGGACATCAAAGCAATAATCTCTGGGCAATGTGTTGTATAAATATTGTATCGTATCAGGATTCAAAGAATCCAGATTGAAGCAGGACCTCATTCAGCTGTGCTACATGAGCAGAACCCAGCACCTCCTAGAAAAGGAGGTCCCCAGGGCTAGGCAGGCCATTGAGACCTTGTTTTCAGGAAACTAGAATTCATGTTTGGAAACAAGTCAGAAGCCCACACTTAAGCAGTTGGAGGTGGGTGGGTGGATGTAAGGGTTAGAAGAGCTATAGACTCCAGTTGAAGCTCTCAATAACCAGGGCTGAGCAGAGCTGAACCTATATGTTGAAGGCCCCAGAATCTGCAACTGGGCAGGACTGGGGCAGGCAGAAGCCCCATGGTCAATTTCTGTCTTTAAATATTACTGAAGTTCTTAAACCACTGAATGGCAACACCCTGGTTTTAAGTCTTTTCCCAGAATGTGAGTGAGGTAGGTCTATGTTTTTCTCCACTTTTAGGTGAAGAGATGGGCCTAAGGGACAGTGATCCATAGTTAAAAGCAAACCAATTGTGTCCGTTGGCCCTAGGCTTTCATTTAGAAACCACACTTACTAAGACAGTGTGTCACCCACAACTCTGTGTGTCATGGCGGATCCTTGTAGCCCCATGTTTTGCTCCAACTGCTGCTCTGGTGGCCAGTTCATAGTAGGCTTTGGTCAGCTTCTCACAGGGCAACCATCATGCCTTGCCTTAAGTCCACATGTTCTCCAACACTGAGATGTGCTGAAGTTGATGCCCGTGGGGCCACGCTCACTCATTGGGAGCCAGTGCATGAATGTTTTCCCCCTATACCCCCCAGAGTGACAGTTCTGAGATGAATTACTTGGGATTCTCAAAGGGGACCGGTGAGATTGAGCATGAGTCACCTGTGGCAGTGGCCAGCTTGATATCACATCCGTGTGTGGCTTTCTCTCATTCCTTGTTCAACAACTCTGGCCTCTCATTTCTGCTCCCTGGGATCGCTTCCAAAATAAACTACTTGCATGCAAACTGCTGGTTTTGGCTCAAAGACAGTGTCAGAAAGCATTTCTTCGTAGCCCCATGTTCAAACTGACTCCCACAGTCTTCACCAAATCCTAGTATGTTGAAGTTAGAAAGGCTAAGAGCCTCATACTATACATGAGGAAATTGAGCCTCAAAGAGGTTAAGATCCTCTCTATGGTCGCACAGCTGGATTGAGGCAGATGTGGAAGTAGAACTCTGTTCAAGTTTTTTTGGTTAATGGTCTTTCCTTTAAAACTGTCACTCGTTCTGTTTCTTAAATGGTTATGTGCTGGCTCTAGAGCCATTGGGCTTCCAATAGGAAGAGAATTAGTGATGACAAAATTTGGCCAAGGAAACATTGATGATACTTGGTTTTGGGATACCTGAGGAGCCATGGAATTTAATGAGGTTGAGTTTAATGAAAAGAGAAGGGCAAAGTTGTATGAAGAAGAGAATATAGGGGTGCCTGAGTGGCTCAGTCATTTAAGCGTCTGACTCTAGATTTCGGCTCAGGTCATGATCTCAGGGTCATGAGATCGAGCCCCACATCGGGCTCTGTGCTCAGTGCGGAGTAGGCTTGAGATTCTCTCTTCCTCTCCCTCTGTCCCCTCTTCCCTCTCTCTCTCTTAAAAAAAAAAAAAAAGAAAGAAAGAGAATATGATGTGTGTGGGGGAATGGGTGGTATAGGGAAAGGGGATTAAGAGTACACTTAACCTTGAGCACTAAGAAATGTATAGAATTGTTGAATAATTATATAGTACACCTGAAACTAATATAACACTGCATGTTAATTATACTTCAATTAAAAAATTTAAGACAAAACAACAAAAAAAGAAGAGATTATAACAATGCGCCATGAAATGTGAGCTGGGTAAGGAGGGAAATTTAGGACTTGGTGGAGGGTTGTTAAGATGTGGTAAAAAGGTAGTGTGATTGAAGGACTGTAAATCCTGATGGTGGTTGAAGAATTATTAAGTGAGGTTCTCGATCAGTGTTGTCCAATAGAAATCTAATGCAAACCACAAATGTGAGCCACACCTGTATTTTAAGTAGCTATGTTCAAAAAAACTAAAAAGATATAGGTAAAATTAGTTTTAGTAATATATTTTATTCAGTGTAATACAGTTAAAATATTATCATTTCAATTAGTAATCAATATAAAAAGTTATCAGTGAGATATTTTACAATATTTAAAAAAAAAACACAGTAAGTTTGTTGTGTATTTTATGCTTGCAACACATCTCAACTCAGACTAGCCTCATTTTAGGTGCTCAATAGCCAAATGTGCCTAGTGGCTACCATTTGTTTTTTTTCCTCCCAGCTTGATTGAGATATAATTGACAGATAACATTGTGTAAGTTTAAGGTGCACAACATGATGATTTGATACAAGTCTATGTTGCCAAATGATTGCCACAAGAATGTTAGTTAACACATCTGTTACCCTATGTAGTTACCTGTGTATGTGTGTGGGGGTGGGTGGGTGTGTGGTAAGAACATAAAAGTTTTACTCTCTTAGCAATTTTCGTGTATTCGGTACTGTATTGTTAGGTACAGTCACCATGCTATACATTAGGTCCCCAGAACTTATTCATCTTGTATCTGGAAGTTTGTACCTTTTGATCACCTTCACCCCGCAGCCCCTGGCGGCCACCAGTCTCCTATTATGAGTTCAGTTTTGTTTGTAGCTTTCACATGTAAGTGAGATCATACAGTATTTGTCTTCCTCTGATTTGTTTCACTTAGCATAATGCCTCAAGGTTCAAACATGTTGTCACAGATGGCAGGATTTTCTTCCTTTTTATGGCCGAGTAATATTTCATTATATTTATATATTCTTTATCAGCACCACATTTTCTTTATCCATTTATCCATCAGTGGACACTTAGGTTGTTTCATGTCTTGGCTTTTGTAAATAACACCACAGTGAACATGGGGTGAAGATAACTCTTCAAGATAGTAATTTCATTTCCTTTTGTCTATATACCCAGAGTTGGGATTACTGAATCATATAGTAGTTCTATTTTTAATTTTTGGAGGACTCTTCATACTGTTTTCCATAGTGGCTATATCAATTTACATTCCCACCAAGGGTATATTAGGGTTCCCTTTTCTCCACATCCTTGCCAGGACTTACTTCTTGTCTTTTCGGTGATAGCCATTCTGACAGGTGTGAGGTGATATCTCATTGTGCTTTTAATTTGCATTTTCCTGATGATGAGTGATGTTGAGCACCTTTTTGTGTACCTGTTGGTCATTTGTATGTCTTCCTTGGAACAATGTCCATTCATTCAGGTCCTTTGCCCATTTTTAAAATCAAATTATTTATTTTTATACTATCAGGTATATATCCTTTTATCAGATATATGGTTTTGCAAGTATTTTCTCCCATTCTGTAGGTTGCCTTTTAATTTTATTGATTGTTTCTTTTGCTGTGCAGAAGCTTTTTAGTTTGTGTAATCCCACTTGCTTTTGTTTTTGTTGCTTATGCTTTGAGTGTCATGTCCAAAAATTTATTGCCAAGACCAATGTCAAGGAGTTCTTCCCCCATGTTTTCTTCTAGGAGTTTCATGGTTTTGGGTCTTACATTTAAGACTTGAATCCATGTTGAGTTAATTTTTGTGAGTGCTGTAAGACAGGGGTGCAATTTTATTCTTTTGCATGTGAATATCCAATGTTCTAGTGGTTATCATTTTTAACAGCTCAGTTCTATAGCAGGTGAGCTGATGAGTTGGTTGGTGGTCACTGGAGAATGTGATGCTTGAAATTAAGATTGTGGAGGGTTTACAAATACTTGTAACTGCAAGGTCCAGAGGATGAGTCTGGGAGTGAGGTGCTACAGCAGGGTAGGGGATAAGATCATTGAAGGAGAGGAAGTCAGGTCACTAAGAGTCTAGGATTTTAGAAAGATCATCTGTATTGATATGGAAATCATCAGTGGTTTGCAGAGAGTGATGAGAATGGTACTGGCGAGAGTGATGGGATGCTAGGTGTCACAATCTTCAAGGAACATGGTAGCAGTGATCCCGGAGTCTAAAAACACCTGCAATAAAATAATTTAGTCAGTGGTATAGTCTGAGTGCATGAGCTTCAATCTGGGGGGCGGGGAGGGATGGTGATTAGAGAGAAGGATAGGAAAATTTAGGAAGTGCAGTGATGAACAGTAAGGACACAGAGGAAGCAGGGTCCTTCGGGGAGAGCCAGAGGCTCAGGACAGAAGGACTCCTGTTGATGGTGCTCTGTGAGAAGTGGAAGCAGAGGGGGAGGGTTCAGGAGCTGGAAAGAGTTAGGATTTGCAGTCAGATCACCACATGTACAGAACTCCTTGCAAATGAGAGTCTAGGTGCTGAAGGATCATCCCCCCCAACCTGCTTTTGGAGGTGTGAGTCGCTGCTGCTCACCCAGCCTTATCACCCACTGATGTACCTGCCCAGGTACCCACTGGCCAGCAGGGTAGAGGACCCTCTGAGACCTAAGTCCTCAGTGTATCTTTGGACCCCTCCCTTCCATCTTGCCTTCTGTTTGGGATATTCCTGTGATTACTGCCCCGTAATCTTGTTCCAGATGAATGGCTTCATCCAGACTTCATTTTTAAATAATAATTTACTTTATTTTTTAACTCATAAAGCACGAAGTACGAATTTTCAAATGCTTAAAAGTTTTTGAGTGAAAAATAAGTCCATCTACCTACCACTGTTGTTCAGCCTCTCCGTTTCTTTTCCCAGAGAACACCACTGTTACCAGTTCTGGAATTCACTTGCAGTAGAAAGTGCCTCTGCTCTTATTCCCTCCTTCTGCCGCTTTGTTATGTGAAGGAGACTTTCTCTGAAAATGTATTCAACGTTCGCCAGGATAATGGCTTGCTACACAGGAGTCTGGGTGCTAAGAAGCTCCTCCAGATCAGCCAAGTCTCCAAATTCGAATGTAGTCTTATGGTCTTATGGTTGGCTTATTGGAAAGCCCTTGATTTCTGGGCTCCAACAACTACATATAACCGCAAATCTCTGCAGTTCTTCTAGGGGTGTAAACTCTTTATTCCTTCATCTATTCAGCACATATTCTTTCAATGATTGCTTTATGCAAGGCTCCATGCTAAGCGCATAGAAAGTGAGTCAAACTTGACCAAACTCCCCCAGGCATTTGGACTGTCCACTAATCCTGCCTGAAGCCCAGTCCAAGCTAGCTACTGGCAATGGCAGTCTCCCCTTGTTCAGGAATGCAAAAGTGCTGACATTTGTGGTAAGGAGATATTGTTTATATGCAATAAGGATTGTGTGGTCCCCCCAGCATGCCCTATCCTGACTACTCTGCAGTCTGGCTATGACGGGCTCACTGGCACATCTGCATTCCCGTGAGAGCTCTAGAGTATCATTCCCACGCCCCGCCTCCATTGTCTTATCCCAGATTGGAGAACGGGGCTCCTAGTTTCCTGTCCTTGAAATTGTGCCCATATAGAAATTGCATACTTAAGAAAAATCTCCAAGTTTACTTGACTCGGTTTTGTTTCTCTTCCGCTACTGAACTGCAGCATTATATCAGCGTTGTCATGCAGAAGATAAAGGGTTAATTTGGGTAACCTTCATGGCAGAAGAGCGAAACAAACAAAAAGAGCTCTAGCACTTCATGCTTCTGTGAAAACCCAGTTAGTACTGTTTCATGGTTGTAATTTCTAATTCCTTTCTGAGCTGAGAAAAAAATGTTTTTGCTAATTAGATAATTACTTGGTCGTGACCTTTTGATAAAAACTTGCTTCGACTCTAAAAATGTCTGGAGAGGAATTACTTTATTTAATAAATCATTATTCTAACATCAAAAAATCAGACATTAAGAAAAGGTCTTGAAAGATTACAATTTTTATGCTAAACCATATAAGAAATACCATATTAGGCTGAAAGTTCTTCAAGTGTGTGTGTATGTGTGCACATGAAATTGAGATTTTTGTCCCCAAAGTGTATAAGACTAATTAATGTAGGATGTTAACCATAAGAGAAACTGAGTATGGATTTTGTGGGAGCTCTCTATATTACATTTGCAATTTTTCTGTGCATCTAAAACTATTCTAAAATAAAATGTTTTGTATATATATGGAAGACTTACAAATCAAATTAGATGTATTCTACTATAAACTGAATGAGAACATCCCTGAAAAGTTTCCATAAGTGTAATTCCACTTAAAAAAAGCTTTATTTAGGGCGCCTGGGTGGCTCAGTTGGTTAAGCGACTGCCTTCGGCTCAGGTCATGATCCCGGAGTCCTGGGATCGAGTCCCACATTGGGCTCCCGGCTCGGCGGGGAGCCTGCTTCTCCCTCTGACCCTATCCCCTCTCATGCTGTTTCTCTCTCTCTCTCTCTCTCAAATAAATAAATAAAATCTTTAAAAAAAAAAAAAGCTTTATTTAAAAATTGATAATATATTGCCTTCCTAAGGCTTCCGACTACATCTGATGGAGGTATTAGGAATGGTAGTTTTAGTACATAAAAGTACCGTCAGAATCTCCAGATGTGCAAATATGTTAACTATGAAATTGCATTTAGAATACTTAGTTGCTACACAGGGGACACTTTTTCTATGAGAAATAATAAATTACTGTTTACTAATAAATCTACTCTCTACCTGAATCAAAGTTACAGTAAAAAACTATGAATTCCTTGTGTTTCCGGTTATCTCATGATACAGATGAGATGGGCCAACATGAAGAAGTGTGGTGACAGTTTGAGTTTTGTCTATCTCTTGTTCTATTGTTGGTTTCTAAGAAATTAACTGATTTGGGCCAAATTTGATTGAAGAGTGTTCAGTATTCCGCAGTTCTCCTTGAACCTGTGGTTTAATTTGCCACCTTTAAATACAATTGCATTCAAACACAAAAGGATTTCATGTGAACGTGTATCCTATCATGTAAATAAATGTCAGTGAAATTAAGTAGGTGGGTGGGGTACAGGTAATGGAAGAAAAGTGATGATACTCACAAAAGTTCCTTTGTGGTTTACTGCTCAATATCATTTAGCTTCTATTTTTCTTAACAACAGAAAATTATCAGGAATATAGTTGATACATTCTTTAATTTAAAAGAAGTTTTGGCACAATGTATCACACAGCCCTAAAACTGTATTAGAAAGGCCTTTGAACTTGAGTTCCCTTGACCTTCCCAAGGCTGCTGATACACTGTCATTTTAAGTATCAGCTCACAAATCAACCCCTCATCTGATGTTCTCCCTCCCTGCACCCCTCATTGTCTCTCATATCACAGTGTTGGTTTTCTGCATAGCACTTATCACAGTGGTTGTTTTTCTGTTTTTGCTTACTTGTTTGTCATCTGTCTTCCTCACCAGAATTAAGCTCCAAGAGAGCAAGGACCTTATCTGTCTTGCTTATCACAATATCCCCTGTGCTTGGAACACTGGCACAGAGTAGGTTGATATTTTAATGTTTGCAGTTGCAAAACATATGTATAGGCATATATGCATTTATAGTTCCTGCTAGAAGACAGGCCAGAAAGATTCCCCTCCTCCCATGAATGAAAAACTACCTCTAGTTACTAAATTCTTTCCTAATTCCTTACTCTGTTTGATTTTCTTAGACACTGACATTGCTCTTAGGGCATGATAAATGATATAATTTAATAGGAAAATTGTAAATCTCAAGGGGAAAACTCAGCATTAAGGTAACACTTTATCTCTGGGACAAATCGATGTTTTAGCTCCTTTCTTTTGATTTTCGTTGGTAAGAGAAGGATGACTTTGGGGATGGGAAGGAGACATAGGTGGTCTTGGGGTAGGAGTCCATGGGGTCATTATCTCAGTGACCTCTCGTTCTACCTGAATATTTCCAGAAGACAGGCGAATTTAGTATTTTACCACATTAACCCAGAAGTTTGATCAAGTCTGCTCTTGGGTTTAGATAAGAAACCTTGTCCATGTGCCCAGGTCTAGTGTTCTTTGCTCTGGAATAGAACAGGCCAGGGAGGACCCGTCTCATTCTCCCAATAGTCAGGATACCTTGATGTACCTTGGCCTCTGTCTGCCTTAGAACCTGTAGGGGAAGCTTTTGCAGACCTGCTGAGAACCTGAAAAGAAATGTAAGATAGAGTGTGTGCTTATCATTAGCTGTTTACACATGAGATATTCATCCATGTCTGGGACATTTTGAATTTTATGGAAGTCATGCCCCACTTGCTGCATGTTCACCTCATCGAAAACTTTAGTAATTTTACAGTGAATCATTCATCTTAGAGGAAATTTGCAGTAAATGCTAATCTCAAAGCGTAAATGAAGTCACAGACTGAGATTACATAAGGGCTGCAGTAAGCAAGTAAACACCATTTAGATCTGACAGATGTCAGGTTTCATGTTACCTTCTGTTTCACATCCTCTCCTCCCTTTTATTTTTTTCCCCCAAATTAATGAAGTCTTTGTGTTTAAGAGAAAGCTATTTGACCTTCCCCGTCTCTGCCCCTAGGGCATCTTTTCTCTCAGAGTATAGAGTTAGCTCGCCTCAGACTGACTCGAGGGTTTTACTAATCATGATCCTCAATGTAGAAAAGAAGTTCCTGAAATCACTGGTTTCCTTTTAGTTACAGTATCAAGACAGCTCAGAAAAGTCCTTTATGCCATGACTGATGGAGCTCAAAAAAAAGAAGCCAAGGGCCTACATATGTCGCCCAGATAAATTGTTTCAATTGAGGTGGCAGCAGTAGTTAGTTGGTCTAGTAATTATCCGATAACTCAATAAGGTACCCAGGAAATGAATGGGAAACGGAAACCAAACTGATTTCACATTGATAGTGAAGACCAGATTTATTTGACATAAGGGAGTGTTTCTGCCAGAGTTGAGCTATGCCTCTTCTAGTCAAAAATATACAAGTAGGGACGCCTGGGTGGCTCAGTCAGTTAAGCGTCTGCCTTCGGCTCAGGTCATGATCCTGGAGTCCTGGGATCAAGTCCCAGGATTGAGTCCCGGGATTGAGTCCCGCATCGGGCTCCCTGCTCAGCAGGGAGCCTGCTTCTCCCTCTGCCTGCAGCTCCCCCTGCTTGCGCGCTCTCTCTCTCTGATAAATAAATAAAATGTTAAAAAAAAAATATATATATATATATACAAGTAAGGAAAGTTTAAGAGCTAAAGAAAGTAGTCTGTTGGTTGTCAGATTACCTGGAAAATTAACACGAATGTGTAATATCCATAAGAAGACATTCATGAAGTATAATGACTGTAAATTATCTTGGCACCATCCTATGGCTCTAAGTATTTGTGGGTCCCTCCATTGTGATATGTGGACCACCCTTTTCCAGCAAGTATGGCACTGAGAACTGGTGGGGACGTGGAGGGCTTGTTTCATTTTATATTTTTTTTAATAATTTGGCTCTAAAATATTCTTTTTCTCTCTAAAAAAGGTACTCTCTAGTTAATTACTTTCTTTTTTCTTTATAAATTAACATTTAAAATAATATGTTCTAACCTTTAGATTACCAGAATAGATTTTATTATACAATAAGCCACACTTATTTTAGATTGAGTATCAATTTTTGAAAGAAATCCTTAGTATCTTCCTTAATTTTTAAAAATTACTTTAATCTTGCTCTGATAAAATTAATATATGATCATGGTAGAAAACTAGAAAACTATTGAAAGGTATAAAGAGAAAAATGTAAATTATTATCTTAGCACCCAAGGTAAATACTTAACTTTCTACGGTAAAAATTTCTCTGACATTAAAAATTCTTCAAAAACATAATTTTTAAAAATAGCAATCATTTTAAGAAATCATGATCTGGGTAACTACAGCTAGACAAGAAAGATTTTTTTCCCTTTGGCTAAAAATTTGGGTACCTTTGGTATTTTGGCATAAACACACATGGTGGCAGAGAATAGTTGTGATGTATCTAACATGGCAAGTCCGTAAACACAAATGTGCAACACTGAGTCAATGTTGAAATGCCTAGAGGTTTTGTTTTTGTTTTTTTCCATTTCTTTTTTTTTTTAATTGTTTTAACTCACTTTTGTAAAATAAACTGATAAGACCCACGACATTTGTGTCTGATCATACCATGAGAAACTCGAGAATCAAATAAAATAGATTCCATCATACAGCAGGATAGGAAAAATACCAAATCTATCCCAAAGAGCTGCTTTTGCTGTGACTCAGCCTACTGCCTGATACTGAAAGTGAATTAAAACTACGTTTTAAAGCTCAGCTCCCATCGTGTTATTGGCTGGCAGGGAAAGGCCTGGGGAAGGAGGCACTGCCCTGGCCGACCAGGAAACATTCCTGCAGGATCCCACCGACTCACTGAGGCCTGTCCGCTGGGCTCAGCATGTTTTCAGTAAGCACGAACAGAGCTTTTAAGTGATCAAACTGATAACGGCTTCTTCTTTCTAAAGCCTTGAATATTCTTTCAGTAAAGCTTCTTTAAAAATAATTTCTGACCATATGTTTGGTTTCTATCAAGAAATGGGAATGGATAGTGGTATTGTGAATTGATCCCAAGAGAGAAAAGCTCCCATAAAATATAAGTGCCTTAGGTAGTTGGAGAAGCTCCTGTCTGACCACTTTTCCCTCTCATGAGTTCCAAATAGACCCACGTTGCGTTGCCTGGCTGAGGGAAAGGTTGCTGTTGCCGTAACTTGGATCCGTGCAGCACTTCCTGACCCACCTGCTGTGTTGGTAAACTTGAAACTGTCATGGCAAATATGTTTATTTGCTTTTCCCGGAAATGTGCTGTCCCTTTTTTACCTCCTGCCGAGAGAAACTGGCAGGTCCTTTTCCTGCTAGCCAAAAAACAGTGATGGGAACCAGGTGGAAGATACGGGTTTTAAAGTGTAGTCTTAATTCATTTTGAGTCCCATAAAGTAGGCTGAGTCACAGACAAGCTGTGGGCCTCACCAGATCACTCCATGACTTCCCGTTCCCTCTGGCAAAGCTCTCTCAGTGCACTATGCTGATATCACTGCTAGATGGTCAGAAATAGCTTGCTTGCGAGAAATTTGCCTGTGAGCTGTTAGGGCCGCCAGACAGCGTCACTGTCGTCCATTTTCTCTCTTTTTTCCTTCGTCTTCAAATTCATATGGTCTCGTGTACTACAAGAAGGGTATTAACCAACCTCACCACAGCCATTTGGGTTACAGATGGTGAAGGCCTGGTTACGTAACCATTCGTTACAAGTGTAGCTCCAGAGGCGCCTAGGTGGCTCAGTCGTTAAGCGTCTGCCTTCAGCTCAGGTCATGATCCCGGGGTCCTGGGATGGAGCCCCGCATTGGGAATCCCTGCTCAGCGGGGAGCCTGCTTCTCCCTCTGCCTGCCGCTCCCCCTGCTTGTGCTCTTTCTCGCTCTGACAAATAAATAAATAAAATCTTAAAAAAAAAAAAAAAAGAAAATTTGGTCCTACAGCATGGAGAAGGTGGTTATCACTTGAGTAAGGGAAGGGCCTGATGAACTGCTGTAAAGGGGCACCACCGTGAATCATCACAATTAGTTCTCCCTATGCCTCCTTCACTGTCTTTTTCACTTTTCCCAGCTGGCCCAGCTGGTAGCCTCACCTTCTACCTCTTTATCCCCGTCCACCTTTATCAGGATGGAAATTAAAAACAGACTATAGATGTCTGAGACCCGTCTCTAAAATCACCGTTCTTCTCCTTTTGCCACTCAGAAAGTTACATAATCCATAGAGTTTTTCCATGTTGGAGTCAAAATAATAGAAATACGCTGGAAGGGTTAAACATACTTTAACAGTTAACCACATAACTCAACTGAAAGGACCCCTAGTCCACCTTTTCCTTCGCTTTACATCCAAAATAACTATTTTGGCAGAGCCAGAGAAACCTCAGACCTGGTGATCAGACTAGGAGTGTCTGTTGAGTACTTTATATGCATTTGTATATACTGAGCACTCGGTATGATGAGGCTCCAGTATTCATTTACCTGCTCACTGAAAACATTCTGTTCTTTCATCCTGCTGTTTTTTAATACATTCTATTCCCATGTATAATTTTTCTTCTTCTTCTTCTTCTTCTTTTTTTTTTTTATAATTTTTCTTCTTTAAGACTCATGTCAAGCATTACCTCTTCTGCAGAGGCTTCCCTGACCCTTCCAGACATAGTTATTTCTTTCTCTGTGACCTTCAACGAAGCAGTTCACACTTCTATTAAGGCACATCATAGGGATGCCTGGGTGGCTCAGTCGTTAAAGCATCTGCCTTTGGCTCAGGTCATGATCCCAGCGTCCTGGGACCGAGTCCTGCGTCAGGCTCCTTGCTCAGTGGGCAGCCTGCTAATCTCCAAGATGGTAATTGACCTTACTAATACAACTAGTGTTGTGTGCTGAGGTCTCTATTTTAGATTCTCTCCAAGTACTTCCTTTTTCTGTCTTTTTAATTATTATTTTCATTGCAGTCAAATAATGTGATAGAGAACCGGACAGGCTTCAGGAAAAGAAGTATGATTGTGGCTTTGTTTCTAAGTAGCTGGGCAGCTTCTCACATGCTGTTCATCTTTCTTGACTTCGTTGTCTTCATAATGATCTCTCAGATACTGTTTGAGATTCTGTACTCCAACCGTGGAAATTCAAATACTGTTTTCTTTTAGGCAGGTTCACAATCTTCTCTGTGTTTTCAAGCCGGGCCGCCTAGAAAGCCTACCCCAAAGATTCAGATTCACAAAGTGATTCTGCAGTGTAGTCAGTCAGTTTGAAGGATGAAAACCACTGGTATAGTATAGACCTAGAGACTCATTATTATAAAACCTTCTCCTTTGCCACATTTTTTCCATCCTTAAGAACAATTTTGCCATTCAGCAAATAACTACCTTTATAATTTAATCCTCACAAAAGTTAAGGGTCAGCCATTTTCTCTTTGTGTGGCTTTTTATGAACATTTTACATTGATTCAGTACTAACTTGTGTTCTTGCCTGTTTTTCCACTCTCACTATTCAACCACACTTGACCAGTGATTCAAAAGAACAATAAAGGATACTGAATAAAACTGGTTGACTTTAATGTATCAGCCATTACATCTCTCTCTGGAGCAATGGTTCTCAGAGCATAGACCCAGAAGCATCCTCGTCACCTGGGAACTTGTTAGAAATGCAAATTCTCAGGCTCCTCCCTGGACCAGAAATTTTGGAGGTGAGACCCAGAAATCTGTGTATTAACAAGTCTTCTAGGGGATTCTGATACATGCTATTGTATGAGAGCTGTCCTAGAGAGATTTTGTATTTTCAGATAGTTGGATTTTTAAGTGTGCTTGGATATTTTTGAAGCAATCATTGTCCAAATTTAGAAAATAGAAAGGATATTACATAGATAGAAATAGAAAGGATATTATATTTCTAAAGGGTATAGTGCCCTGTCTTCCTATCTTTTTATACTTCAGAAGTTTTCATATTCTTTTCTACTCTTAGAAAACCTGTCCATATCTCTGCCTTTTTGTAGTCTGAAATATTAGTCTTAAAATCAGTTCTATTATCATGGAAACTTTGATAATCAATGCTCTTTAAATAGTTTATTGTGGAATATGATGGAATAGTAGATGGAATAGTGACTAATGAAATCTTTAATTTCTACTTTTTCATTTGTATATATATATTTTTTTAAATTTTATTTATTTATTTGACAGAGAGAGACAGTGAGAGAGAGAACACAAGCAGGGGGAGGGGGAGAGAGAGAAGCAGGCTTCCCACGGAGCAGGGAGCCCGATGCGGGGCTCGATCCCAGGACCCCGGGATCATGACCTGAGCCGAAGGCAGACGCTTAACGACTGAGCCACCCAGGCGCCCCTCATTTGTATATTTTTTAATTGAAACTTCTAGGTGGAATTCTTCTTCTAAGATTTTATTTGTTTATTTGAGAGAGAGGGAGTGTATGTATGCTTGCACTAGTGTGAGCGGGGGGAGGGGCAGAGGGGGAGAGAGAATCTCAAGCAGGCTCTGCGCTGAGCACGGAGCCTGAGGCGGGGTTCAGTCTCACAACCCTGAGGTCGTGACCTGAGCCGAAACCAAGAGTTGGACGCTTAATTGGCTGAGCCCCCCAGTTGTCCTGTAATTCGTCTTCCTTTAGAACATAGACAAGGATTATTTAAAGTTATCTTTAAACAAATGGAATTGTTCTATAATAGGCCCAAAGACTGCTCTTATCAGAGGGACATTTTTATGAAGTTGAGCCCTTTCGGGAAGGAAGGTGTGAGCATGAACTAACATCCTGGATTGAATGATGAAGAGGAGGATAAGGGCATCTGCTGTGACAGAAGCAGACTGAGAACGCAGGTTTCTGTGCTTCCAGCTCAGTATTCTCTGCACAGAACGGCCCTGCCTCTAGGACTATACAGTTTACCTCATTGGTTGGATTTTTGTCAAGAGCTTGATCCAAGTGTGGTTTTTTTGTTTTAATATATAAAGCATTTGCAAGTTCCCCATAGTTTTATTTAACTCCCTCAAGCCCTCTCACCTCTATCGAGTTGGACCAGGAAATTCAAGGTCTAGCCAGGGGCCCCCAAAGAGTTAAAAAGACAACCGGCCTGCAGAGTAGGAGAAATTGATGTCAAAACCAGATGTTCCTACCCAGGCTTTGCTGGATTCATAAGTCAGGATAAAGCCAGCATGTATGCATGCACATCAAAAAAAAAAAAAAAAAAAAAAAACTTGGCCTGTGTCCTGGAGAAATGAAGTGTTGTCCCCTCATCTGCGATTCCTGTCCAGGCGTTGCCGCATGGGAGCAGTGCAGAAGGGCTCCCCGGAGACCGGTGGCCCTGACACTCGAGCCATTTACTCGGAACACCCTCAGATCCCCTGTTTGCATTGTTGATGTTCTGCCGGGCTGCCCGCACGGCCCCTGCCCGTTTTCATTGGCTCTGGGGATTGTTATTGGAGTGGCTGACAGCTGTCTGCCAGGCTGTCTGCAGCGGCCTTCCCGTGCTCCCCGCCGGCTGCCCGACTTCACAGCACTATTGTTCCTGTTGGGCCTTTTTCTTAAAATCTTTCCCAGCTGTATCCTGATATGGGAAACTGCCCAAATTAGCTCCAGATTGCTCTGTTTATTTTGCGTTAGATAAGCGACAAAAGACAGTCCCCGCAGCCTGCCGGGAGGAGGGGGGAAGCGGGGGGATGGGGAGCGGGGGACCCAAGCAAGGTCTTTTACAGAAGGTCGAGTTCCCAGACTAGACTGTGAAAAGGCACAAATGCAATACAGTCACCGGTCCTGCCACTGACATGTGACCACGGGGGGCTGGCCAAGCAGTAACTCTGGATCCACGCATACCTCCTTCCAGAAAAGAAAATCAGGGCCTTGGCGTGGAGTCACACGAGAAGGAAGCTGAATTTCCGTGATTGGAAATAGACGCGATATCTCTTTTAACCGCAGCCTGGTTGCCCTGAGAGCTGTCCAGGCTCTCCGCTCCATGCCCGGATTGTGACAGGAATCCCTTTTCTCCTTTAAATTGTCCTTCTGTACAGCAGTGCGTGGTAGCTGACGGGCTCAAAACCAGCTAAGGTTTACCGGCCTCCCTCTATGCTCAGCCCTTGAAAACGTTCACCTCTCTGCTGTAACTTAAAGCTAGAAATCCAAAGACTGTGGAGTCACCAGCATAGATATTTTCCACACAGCTGCAAGTGAAAATTCACAGTGGACTTGGCCCCCCGTGCTCATGCGGGCCACCTGTCAGCTGCCGTCGGCCACAGCCCCCCCTGCCTCTGGGGGGGTCTGCTCACAGGGGCTCCCGGGCAAAGCCTCTCTGAATGCTTCACAAACAACCTTTTCCAGTATAATAGATACTGTCCTAGAATGAAGATACTGCCTTTGTGATTGTAGGAATAACCCCAAATAAAATATGAAAAGTAAACTTCCGGATGTTTCAACTCAGCTGAAGCCCATGAACAATGCCAGCAACTGGCTGAGTTACGACAATTACTGAACATTTTGTCTGTTGGTAATTCAAGACTCCCCAGGAAAGATCCCATGACTCACTCCAGCATGACTGGGCTTCCAGTCCTCACGCGGGAAGTCCTGGAAACCCTTTCTACCAACTGAGGGAAGGGGAGGGAAGAACATGCTCAGGAGTCATAAAATGTCCTTAGAAGCCGCCCCTTAGTTTCCTTTGGGGCACATAAACTCAATGTCATTAAAAAGGCACAAAACCAACTTTGGAAGAATAATTACCCTGTCAAGCCCCCTTTCCCTCTGGTGGAATGTGCCTTTTCTTCTCCACCCAATTCGAGCATGGGATTGAATGGCCTCCAGTGTCACCTGCTTTAATTCCCCAATTTTCATCCCCCTCTTTTTTCTCTGTGTCCTTTTTTTAGTCCTCATTGTGGACAGTCTTGTATTTTTCACCTGGACCAGGCTTTCCGTGATGATCTGTCCCTTGAGAGTGGGGACTGTGTTTGAACCTCTGTTGTCTTTTCCCACTGTGCTGACAACAGTCATGGGTACTTCACAGGTGCTTAATTAAGGTCTTTGAAAGAGCAAGTCTTGTTGGCCAATTCTCATTAAAATCCTAAGCATACCATTCCAGTGAGGGGCCGGACGGAGTAAGCCAACTAAAGCCTGTCTTCCTCATGGCCTACAGCTGGAAACTCTGGAAAATACAGAAGCAACTGAAAAGTACACGATAGCAGGGGAATGGTGGATGGGAATGAAGTCAAAGCTTTATCAAGCCCTTATACCAAGGGTGAGTCTCGTGGCGTTTGTTTTCTCTCCTCTTTCAGCTTTAACCCAAGGCCTGATGGAATTCTAGAACAATGCAGCAGGCGTTGACAGCAAAATCTTTAGGTGAAACCCTCTATTTCTAAACAGCGGTCTGGGAAAGGAGTCCTTTGCTGGACAATATAGGGGAATTATTATTTTGTTTCTTTTTTTTCCTCCCCTGCCCCTGCCCCACAGCCAACCCCAGTTGAGGATCTGCATTTGTGTGGGCGGTGGGAGTTTGGGCACCTGAAATCCCAAAAGAAAATTCTCTCTGACCAGAGGACCAGTGAAAAGGAGCCCCTTTTTTCCAGAGTGTGGGAGAATCTCATTATTTTATCTCTCTCTTTTATTTTGCTGTTTGCTCCCAAAGGCAGCCTCAGTTGTATGGAAGTGACAGAATAAGGGGCTAAAACCTGAGAGAAACCTGTCTTTCTGGCCAGAGAAACAAGGAAAAGGGGACCCCAGGAGGCTAGAAAGTGTGTGGGGAATCTTGGAGAGGATAGGGGTGGGGAAGAGGATCCCCCAGTTTTGTGTGCGAACTGGCGTAAGTCCCAGGCTCACCTCTAAGCTGTGCATGTGTCACACAATCCCAAAGAAGCAAAGCAAAGGCCTCGAACACTCAAGAGCGATATAAACCAGTCCCCAAGTCCCAGACTAACTCCTGAGTGGGGCGCATACTGGGTGGGTAAACCCAAACATTATAGCAAAGCCTTTAAAAACTAAACTGACATTATAACCACCGTTCACAGAAAGGCAAAACTTGCAGTCTGAATCTAACTGGGCTGGTTGTCTGCTAAAACAAACAAATATCAACATCCTTGAGAGACTCTAAGATAAGGCCCGGAGTCTCACAACTTGATACTCAAAATGTCCAGGGTACAATCCAGAATTACTCACCATACAAAGAACCAGAAAAATGTGACCAGTACTCAAGGGAAAAGACTGTCAACAGATGCCAATGCTGGGATGACCCAAATTTTGGAACTGTCAGTTGAAAATTTTAATGTAGCCTTTATAAGCATTCTCTATGAGATACAGTTGAATACTCTTAAAATACATGGAAAAGTAAAGTTCTCAGCAGAGAAACAGAGAGGAAGGAAGGAAGGAAGGAAGGAAGGAAGGAAACCAAACTGAATTTTTAGAACTGAAAAATACCATATCTGAAATTAAAATTCCCTCTATGGGTCCAGTAGCAGAATAGTAGAGGAAAGGGTCAGTGCACTTTAAGACAGATCAGTAGACATTATGCAATCTGAAAGAGAGAAAAAAGAAAACGTTGAACCAAGCTGTAGGGACCTATGGAACAATATTAAAAGGTCTAATATTTATGTCACTAGAGTCCTAAGGAGAGGAGAAATGTTGGGCGGAAAAAATGAAGGAATAATGCCTGAAAACTTCACAGATTTGGCGAGCTGTACGTGTATACATTCAAGAAGCTCAGTAAAATCTGATCAGGATAAACCCAAAGAAAACCACACCCACATTGTAATCAAAATGCTGAAACCAAAGATGAAGGAAAAAATATCTTGAAAGCAGCAATCCCAGTGGTGGGGATGTAACCTAGAGAAATGAAAACATGGTTATACAAAAACCTGTACCCACGTGTTTACAGCAGCCTGTTTGATAACTGCTGAAGGCTGGAACAAACTCCGATGTCCTTCTGCTGGTGAACAGCTCAGCGAAACTGCAGCCCCCTCTGCAGCGGACCGCTCTCCCACTCAGCAGTAGCATGAGCCACCGCTACATGCATCGATGTGCATGAATCTCAGATGCGGCATGCTGAACGAGAGAAGCCGGACTCAAAGAAGTTTCACAGCGTACGAGTCTTTTTTTTTAAAGATTTTATTTATTTATATTGAGAGAGAGTGCATGCATGCACACACATATATACATGCACACACATATACACACGCACGCATGTGCAAGTGGGAGGAGGGGCAGAGGGGGAGGGAGAGAATCTCAAGCAGACTCCCCATTGGATTGTGTGCTTAGCACAGAGCCTGACACGGGGCTCGATCCCATGACCCTGAGATCGTGACCTGAGCCAAAACCAAGAGTCTGACGCTTGACTGACTGAGCCAGCCAGGCGCCCCAAGTATAATTCTCTTTATATGGCATTCTGGAAAAGGCAGAACTTTAAAGATGGAGCAGGCCTCAGTGGTTGCCAGGGCTTAAGGGTGGGGTGGAGGGTTTGATTACAAAGGAGCAGTACGAGGGAGTGATTCTGGTTTGATGGAGTTGTTCTGTAATTGTGGCGCTGGTTATATGACTCTCTTTGTCAAAATTCGTAGAACTCCATACCAAAACAAGTGACTTTTACTGTATGCAAATCATAAAAAAGAAATCACTAGCATACCATTTCATATCTGATAGGGTTAATGTATCTTCATGACTGCACCAAGTATGGAAAAGATTCATGTAATCTCTTATGTATTTTGAAGTCATTTTCCACTTGATTCCACATTAAAGTTGCAGGAAACTAAAAATGGAATAAACAACGAAGCAGTCTCTTTGGGTACATACGAAGAGCTTTCCAAAAAAGAATTTTGGGTCTCACATGCCAGGCAGATGTTTTGTAGGGTCGTCAGCTGATCACGAAAGGCCCCGATGAAAAATTGAGGTATAAAAGAAAGGTCTATAAGAGACATCTTGTTGCCAGCAAAGATCTACTGTTTTTTAAAAGAAGCCAAGTCAATTTGATGGACTGGTGAAAACAAGAACAAAGAATCTGACATATCTTGGAAGCTCTGGGTTTTGATAATTGGGGTGGTATTTAAAGGGCCCTATCTGGAAGAATCACGTCTCTTGTCCTGAGCTCTGTCCTTGCTTGTGCTCTGAAATATACATGGAGTAAGTAGGCTGGGACTATTTCCATGAAGCAGATTGTATACGTTCCTGTGACACCAGGGAGTTTTCCTGAACGAAGGATTTTTTTCTTCAACCCACCTCTCATCCAAAGGACATAAAGTACAGGATAGATGTTTAATCATGGTAATTCTATGCTTAACTTTTTGAGCAACTGCCAAACTATTTCCAAATCAGTAAAGCCATGTTACATTCCCACCAGCAGGGTTAGAGGGTTCCAATTTCTCTGCATCCCCCTTGCCTGCGGAGACTCAGGCCATCTCTTGCCACATCTGTGCTCTTCTCGACAGCAAATGAAAACCACTCATCAATGCGGCTGTAACCTCTTCCGCACTGTGCTGTGAGGGCCTCTGAGCCTACAGTCATTGTCATCTGTTACGGCCACATCACACTGGGCACAGGGAAATGCACAGAGCCTCGCTGTCCCCTTCTTCTTATTCCCTTACTCTCTGCAGAGACCATCTCCAGCACTCTGCACCTTTCTAATTTGCAGATTCTAGTCTGCTATGAAATGAGGGAGCCAAACACCATGCATGTCATTAGAATTGTGTCTGAGACTAAATGGGCCCTACATTAGGGTCTGATTGCAGGGACTTGGTGATGCCTGTTGTGGTTATTCAGGGGTATTTGTTTTGATTTGTTTGATGTTTGTTTGTTTTTTATCCTGGTTTGTGGCTGTTCAGGAGACAGTGAGTTTCCCAGATATTGGACCCCTTCCTTCCTTCCTTCCAATTTTTATATTTGAGTCGAGCTTACGCACCATGTTCCCAGTACACCGCACAGTCACCCCCCACCTCCATGTTAGGCTGTGCCCACCACTACTTCAGCTTCCATGTGTCCCAGACATCATTGTTACGGTACCACCGACTGTTCCCTGTGCTGTGCCTTTTATGCCCGCGCCTTCTTCATCCCCTGACTGGAAGCCTGTATCTCCCACCCCCCTTCACCCATTCTGCCCATCCCTCCTTCCCTGCCCTCTGACAACCATCAGTGTGTTCTCTGTATTTATGCGTCTGATTCCACTTTTTGTTTATTTATTTTTTTAGCTTGCACAGGTGAGCGAAATCACATGGTATTTGTCTTTCTCAGACCTCTCTCTTCCCACATCCCTTTGTGTCCTGCTAAAATGCCTCCATTTAACCTCTTGCTTCTCATTAGGCACACAGACCTCAGTGCTTCCCACACTTTCTCTTCTTCCGCAACACCTGCTTAGGATGTCCAGGGTCACCTGATTTCTCCTCCCTCTCACTGTGTACCCCCTGTCAGAAGGGCTTCTGCCGCCTGGCGTGGTCAGGAGGACCGAGTCTGAGGGCGGCACAGAGTTGGTTTGGCTTTGGCTTTGGAGTAAGTGTCATCTGCAAATCCAAAGGAATTGTGTTCTTGTATTTTTATTAAGTATGTATTCAGTATTTGAATTATTTGTTAAATTCTCTTAACAGACTTTTTAATATCTAGGTACATTGAGGAATTTTTGTTTCTGCCATTAAATGTTTCACTCTTACGTTGTTCTTCAAAGAGGATTGTGCTGCTGACTTGTCTCTCTTCCATAAGTACACACTCATACCTCAGTGAGGTCCTTTAGCATTTAGTAAACTTCAGAAAAGAGCTTTGTGTAAGAAAATAAGAATCAAATATCTTTATGGTTTCTACATAAGAAAAAAAAGAAAAAGGAAAAGAAAAGAGCTTTGGGCAAACAGAATTGCCTGTTCACTCAGCTTGGTTTATTGGTTTTTCTGGGTGACCCTAAAAGCATATCTAACTACCTTGGAAGTAGAGATCCAATAAAATGTTGCTTCTGCATCAAAGGTAAATTCAGAACATTTAACTTGTATTATATATTTGGAAACATAAAGACAAATTAAAGTAGTTGGTGCTTGCCCAAATAGAATACATTAACTTTCTCTGCCTTTATTCTCTCCGAAAAAATCATTGACCTCAATTACCATCTTTCTTGCCATACAAGGACTTAATACTCTTGTAATTTTGTAACTTCAGTTCTACTTTTTTCTCTCTGTTGATGGTATTTTCACTCTTGCTGTTCTGAAACTTGCCAGACTCCGAGGTACTTCTGTGATACGTTTTCATCTATTACTTCTTGATTAGCATTACTGATGGATAAACAGCTGTCTAGTAAAAAAAAAAACAAACAAACAAACAAAAACATCTGGTCTGAAAAGGGAGCCAAATAATTTGTGAGTAAACTATGGCACTCCCTCAAAGTGCCAATTAACTTTCGTTTGCCCTGAAATTCGTAACTTCATTAGTTAAATATATCAAGCATTCTTTCGATATCAACTTGAAGGGAAAACAAGGAGGGCTTTACTTTAAAAAAAATTCTAGAACATGTGGTATTTTTGCTGGGCCTAAGTACCCTAGACATGGGGTTTCTAGGCTACTTGATAGGAGATCAGGAATATAGAGATCAAACCCACACCTCCAGAGTGAGAGAAACTCAACAACATTCTGTACTTCTCTTACAATTTAAGTTTAAGGATCACTAAAATCTCTGACCACCTATGCTTTAAACTACAGAAAAAGTTCAGTTGTTTGTCTACTGATATGTAATAACTTAGTACTCTGTTTTTTCAGTTTCCAGTTCCATTCATATATTTATTTATTTATTTATTTATTTATTTATTTATTTATTTATTTATTTATTTATTTA
>NW_023270426.1:49877810-49978194 GCF_011800145.1 Mirounga leonina | reverse complement strand
TTATTTATTTATTTATTTATTTATTTATTTATTTATTTATTTATTTAAGTAAGCTCTACACTCAGCATGGGGCTCAAACTCACAACTCTGAGACCAAGTGTCACATACTCTATCCACTGAGCCAGCCAGGCACTTCCCATTTTAACTTTTAGAGACCAATTGTTTCCAGTCTGTCTTTCTTTTTTTTGTTTTTGTTTTTGTTTCAACTTTTTATTTATTTATTTAATTTTGTTTTTAATTCAAATTTTAGTTAACATACAGTGCAGTATTAGTTTCTGGAGTAGAATTTGGTGATTCATCACTTACATGTAACACCCAGTGCTCATCACAAGTGCCCTCCTTAATTAATACCCATCATCTATCTAGCCCATCCCCCACTCATGTCCCTCCAGTCTTTCAACAGACTTTTGAGTCTTCTCATCCTTAAATTTTAAAGGAGAGATAAAATCCCACTGGTATCTCATCATTATAAGCAATGACCTTAGCCCCATTAAAACGAGGAAATATTTTACTACAACCCTGTAAAATCTCCCTTTTAATCCTCATTCATTCCTGATTTTACCTTTTCCCTGCATCCGTCCCCTTTATCTTCTGCTCTTTTGGTGGCTGCATCCGTTATTTGGGGTCTGGTTGCCAATCGCATCCCAGCAGGACCCTCCCAATGCTAGCTCAGCAGGAGCGCTCCCTTTGCTGGTTTTTTTAATCCAGATGTAAAGTCTGACTGTGTCTGACTGGGAGTGGGGTGGGAGCATTCATCTGTCCTGAATGCTGCAAACCATTTGAAACCCCTACAAATATAACTGAATAAAGCTTCAGTTTCTTTCTTTCTTTTTTTTTTTTTTAAGATTTTATTTATTTATTTGAGAGAGAGAGAATGAGAGAGAACACATGAGAGGGGATAGGGTCGGAGGGCAAAGCAGACTCCCAGCCGAGCAAGGAGCCCGATGCAGGAACTCGATCCAGGGACTCCAGGATCATGACCTGAGCCGAAGGCAGTCGCTTAACCGACTGAGCCACCCAGGTGCCCAAAGCTTCAGTTTCTGACACTTCATTTTAATCACAGGTTATGATCATTGTTCCTCTTTCTTTGATGATTGATATACTTTATTTAAACTCCTAGAAACAGAAAGATGTCGCTTGGCTCTGTCCCCAAAATGACAGCAAAAGCCCTCAAATTCACTGTGTTCTTTTTTTTTTTTAATTTTTTTTTTAAAGATTTTTTTTTTTTTTTTTTGAGAGAGACAATGAGATAGAGAGAACATGAGAGGGGGGAGAGTCAGAGGGAGAAGCAGACTCCCTGCTGAGCAGGGAGCCCGATGCGGGACTCGATCCCGGGACTCCAGGATCATGACCTGAGCCGAAGGCAGTCGCTTAACCAACTGAGCCACCCAGGCGCCCAAATTCACTGTGTTCTTACGAATCTCAAGAAATCACCCACAGAGAAGAGCATGTAATTGAGAAGGGCTCTGTGCATAAAATCCTTTCTTAATGAATGCATGGTGATTTAGAGTGCAGCTGTAATACTTAAATCTAGTATATGTGTAATAAATACCCGGAGACGAGATGGTTCTGCTCTGCGTACTTGATGCTGCTGCTGGTGATTCTCATCAGTGAAAATGGCTAATGTTTACTAAGCACTCCTTTTGTGCCCGGCTCTATGTTAAGGTAGGTATCATTGTTATCCTCATTTTCCAAATTAGAAAATCAGGCTCAGAGAGCCGTTTACCCAAACTCACAGCACTTAACTCCAATTCTTTGAATCCATTTTAATGAAATTCGAAATGTGGCAGTAGGGATGATAGAGACAAATGATGACGGTCATTTACCAGCTAGACACCTTCTGGTTTATATCGAGTCATCATTCAGTTCCAGTTTGCCTTAAGGTCTGGCAACAGAGTGTTCTTAAGGGTGTAGTTAATTTAATCTTGAATTAAGAAGACTTGATACAGAACACCCCACTATCCAATGTGTAAGTGAATAAGGCGCTTGAGCCTCTACTCTCCATGCCTGAGCTCTCCCCTCTCTGGTCGTGGTCTGCCCTGTCCCGTCATTCTGGTTTCAGCTCCTCCAAGAAGACTGTGAATGGAGAGATCATATCTTTTTCTACTCACTTCATGAGAGAGAGGGCCTTGTCTGTCTTCTTGGCTGCCATTTCCCCAAAGCTGGGGTGGTCCTTGGCACATGGTAAGCATTCCCCAAAGATTTGTTAAAGGGCTGAGTGAGGACTCTCTTCCGGTCCAGGACCAAACAATCCCCTTTGACTTCAGTGTGACTGATCAAGGGCCAGATTGGACAAACAATTCTGGTATTGTGTGTTTGATTTGCTTAAATCCTCACGGGGACCAGGAACCACCCCCGACCCTGCAACGTCCTGTTAAATAAGCAGCACCTGTGTATGGAACAGTTTCCTAAAAGTCAAGGTCATAGAGTGGCTGGATGAAGGCTCAGAAAACACCATCCAATAATCAAAGTAAATTTTTAGTGCCTTCATTCTCAGTTTTTGGTGGCCTTTTTTCCATTTGTTTATTGTTCCTTACCCACACCCTCCCTCCCCCAATTCTTGAGCCCTTCTCTTTGGTGGGCCCTGTGCTAGGTTCTGGAAATGCAAAGAAGAATGAGACATTGTTCTTGTCCTTGGGAGGCAGAGTTCCCTGGGAAGACGAACCCATGAACAATGAATTAACATACAGAAATAAGTACAATATACAGAGAGACTATCTAGGCAGGGTAGTGGTGGGGGGCGGTAAATGAAAAGTTAACAGAAGATGTGACATTTATCCTGAGAATCAAAATTTAAGTCGGGCAGGAAAGAAGAGGGAGAGCATTTTAGGCAGAGGAACCAACAGGTACAGAGGCAAAGTCAGCATGAAAGGGCATGACGTATCCTAACGACAAGGCGAAGTTAGTTCTACATGAATGAAGCACTGAGCACTTTTCTTTTTTTAAGATTTTATTTTTAAGTAATCTCTACACCCAACATGGGGCTCGAACCCACAACCCCGAGATCAAGAGTCGCACTCTGTACTGACTGAGCCAGCCAGGTGGCCCAGCACAAGGCACTTTTTATGGAGGAGGACAGGTGTTGATGCCCAGTAAGTAGGTTGGGGCCAGATGTAATGGATTCTCTAGGTGGGCTGAAGTTTTTCCTGATTAGAAAGCAATTAGAGATCTTTAAACACGAACAAGACTTGATTGGTTTGGGGCTTCACAGGGATGCCTCTGACAGCGAAGTGAAGCAATCTGTAGGTTGCCATGTGTCCAAGTGGGAAGAGTGCCAGACCCGAGGCCCTGGGGTAGATGGGGGTGGATAGGCTTGAAATCCATTTGAAAGTTAGACTCAGCAGAAGGGAATGCACATTCAATCAGAAATTGAATGTAGAACAAGAGGGAAAGAGAAGAACATTAGATTGTAAATTAGTGTCCAGGTAGATATTTTCTCCAAGATCTTTTAGTAGGAAAAGATTGAATTTACCAAACCCTCTAGGTGACTTCTAAGACACATATTAACCCTCCAATTTGCCTTTTAGTCAAAAATTAAAAAAAAAAAAAAAAAGAAACTAGTCTAAAAGAATCAACCATCAGCAAGCGGGTCCTCTTTTTTAGAGAAGGCGGCATCTTGGTGTTTGAAGTCATGTTGTCTATTTATCTGTCACACTTACGTTGCTGGCCCTGTTCAGAGCCAAGTCTGGGCATTGGTGCAAGGCCCTTGGAGCTTTTCTTGCTTTTTCTTTCAGGATCCCTGAGTCAGAGTGAGGAGGATGTCTCGGGTAAGCCCAGTTGAGGGAGCAATGAGATAGAAATACACACTGATGTTCAGGGTAGCCTCCCACGGCCAAGCCACAGCCTTACCCTGTTGGGAGTAGTCCTAAAAATGAAAGTTCTTGTCATGGTTGCATCTGAACTTCTATCAGCTGGATGAGGATGAGGCTTCATTGTCATACACTTAATGCATTTGCTTAGATCATTGGCTAACCAATGTTTTTCCAAGACTTTTTGACAGTTATTTTTGTTCAGGAAGGAATGATAAAGTGAGATTCACCATCTGTATATGACATTTGTTTTATTTTGACATTTCTTTTCTAGACGGCAAAGTGTTTATAATTAGGTTTCCCTCTGCCAGAAACATTGCTGCAAAACTATTTCCCTAAAAAAAAAAAAAAAAAAAAAAAATTTCAGAGCTTCCTTTACTGGTTGGGAGTCATCTTATTTTGATTTGGAAGTTTTTTCATAAATAAGCCAGTCAGGAAATGAAACGGGAAAATTTTCTCTTGAAAATTAATTCTTAGCAAGAACAAAAGTTAACTTTTGCCCAAAAGAAAATCAGGAGAGCGAGTGAAAAGAAATGTGATAGTTCCATGGTCTTTTTAAATTTTCGTTTGCCAGGTTTAAGTGAACAATAGAGGAAACCTTATTCCAAATGAGCTTGCTGTGTAGTCTTACAGCAACTGTGATCAATTTTATGTCCAGCCTCTTGAAATACCCAGGAGGCTGTGCCGGAACTGATGCATGGAGAGCCCAGCTGTGGGTCCTGTGGCCCTGCTGCTCAGTGGCAGCCATCAGGCAGGGGCCACCTGTGGAGATGCAGACCCCTGGCAAAGCCGAATTGCCCTCTTCGTGCCGCTGGTTGTGCTTCGGCTCTGTGACAGGGGAGTCCGAGAGAAGAAATCGCGGTGTGCTTGTCGACAGTGCTTTCTCTCCAGAGTGCTCTGGAAAATGTGACTGATAACAGAGGACAGAATCCCTTCCCATTGCTAATGGGAAACACAGCCCAGTGAACTAGCGGCAAAAACGGTCCTGCTGGGCGCCTGGGTGGCTCAGTTGGTTGAGCGACTGCCTTCGGCTCAGGTCATGATCCTGGAGTCCCGGGATCGAGTCCCGCATCGGGCTCCCTGCTTGGCAGGGAGTCTGCTTCTCCCTCTGACCCTCCCCCCTCTCATGTACTCTCTCTCATTCTCCCTCTCTCGAATAAATAAATAAAATCTTTAAAAAAAAAAAAAACAATGGTCCTGCTCACCGCATCGGCACCCTCCCCTCATAAGATGTGGAAGCACCTTCCAGCTCCCACGGTAGCCTCAGTGGCCACGTTCTCCTTCCGGCACAGCGTATTTTCCTTTTTGAGTCATACCCGAAGGGCTGCTCTAAGAGTCAGATAGCAGACCCAGCCACCCTCCTCCTCCTCCTCTCCACACGCACTTCCTCCACCACCGTCTAGTATTTTTGTACTGAGCGCTAGCAAGTACGTGGAACGGAGAGACATTATGGACTATCTCAAAGGAGTGCATCTAGTTAAAATGGAGACAACAGGCATCTTCTACAAGCCCTGAGCCAGTATTGTTTATAGCAGTCTAGATAATAGAGCAAAATAACAGTGCTGCTGACTTAGCCATTCTTGACCTCACAGGCAGAGTAAAAACTTCTCTTTCCAGTGTACTCTTGTGTAATATGAACAGCACCTCCTTTTTTTTTTTTTAAAGATTTTATTTATTTATTCATGAGAGAGAGAGAGAGGCAGAGCGAGAAGCAGGCTCCCAAGGAGCAGGGAGCCCGATGTGGGACTCGATCCCAGGACCCTGAGATCATGACCTGAGCCGAAGGCAGACGCTTAACCATCTGAGCCACCCAGGCGCCCTGAACAGCACCTCCTTTTAAGGTTTGAAATGTTGGCTACGGGTGACTGATACTCTGAAGTATACAGAGTATGGAGGAATCCCCTCTGTCAAAAGGATGGTGGCCTCTTGTTTTGAATATACAGGTTTGTTCTTGTAAAGTAGGAAGTGTATTTAATAAGCTGACTTGGGTGACTGTTTGGTCCTTGACTTTTGGTCAAGAAGAGATGTAGGGTTTAAGGAAAGGTTCTTGTAAGTCTGTGATGGCAAATGATGAGACACATCATCCCCAACCCATGTGTTGAAGAATTGTCACCTTCATGTCACCTAGCTCCACTCTTCTCCCTCCCTTCATGAAGCACAGAGAAGAACCAGGCACCTCGTGTGCTAAGGATTTGAACAGAAGCCTCCTTGGCAGTAGAGCCTTGAATTTCTTGCCCGCCAGCAACAAAGGTTCCTCTAAAGGGAAATATCGTCACCTTCTGCTATATCAAAAGGAAGAGTATACACTTTGCTGAGTCTGTGCTTATGGTTTTCATAGGGCAGGGAACCGTTATGTGGCCTGTAGGTATAAAACCCACTGCATACCGGGGACATCAGGAACACGGCACTCTGGGGACAGAAGGCACCTGGGGAGTCGCGCAGACCTTGTTCGCATCCTAGCTTTGCCCCTTATTAGCTATTTGGACTTTTCAAACTTCTTCTTCTTCTTTTTTTCCTAAAAACGAAACGGTTATGATACTAGACTGAGTTATAAATATTAGCTACCGTTTACTGAGCACTGAGGTTATGCCAGGTACCCAGCCAAGAAATGATCATAAACAGTGTCATTTCATTTTCATCATAATGCCTGAGCTAGGAATTCTTCTCTCCACATTGAACATAAAGAAACTGAGGTATCGTGTTGCCCTGGGTCACGTGGCTAGTGCGCGGTTGGCATCAGGCTTCAATTCCAGGTCTCTCAGACTTCAGATTCTGGGAGAGATACTGTAAACTTAAAGTGGTGCCTGGTGCATAGTAGGTGCTTAACAAATACCAGTTCTTTTTCTTTCCGTGTGTTTCCTGTGGCTTTGGTCTTGATTTCTGCGTTGGATTTTTACGTACAACATTCTACAGACTCTAGTAGGTCTGTCCTACTGCCCTCCTGTGGTTCGTTTGGATAACAGTGGTTTGAAAAAAAGATTTAATTGAGGGGTAATATGTATGCAAATAAGGGTTATTTCAAAAGTGTCTGTGGAGTCCCCTGAGTGTATGGGTACTTTTGGAGATACCAATGATTCTACAACCTCAGTATACAAGAAATACCACTTTTTTTTTTTCCTCCTACAGTCCAACTTAATTTCTGAGTTCCACCCAGCTGGTAAGATACTTAATTTCAGTCACTCTTGTAACTTCACCTCTGGCTTCAACTTCAGTTGTCTTGGAAGAGAAGCTTTCTCTTCCCTGGCACAGTGCATCAGTTGAAGCTTTGTCTTGCCATTCTGTCAAGAAGGGAGGAATTTTTCTTGCAATTACTTTTTCCACTCGACTGGTGTGTTTACAAGAGACATTTAGCCCACTGGAGACATCTTCAACTTTCACACCTAAGAAAGAGTTCACATCACCAGGGAGTAGAAGTTTAATTTAGTTACCAGTGTAAATGTTAGAAAGTTTTTCCAGGTGAGTAAAATAAAAAGGTCCCCAACTTATCAGGAGCTTTAACTCACTGAGTGGAATGTCACTTGAGGGTTCTTTTTGTGGATGGGGAAGGGCTCAGTGTACCTGGATTCTTTCTCCTATGTCACACAAAATTGCACACATGCATTTGCAACCTAGTCGTTGATCATTTATACAGGGCTCTATCCCAAGCAGATATCCTCCGGGGACTTGCTTGTTTTTCAGCGACCCTATCCAAGGGGATTTGAAGGTCTCGTGTCAGATTGGTGCCACGCTACACTCTGATTATGTCTGTGTAATGGAGGGAGTGTTGGGCGGGAGAGGGGAGGTTGGTACTGAAGGCAGTAAGGAGGGGGCATCTTTTTTAGTTCTTAAGCCCCATTTAAAAGCAACACAGAAGTCGTGTGTTCTTAAATGTGTCTAGCGTTGTCCTCATGCAAAGACCTAATTGTGTTTCAGATAATGGAGGACAGACTCTGGCAGGGGGCAATAACTGGCCCCTTCGAGGAAGAAAATGGAGCCTGTGGGAAGGAGGCATTCGAGGGGTGGGCTTTGTGGCAAGCCCCTTGCTGAAACAGAAGGGTTTGAAGAACCGGGAGCTCATCCACATTTCTGACTGGCTGCCGACACTCGTGAAGCTGGCCCAGGGAAGCACAAATGGCACCAAGCCTCTGGACGGCTTCGATGTGTGGAAAACCATCAGGTACCTGCTCATCTTCCTTTTTATCCTCCCAGGGCAGAACCTGCAAGAACAGCCTGAAGGGATTGAGGGAAAAGGATAGCTTTTGTGTGAAAATGATAATTTGACTTACAATTAATTATTTTTTTTAAAAAAATAGAAATGTCTTTAGAAATATTGTAATTATATGTATTTTTTAAGTTCTGGATTTGAGATTGTGGCCCTGGGTTTTACGTGAAGAGGAAGATTGTCTTCTGCTGCTCACCCTCTACAGGTGTTTTTTAAGCAAAGAAGCTTCTCAAAGGGGTAGGATAGGGTATTGTGGGCTTCCTGCAGGGGGTCAGGGGACCTGTCCTCTCATCTGCTAGGAGAATGGAGGACCACGCAGGGGATAGAGCTAGAATGTGAGCCAGGGAGTATCTAATGAGCACCCATTATGAACCACCCCCTTTTAGGGGTGGAAAGATTAGGAATGAATAAGACAGGAAGATCCTGGCTTTCATGGAGCTTATATTCTAGTAGAGAAGAGTTGGGGGGGCAGGGGGCAGGGAGAAGAAATAAACAAGTAAACACATAAATAAGCAAGATGACTTCCAGGAGCAATAAACACTATGAAGGCAATAAAACAGAATATTGTGATAGAGAGAGCCGGCAGACATTAAGAGAGGTACACTGGGGAGCAGAACCCAGACTCAGCTTTGGATATGGTGGCAGTCCTTTTCCTGTTCAGCTACCACGGTATAGAAGAATGGCACCCAAGGTGGGGAGGTACACACCTTCAAGGGCGCAGGAAGAACACTATAAACTTGTATTTGTATTTAATTTTATTTTATCTTCATTTAACAATATGTTTTATAAGGTACATAATGTTTTAGAAGATTAGTACATATATCCAATTGATAAATAAATGTACATATATCGGAGATTTTGTTTTTACTGATAGAATGGCAGTTGTCTAGTGCAATAGTATTTAACCTTGGTTTGGTGTTACAGAGGGAGAAAAAGTGGCTGATTGTCTAGTCCCTAGTGGCCAGGAGGAGACAACCTCCTCATGCTCTCTTCATCATCCCACTCCAGATGCCCCATCTCAAAAATAGTAGGGTTTCTATTCTTAGGAAATATGCCGTGGAGTAGGAGTAAAGGGTCATGATAACATGTTAACATATCCTCAAATAGTTCAGAAAAAATTGTGTTTATGTATTTCAATTTATATTTCAAACATACACACAATGTGTGTGTGTGTTTGTGTGTGTGTGTGTGTGTGTGCAGAGAGAAAGAATACATACCAAGTCAAATATTAACAGTAAGATAATCTGGGTAAAGGGCATAGGTGTTCTTTTACTATTTCTTATTTTTGCAACTTTCTTTAAATTTGATATTATTTCCAAATAAAATTTTTTTTAAAGTAGGAGATTCTGGCAACACCGGGGCCCACCTTTCCACAAAGCCAACTGACAGGAATCAAGTAGTTGCTGTCTTCCTTAGATAAAGTATTCCCTCTTCAAATCACATCTCCACTGCCCCCAAATCCCAACCCCGGCCCACTTCATTCATTTATGTTAGCTACCTGGTCTGTGTACATTTAGGTTTATAATCCACAGTGCATAGTCTGTATCTACCATAATTTAACCAATCCCAAGTGCTAGATATACTGGTTACCTCTAATCTTTATATTATCAGTTTTTTTTTTAATTTTTTTAAAAGATTTTATTTATTTATTTGAGACAGAGAGAATGAGAGAGAGAGAGAGCACATGAGACGGGGGAGGGTCAGAGGGAGAAGCAGGCTCCCTGCCGAGCAGGGAGCCGGATGCGGGACTCAATCCCGGGACTCCAGGATCATGACCTGAGCCGAAGGCAGTCGCTTAACCAACTGAGCCACCCAGGCGCCCTATATTATCAGTTTTTATGTAAGCAATATTCAGTATTAAAAATAGTAGGATTTGGGGTGCCTGGGTGGCTCAGACGGTTAAGTGTCCAACTCTTCACCTCAGCTCAGGTCTTGATCTCAGGGTCATGAGTTCAAGCCCTGCATTGGGCTCCACGCTGGCCAGGGAGCCTACTTAAAAATAAAAATAAAAATAAATAGTAGTGTTTGACATAAGATTGCTTTATGCAGAGGAAGTTTGACAGCTATTAAAGTTTTAATGCTAAAGTTTAAAATCTCCTTT
Source organism: Mirounga leonina (assembly GCF_011800145.1). Classification (NCBI taxonomy): domain Eukaryota; kingdom Metazoa; phylum Chordata; class Mammalia; order Carnivora; family Phocidae; genus Mirounga; species Mirounga leonina. Next base: position 49,968,083 of record NW_023270426.1, on the reverse strand, counting down.
GAGCTTAGAAATGGATGAAAGAAGCATTCAGCAAGGCTATTCAGCCTCTGACAAGCATGGAGTCTATTGGTTCCTTTGTAATGAATCTCATCCGGGAGGTGAGACAGGGAAGGTCTTCATCTCCTGATTTGATTAGCTTTGTATCCTTTTTCTTTCAATTATTTTGCAACTCCAAGTTCCCAAGTTTTCTTTAGAGAATTTATCAAATTTAAAAGATCTTTTCTCAAAAAGCAAAATTTAAAACATCAGGAAGCTCTTCCTTTACCTTCTCCTATTTTCCAACTATTATTTCAGTCCTTCTTATAAATCATACTGTTTGGGGGAAAAATCCTAACCAGCCCCAAACTGTCTCCTATTCTTACCTGAGAAATTGGTTTTTCAGTTTGGATTGAATGACCAGTTTATGATTTGCCATTTAAAGAGAACTCAACCATATCCACGTCATCAAACAGCTAAGCCAAGAAGTAAACAACAAAAGGTTTTCTCTCATTAGTTGTTTTGAAAATTTATACTCATTATTTGCTCATTCATACAAGATGAATTTTTCTTTTTCTTTATAATATTTCTGCCCCTACTTGTGATCTGTGTTCTGTGGTTACTCTATTTTTATTTAACTTCCCTGAGTGTCAGTAATATATACTCATTGTAGATAATTTGCAAAGTTCAGGCAATAAAAATAATCACCCAAATGTTACCTGGAAACAGCTACCATAAACGTGTCATATTTCCTTAAAATTTTCTTCTTAGCATTTTTTTACTACCTCTTTTTTGCCCCACTTCACACATTATCACTTTTGATCATGTCATTCAAGAAACTCATTGCAAACATTATTTCAATGACTGCATATTCTGTCATATGCCTTGATATACTTAATCATTCCCTTAATATAGATTGATTTTTCCTTTTTTATCATTAACAGTGGGGTAAACAATTTCTTCATAAAATCTCTGTCTATATTTTGGATTTTTCCCATTAGGTAGAAACTATTGAAAATTAAATTATTAAACTAGAGAATGACTTCTACGTATTGATTTATTTTTTTGAATGTCACTCAGTTTTATTGCATACATTTTTAGGTTTTTTTTTGTGTGTTGCTGTGGAACACAGACCTTGAAAAAGTTTGCCTAATTTTGGAGAGTGAAGAAAATAGGTATCAAGTTAAATCTGAGTTTGATTTTGTTAAAATATCTAGATATTTCATCATTCAATGGTGAGGCAACAAGTAGCAACCAGAGATGTATATTCAAGGGACATGTTGGGTAGTTTGTGTTCTGTAGTCCAGTTAGATATCGTCTCACACCTTTCTCTCCTCTGACTGACTTATGACTGGTGAATTCATAATGTGAGGAAAAATGGTATAGTTTAATTTCATTTTTCTAGCCTTATTGAGATATAAATGACATAAAGCATTTTGTAAACTTAAGGTGTACATCATAAACATTTGATACACATATATACTGGGAAGTGATCCCTACAGTAAGGTTAGTTAGCACATTTATCACCTCTCATAGTTATTATTTTTATGTGTGTGGGGAGAACATTTAAGATCTACTCTCTTAATAACTTTCAAGTATATAATACAGTATTGTTAACTACAGTCAGCATGCTATACGGTAGATCCCCAGAACTTACTCATAGCTGGAAGTTTGTACCCTTTGACCAACATCTCCCCATTTCCCCTACCCTCCAGGCCCTGGCAACCACCATTCTACTCTCTGTTTCTAAGAGTTCAGCTCCCCCTCCTCTCTGTTTTTTAGATTCCACGTGTACGAGATATACAGAATTTAGAGATGACCATTTTGAAAGCATTTGACAGACATTATAACATTGTGTTCCAAAAAAGTAGCAATATACTCTTATTCCACTGGTATATGAGAATTCTCATCTCCTCCACAAATTTTCCTTATATAGCTTTTAAAAACCTCTTTGTTGATATCATAGGCAAAATCATCTCATTTTAACTCAGATTTTTTTATTATTAAAGAAATTAATTTTTAAATGTTTTCCATTCCGTTTGTATTTTCTCTTTTGAAAATGTTCATGACTTTTTACGTTTATTTACTGAAGTTTGTGTTTTCTTGCTGAAATCAGTTTCTCTTTTGCCTTTGTGGTCAGAAGGCTTTTTCTCAGCCTGAAATGCGCTAAATATTTTCTTCTAAGTGTGGTGTTTTGATTTTCTTCCATATAATTCTTGAACTGTTAAGCGATGATTATGTGTGTTATGTGAGGTCAATATCTAAATCAGAGGAGTGAGTTTTCTCCAGGTTTTTGATTCTTAGACCTCTTTGAGACTCTAAAAGCTGTGAATTTACAGAAGGAAAGTACCTAAACATATGCACAAAAGTTTGGAAAGAATTAATTTTTGTGATATTGAACACTGATTATACATTATTTCTATGTGGTTACACATAGAAAAATATGAAAACCATTCTTTATAAACCTGCCTCATAAATTTTTTTTAAGGTTTTTTTTTTTTATTTATTCATATGAGACAGAGAGATACAGAGAGAGAGCATGAGCAGGGGGAGAGGCAGAGGGAGAGGGAGAAGCAGACTCCCCGCTGAGCCGGGAGCCCAATGTGGGTCTCAATCCCGGACCTAGAGATCATGACCTGAGCCGGAGGCAGACGCTCAACCATCTGAGCCACCCAGGCACCCCTGTCTCATAAATTTTTTTTAAAGAAAATCTGTTACTTTATTTTTTTTAAGTTTATGTAATTTTTTTCTAGTAATCTCTACACCCAGTGTGAGGCTCGAACTCATGACTCCAGGATCAAGAGTTGCATGCTCTTCAGACTGAGCCAGCCAAGCACCCCTCTCTCATTAATTTTTACAGCAAAAATTAATACCTACTTTATGATAAGAAGGAAATAGAACAAGAATTTCCAAGCAAAGCAAAGCTTGAACTTTAATTCAGCTAATCACTAATTTCACTGTGAAAGCTGTTGCGGTTTGACTTAAAGAAATAGGAGAAAGTTGGGGCGCCTGGGTGGCTCAGTCGTTAAGCGTCTGCCTTCGGCTCAGGTCATAATCCCAGGGTCCTGGGATCGAGTCCCGCATTGGGCTCCCTGCTCGGCAGGAAGCCTGCTTCTCCCTCTCCGACTGCCCCTGTTTGTGTTCCTGCTCTCGCTCTCTCTCTGTCAAATAAATAAATAAAATCTTAAAAAAAAAAAAGAAATAGGAGAAAGTTTTGAGTGGTTTTTATATGACAACATATGAGTCATACTTGACATCCAATCAGTTTTGATTTTTGTTTTGTTTTTGTTTTGGTGGCAAAAGTGTAAAATCCTGGCTTGCAAAAGCACATCATAGCAAATGGAGTCAAAACTTTGTAGTACACTTTGCCAAACGAGGGTAGGCTTAAGTTGAGAAACAGTTGAGTTCTGTTGGAATTATTTCCTCTGTCCCCAACTCCCTGAGGCTGTTACCTTTCGCAAAGTCTAAGTCTTTGATGTTTGTCCACATCACCAAATTTTGGATGATATATCCATATTTTAATCTTAAGATTATATTGATTACGAGTAACCTTTAAAAGTTTGGCACATGTTTGCTTCTGCCTGCAAAGAAACTGGAAAAAGTTTGGGCACCCTTAACTCCAGATTGGGGAAAAGTCTCTCTTCAGTGTTAGAAGGATACTGAACTCCTGGTGACCCATCTCTTACAGAACAGGAGCTTTCCATTCTCGATCAGCCTACATAATATTGACTGCAGGGGACACCTGGGTGGCTCAGGCGTTAAGCGTCTGCCTTCGGCTCAGGTCATGATCCCAGGGTCCTGGGATCGAGCCCCGCATTGGGCTCCCTGCTCAGTGGTAAGCCTGCTTCTCCCTCTCCCACCCGCCCTGCTTGTGTTCCCTCTGTCGCTGTCTCTCTCTGTCAAATAAATAAATAAATAAAATCTTTAAAAAAAAAAAAAAAGAATATTGACTGCAGGGCTTTAGCAAGAGATACAGCCAAAAATATTGTCCAAGTATGCTAAACTACAAGAGAGAGGGCTTTCCTTTTCTGATTGAAAAAAAAGTAAAATTTCTGCCCAAAGTTTTAATTAAGCATTTCAAGACTTTGCTCTGGAACTCCAGCACATTTCTGTTTAGTAAATGGAGAACTACTCTCCTTCTGCCCCTATTTCTTGATGAAAGACCCTGAAAAATGACTCAGCCCCTCTGGCCTTGAAGTTGATGCTTCTCACAGCATTAGGCAGGCTGTTATTCGTTATGAGTGGTGCAACATTTGGCACCCATCACTGCTGATAGAGAAAGCATCCAGTCACACTGACATCTGGAGCTTCTTTTTCCAAAACAGCAAAAACAAATGGACAGCCAAATGTCAGAGACACTTGATCTGTGCCCAGGATTCTGGAACTTTCTTCTAGTCAGTTATTTACTTGGAATGCCAGTCTCAAGATAATGCTAATTTTTGAAAATTTCAGAAGGGTCTCATGAAATAGGAATCCCAGTAATAGGCTTGGCTGTACTGTGAGCATCAGAGGTTTCTGCTAGTTGCATAGTTATCAGTTCCTCTTAGACCTGCTTCCAGATATTAAAATTTTAGAAGAATTAGCAGTTCTGGAGAGAGTGACATTATTTGCAACAGGAGCTCCTTCAACCGCTTCAGTTTCTCTTCTGTTCCAAACCACAGTGCATGTTATCATTTGTGGGGACACAGCTTCTCTAAGTTCTTTCCAGTTCTGTATGGTTTTTCTGCTTTTCAACTTGGTAAGCAGCCTGTAGGTTGTTTTAAGACATTTCAAAGGATCAATGTCTCACAATATCTCCTGCTTCTTTTTTTTTTTTAACTATTTTATATTTTATTACACTTAAATAAAACAAAAGCAGAACCCTAATCATAATGGCAGGTATCATTTTTATTTCTCATTAATGGGAAACTCTTCTTGATGTTATAACATGATAATAGTGACAATCAAATATTATCTGATGATGTAAAATATCTTAAAAAGTTAATAACTTAAAACTTGGGGCACCTGGGTAACTTAGTCAGTTAAGCGTCTGCCCTCAGGTCAGGTCATGATCCCGGGGTCCTGGGATCGAGCCGAGCCCCGTGTCGGGCTCCCTGCTCCACGGGGAGCCTGCTTCTCCTTCTCCCTCTCCTCCTTCCCCTTGTGCTTGCACTCTCTCTCTCAAATAAATAAATAAATAAAAGCCAACAACAACAACAGCAACAAAAACTTAAAATATCCCCCTGCTATGGGTTAAATTTCAGGAGGAAAACTGAAGGGAAAATAAGTCACTTTTAACCCCACTTTCAGGGATACCAAGGCCAGTGAAACACAATGGTCAATGAGCCAAAGGTTAAGAACCTCTGAACTAAGATAATACTTTATTCCAAGTATTACCAAGACCACCCACGCTGATTATTGAATAATTATTATTGAATAATATTTACATTGTTATTATTATTGAATAAAGTTTCTGTTTACACTAACTTGTAGGACCACTTTAATTATGTTTTAAGTTCTTATTACTGCTGTCTTCTGTCTTGGTGCCATCTGGTTTAGTCCACGACTTCTCTGTCATGTTAACACTTCACTGTTGTAATGTGTAATCTGTTGTAAATATACATTTTAGAGTGTGTTTAAATACCTGGTAGAAATAATTACCCACGTCTCCATTCTATTTTCTTTGCAAAATTTTCTTGACTAGTCCCACTTTTTAAATTATTTTCTGGGCTCTAGAATTATTTTGTTAAATTAAAAAAAAAAAAGCTCTTTTTTTTTTTTTTTTTTTCCTAAAGAGAGAGAGAGGAGGGGAAGCAGGGGAGGTAGCAGAGGGAGAGGGAGAAGCAGGCTCTCTGCTGAGCAGGGAGCCTGATGCGGGGCTCAATCCCAGGACCCCGGGATCATGACCTGAGCCGAAGGCAGATGCTTAACAGACTGAGCCACCCAGGCACCCCTAAAAAAAAAAAGCTTTTTATAAATTAGGTTGAATGAGATTAAACCTGAAAGTTAATTTGGGAAGAATGGAGATATCCAGTCTTTTTATCTGGACACTTAAAGTTGCCCTCAGCTTGCTGATGCTCTTTTCATTTTTTTTTTTAACATTACTTTTTCCTCTGTATTTCATTTTGGATAGATTCTATTGCTGTGCCTGCAGTCTTATTATTTTTTTTCTCAATGCCTAATCTTCCATTAATTCTCTTCAGTATATTTTTCATCTCACCCTTTGTAGGTTTTCACTTCTAGAGGTTCATTCGGGTCTTTTTTATATCCTCCATTTCTCTAGGTAACTTTATGAACATACAGAATACAGTTAAAATAACTTTTTTATTGTTGTTAAAGATTTTTTTATTCATTTGAGAGAGAGAGAGCGCGTGTGCGTGAGAGACTGAGAGCATGAGCAGGGGGGAGGGGCAGAGGGAGGGAGAGGGAGAAGCAGGCTCCCCACTGAGTAGTGAACCTGACGTGGGGCTCGATCCTAGGACCCCAGGATCATGTCCTGAGCCGAAGGCAGATGCTGAACATGCTGAGCCACCCAGGCGCCCCTAAAATAACTTTTAATGACTCCTGCTAATTCCAACATCTATGTCAGTTCTGGGTTGGTTGTGACTGAATAATTATTCTCTTCACTATGGGTCACGTTTTCATGACTTTTAATCTTTGATTTTATGCCAGACATTGTGCATTTTATCTTGTTAGGTGCTAGATATTTATGTATTGTTATAAATCTTCTTGCTTTGTTCTGAGATGTAGTGACTTAGAAATAGTTTGCTTCTTCTGGGTATTGCATTGTAATTTATTAGGCAGGTCCAGACCTGTGCTCAGGCTAGGGCTAAGTTTTCTCCACTCCTGAGTCACAACCTCCCAGTAATCAACCCAGTACCCTGTGAATCTGGCTGGAGGGAGCATGTGCTGGTTCCAACTCTGTGTGAATGCTGGGCACTGTTCCTTTTCATCTTTTCAGGTGGTTCTTTCCCCAGTTTGAGGTAGTTCCCTCACATATATCTGATCAGTGCTCAGCTCTGAGAATATCTTTCTGTGCAGCTTTCTCTACTCTGGTACTCTGTCCTATGAACCTTAGGTCCCTTGGTCTGTCTGGACCCTCAGCTCTGCATCCTCAACTCAGGGAGTCCACTGGGCTATGCCTCAGTGTCCCTTCTCTGCACCAGGGCCTGGAAACTCTCTCAAGGTGACTTCAAGCTAAGTTAATGATAAGATTCACCTCCTCTGTTTCCTACACCCAGGGATCACTGTCCTTTGCCTGATATTCCCTGTTTTGACAAGTGTTGTTTCATATGTTCTGTTTTTCTTCAGGTTGTTTTAGGTAGGAGGTTAAATCCACCCTGCATGCTACTCCATCTTGGCTGGAGGAAGAAATACTCAAAGAAAATTTTATTGTGCCTTTACTTTCTTGATCACTATTTTCCTGCTTATTTTCCACTTTCAAGTGCTTGTTAATTTAATCTGGGATCATAGACCCAGCTTTCTAAACATAATCTTATAAATCTTATAACTCTTCTTTTCAAAAAGTTTTTTCTTCTGTATTCAACTTTGTAATCACATATGAGAAATTATGTATGTTGATCTGCATGTTTAATTATCTTTAATGTTACCAACACTCCTTTTATTAAAAAGCTTTGCCATTCTTCAGTTCCTAATTTTAATTAATCTTTCAGTTGGTTGCTTCATATTTTAAAGCAGTTTTCAGTAGAGGTCCATAAATGATGAGGGTTTTTTTTTTTTTTTAAGATTTTATTTATTTGAGAGAGAGAAAGAGGGAGAGAGTGTGGGGGGAGGAGCAGAGGGAGAGGGACAAGCAGACCCCATGCTAAACCCAGAGCCTGATGCGGGACTCAGTCTCAGGGCCCTGAGATCATGACCTGAACCGAAACCAAGAGTCGGGTGCTTAACTGACTGAGCCACCCAGGCTTGAGGGTTTTTTTTAAAATACTTCCATATGAAAGAATATCTGTTACCTTCAAACATAAATAATAACCTTACAATTCTTGCCAAATCTCTTCTCCTCAAGATTCTATACACATTGCTTTATTGTCTTCTGGTAAGAACCATCACAGCAAGGGTTTGCCTGCAAACAAAAAGAAAACTGAGATTCTGATCTTGGTATCTGACAAGGTAGAATTTATGTCGAAATTAGTGAACGGCATAACAGTGGGGATGGCGCAAATGATTCCTTCTTTGACCTAAGTATTTAGAAGTGTGTTACTTAATTTACAAATATGTTAGGTTTTCTGTAGTTATTGATTTTTAGTTTAATTGTGTTGTGGTCAGAGGACCTACTTTGTATTATTGAGTCTGTTTAAGTCTGACCTGGGCTCTACATATGATCTTTCTTGGTGTCTGTCACATGAACTTGAAAAGAATGCATATTCTGTAGTTCTGAGGTATAGTGTTAGGTTTTTCTTGGTGATCCAGTCAGAAAATATTTTGTTTTAGTAGGTGAGTTTATGTATATTGCCATGAGTGGTATTTTTATTCCTAGCTTTGTCATATTGTTTTATGTTATATTTACTCTTATCTTTGACCTTTGATGTTTTTGTTCTTTTCATATTTAGAATGATTTATATGCTATTCTAGTGTTCACCTTTATCCTAATACCTTTACAGACGGTCCCTGATTTATGATTTTTTGACTCTGTGATGGTGCGAAAGTGATACACATTCAGTAGAAACCATACTTCCAAGTTTGACTTTTGATTTTTTTTTTTTTAATTTTATTTATTTATTCATGAGAGACAGAGAGAGAGAGAGAGGCAGAGGGAGAAGCAGGCTCCCAAGGAGCAGGGAGCCCGATGCGGGACTCGATCCCAGGACCCTGAGATCATGACCTGAGCTGAAGGCAGACGCTCAACCATCTGAACCACCCAGGCGCCCTTGACTTTTGATCTTTTCCCGGGCTAGTAATACGCGGTATGATGCTCTCTTGTGATGCTAGACAGCAAGCCACAGCTCCTAGTCAGCCGTGCGATCATGAGGGTAAACAACCAATATGCTGACAGCCGTTCTGCTTTTCACTTGCAGTACAGTATTTATTAAATTATATGAGGTATTTAACACTTTATTGTACAATAGGCTTGTGTTAGATGACCTACCCAACAGTAGCCTAATATGAGTATTCTGAGCACATTTGAGATGAGCTAGGCTATGTTTTTCCATAGGTTGGGTGTATTAAATGTATTTTCACCTTATTATATTTTCAATTTAAAATGGGTTTATTGGGACATATTCCCATTACAAGTCAAGGAGGATCTGTATATAATTCTCTTAGTCTTCCTTTTTTACTTAGGTTCTACTATTTGGTTTGTTAGCCTCAAATGGCATCTTTGACTCCTACTTATTACCCATAAGGAAATTAAGTAGTGTATTTAACTCAACCCTTTCACATGTCTCTTCCAGTCTTATTCTTAGTTGTATTATTTCTACCTGGTCAGAGCATATAATATATAGAATACTGTTCTATCCTCATTCACAATTTTGTTTTAGTCTTAGATCTACATTAATATATTCCATGGTAACCACTTCTGAATTTCTAAAATGTTCTCAATTATCTTTTAGTTGGAGGAATTAATTCTTTAAGAGATTTCTCAGGATTCTTTGAATTCTTGAGTATTTATTAAAGCATTTTCTACAACCTTGATAATTGAAAAACAGTTCAACTGATACAAAATCCTTGTCTCATACTTTCTTTCCTTGAATTTCTTGAAAGTATTACTCCACTTTTATTTGTTTTTTTATGATGCTGTTGATACATTTAATGTCAACATGATTTTATTTTTTTCAAGTAACTGGTCTTTTTGCCTGGAGGCTCAGAAGATTTGTATTATTATTCCGATTTAAAGTCTAAGACTTTTACTAGCTCTGTCTCAAAGGGGACCATGTATATTCTTAGATATATAGTGAGTTCTTTCAATCTGTATATTCAGATCTTTTATTTCAGAGACTTTTGAATTATAGTTTCAAATATATTTCTCTCCTGCGTTTCTTCTTCAGGGACTGCAATTATAAATATTATTGAATTTACATATCCTTTGCTTCTCTCTGATTCTTTTTCTTTATTCTGAATTATTTTCTCTCTTTTCATTTTTATTCTCTATAAGCCTCATATACTTTGAGTTATATATACTATCCCTTTATTTCTGAGATTTTGTCTTTCCTTTGTTTCTTTCCTTAGTTCAGTGTTAGAGTTTTAAATTTTTTGATTCAAGGGTTTTTTTTTTATATTGGCAATCGCTGATTTACTTATCTTTACTTTATGTTGATACAGTTTTCTTCTGCATTGTGGTGCTTTTTTTTTTGCCATAATAGGGGCAATGTTTTCATTTGCCAAAAGTTTTGAATTCTCATCTCCTATTTTTTAAACTCCTATGGTAACTTTATTTAGATACTGGGTTCTTTTTGTTGTTCACGATTTTATATGTCAGCTTTTCCTGGACCTGTAATAGCAGGCAATCTATGGGGGTGGACTTTTGATAGTTTGATTCAATTCTTGAGTTCAAGAACACCTTCTTCTACTGCTATAGTGAAGTGCCCTTTTAAAAATAAATGTTGCCTCTATCTTTCTGGTCTGCCTTCTTGTGATTCTGATACTAGATTGTTTCAGTTGGACCCTGATCTTTTGTGTCTTCCTTTTTTTCCCCCTTTACCATTCACTTTCCAAAAGACACCTGTTCTTCAGCTGCTCCTGTCAGAATTGGTGCCGCCTGAGACCCCCACTCTTGTCCTGCACACTGTCCAAGCCCTCCCTTTGGTCTCCTCAGGGGACGGTCCTCTGATCCACTTAATATCAGACCTGTATCTCAACCTTTTATCCCTCAGGGTGGGGCCCTCTTTTTCTGGGGTTATTTTACCAAGTGCAATCTGAGTCCTTCCCCTCCTGGGCCCCCTCACCCTCTTTAGCATGAGGCCAGCCTGACTCTGCCCTAGTTGACACTCACACTGACTCTTCAGGTCTCAGATGATCATTTCCTCACAGCCACCCAGGTTTTAAATACGGTCAGTCTCCCACTTATGTTGTAGGCTTAGGCATTGGGTGATTTTCTTTTCTTTTCTTTTCCTTTTTTTTTTTTTTTTAAGATTTTATTAATTTGAGAGAGAGAGAAGGAGCAGGAGAAAGGCAGAAAGAGAGAGAAGAGAAGCAGACTCCTCACTGAGCAAGGAGCCCAATGTGGGGCTCGATCCCAGGACCCTGGGATCATGACCTGAGCCGAAGGCAGATGCTTAACTGACTGAGTCACCCAGGCGCCCCAACTTTCTTTCATTTTCCATATGGTTTCTAAGGAGAATATGTAGAGAGATTAAAATTTAGATGGCCATCTTTATTCTCTGGAAATCTGGAAACTCACATGTTCTTAGGCTCTTTCTCCAGTTTAAGAAAAACAGCCCTAGGGTGTTATATGCAACTGATGAATCACTACATTCTACCCCTGAAACTAATGATACAGTATATGTCAACCGAATTGAATTTAAAAAAAAAGAAAAACAGCCCTAGAAATTATAAAGAAGCATTATAAGTGTGGTTGATGAAATAAGGATGGTAGGGAATTCTAACCAGTAGCCCTGCATTCAAAGACTGCCAACTGAATATATATGTGTTTTTAAGTTAAAGCAAAATATTTAAGGAATGGTGTGTTATTTTTTTTTGATTCTCTACTTTACCAACCTTTTTTATAAAACAGCTTCTACTCTGGGGTGCCTGGGTGACTCAGTTGGTGAAGTGTCTGCCTTTGGCTCAGATCATGATCCCGGGGTCCTGGGATCGAGTCCCTGCCTAGTGGGTGGTCTGCTTCTCCCTCTCCCTCCCCCACACTGTGCGCTGTCTCTCTCTCTCTCAAATAAATAAAATCTTAAAAAAAAAAAAAGAGCTTCTACCCTAAGTCCACAGTACATAGCACTCTAGGTGTTGGTTCAGATTTGGGGTTTTTTTTTTTGGTGAGGTGACTTCCCATGCAAGGACACTACATGTTATGCCTCGTTTCTTCTGTTTCCTCTCATGTAGTCTAGTGTTTGCTGCCTGGGTGGACACAGGGAGTGATGTAACTGGGAGTGAGGGAGGAAAAATGTGATGGGCTAGTTCTGAAGACGGTTCATGGGAGATCATTGCCCATTTTTTCTTTAGTGTGATCTCTGAGTTCTATAGCTAGAGGTAGACAAAGCGAATCCATCTTTTTTCTGTTTTCTTTGGGATCAGATTTTGATTCTTACGGTAGAATCCAAGAATATGTTGTAATCTCTTCAGCATTGGCATTAGTGAAAATCCCCTGGAGACTTTGGCATCTGGTCTTCTCTTTAGTTTCCAGTGCTTTTGCCAGTTTTCATCTTTTTGTAATTCTTTATGGGTATTATCATGGAAATTGTAAGAAAGTCGTATTAGGCCCTGCTGGCTTGGCTTGATACTAATCCAGAAGTCTCACCAATTATTTTTCAGTAATGAATAGGAAAAGACTATATTTAGGGGAGTGATTCAGTTATTCTTAATAATATTACTTCTTTCTTAAGTAGCCTACTTTAAAAATTTAATAAGATTTCTTAATTAAAATGTCCGTGAAAATAATCTTTCCATATAAAACTCTATATCAAATGAATTTAAGTTATATATTTCCTCACCAAATTTAGTCAAAATCTTCTAATTCCCATGCCTAAACTCTTTATTCATGGTTATGTTTGCAAGTTAAAATGGCTTTTCAAGGAGCATGGGATTTACACAAACCTTATATCACTGGGCCCATATAACGAGGAAAAGAAGTCCCACCAGGAATTTCACTGGTACCGTTGACCCTTGAACAACACAGGTTTGAACGGCATGGGTCCACTTATACATAGATTTTTTTAATATACAGTGCAGCACAGTAAATGTATTTTCCTTACGACTTTCTTAATAACATTTCTTTTTTCTAGTTTACTTGATTGTAAGAATACAGTTTATGATACACATAACATACAAAATATGTGTTAATCGACTGTTTATGTTATCCATAAGGGTTCTGGTCAATAGTAAGCTATTAATAGTTCGGTTTGGGGGAAGTCAAAACTTGTATTTGGATTCTTGACTGCCCAGGGGGTCAGCACCCCTAACCCTTACATTGTTCAAGGGTAAACTGTCTAATGGCTACAAAATATGAACTCTGTGGTTAGATCTGGTTCAAATCTTATCTTCTCCATTTATTATTTGTGTGACCTTGGGCAAGTTACTTAAGAGTTGCAAGCATCCAGGGCGCCTGGGTGGCTCAGTTGGTTAAGCGACTGCCTTCGGCTCAGGTCATGATCCTGGAGTCCTGGGATCGAGTCCCGCATCGGGATCCCTGCTCGGCGGGGAGTCTGCTTCTCCCTCTGACCCTCCTCCCTCTCATGCTCTCTCTCTCTCATTCTCTCTCTCAAATAAATAAATAAAATCTTTAAAAAAAAAAAAAAGAGTTGCAAGCATCCAGTTCCATCATGTGTAAAATGTAACATCAGCAGTACCTACCTCATAGGCACTTATGTGAGGATTTAGTGAAAGAATATGTATAAAACACCCAGCACAGTGCCTGGAACACAGTCATGACTCAGGAGCTAGAGGTGAAGATGGTAACAGTGATGACAATGCTCACAAAGAGGTAAAAGGATGGACATTACTCTGGGTGTGTTTTGAATTTTTTAATAAGTAATTTTTTTTTTCAAAATTTCTTCTCAGGAAATATCATCATGGCTATTTCCATTTCTAAAAATTTGATACTGCTTTTCAGGGTGTGTCTTTTTATGACAGATGGTCAGCAGCTAGTGGTAAAATGAATATGGAATATAATAGCATTTCATTTATTTATGGGAAATATTTTACTGCCCCACCCTTCAACTAGTTGGAAAATGAAAGTCAAAAACTGGAAACTCTATTTATAAATGGACAGTGCTGTGATCTCAGTGTCTGAAACTGTGGACTTTTAGAAAATATTTATAGCATATTGGAAACTAGTCACTGATCAGTGTCTTCTTGCCCTGTTATTTTTAAAGCTAATCCAGAGAATATGAAATTTGAGGTAAATTAAAATTGAATACTAAAATGTCATCAAAGATAATTAACTTGGGATGCCTGGGTGGCTCAGTCAGTTAAGTGTCTGCCTTCAGCTCAGGTCATGATCCCAGGGTCCTGGGATGGAGTCCTGCATCGGGCTCCCTGCTCAGCAGGGAGCCTGCTTCTCCCTCTGCCTGCCACTCTCCCTGCTTGTGCTCTGTCTCTCTCTCTCTGATGAATAAGTAAATCTTTTAAAAGAGATAATTAGCTATATACCATTTTATATAAGTTTTTAAGAGAAGAAGATGGAGAAGAGGATTCTCTCTCTCGTTAATAGAGGCATTTGAAGTTAATAGAAATATTTGGTAATGGAGTCTTGAAAATAAGCTGAATGAATGGAAACATAAGACATTCAAGGAGATACGGAGGCCATGTCTGCATCTTACTAAGGAGACAATTTAGCATAGTGGTTAGAAGTGAAGAATTCAGGAGTCAATCAGAAACTCTGCCAGAGGGCGCCTGGGTGGCTCAGTCGTTAAGCATCTGCCTTCGGCTCAGGTCATGATCTCAGGGTCCTGGGATTGAGTCCCGCATCGGGCTCCCTGCTCCTTGGGAGCCCGCTTCTCCCTCTGCCTCTCTCTCTCTCTGTCTCTAATGAATAAACAAATAAAATCTTTAAAAAAAAGAAAAGAAAAGAAAAGAAACTCTGCCAGAGTTTCAAATCCAATTCCATCCCCTGCTCAACCACATGATCTTGCAAGTCATTTAACCGCTCTGTGCCTAGGTTGTCTCTATGTCAAGGATTCAATATGATAATACATGTGAAGCATTTAAAATGATATGTGGCACATAATAAATGCTCTATAAATGCCTGGCCAAAACCAAGAAACCCCCAAATAACTCCAGTTTTGTTGTTATGGATATGGATGAAACATATCCATTTCACTGGTTTAGAGATGGGTCTCTGTCATTAAGTGGTCAATGTGAACAACATATTATAGTTCTTTTTCTTTACATAATTCTTTGTCTACTCACTGCCATAGTCATTCAGGTAAGCTGGAGTGGGTAGTGAGCATCGTGCAGTAAGGATCCTTGAACAGTCCCATAGGTGCCCACCTTAAGAAGCTAATTAGAGAGTGCTGCTTTGTTCCTATCACCCTGGAGGCCGAACATTTGCCACAGTAAAAACCCACACTACCTTGCCATAATAAAACAAGGTCATTGCATGAACTTGTGTGATTATTGGGAAAATCATTTCCCATGAACATCATCAGTCATCATTCAGAGATTTAAATTTCACAAATGGAATCCACAGTCTAATGAAGATAGTGTTGCTCGTACAGCAAACCATACCATATGCTTAATCTGAAAAATACGGAAAATCCCTAGACAGCAGATGACACTGTATCTTTTTTATATGCTGTTCATGATGAGTAGACTATGTGACTTAGCTATATTTGACACTGACACATTTCTAAAACGAGACTCTCACATGGGAGGGAATATTGTAACATGCCTTAGAAATTAAAGTTATAACTACACCAGTATATTTCATGAGGGGAATTCTTGCCAGCAGGAAGAATGGTTGGGAATATTAATGTTTCCTTGTATCTACATATTATTCTTATATCTGTGTCTCAGAGTATAGTCTTGTAATTGTGGTTATATTATTTCCATGTCTGTAGAATCAGGATCCACATTTTGTAATAAATGGTGTTCTTGTTTTTAAGCTACCAGCTTATTCAGCACTTATATCCCAAGCTTTATGTATGTGTGCTTTATGTATGTTGCCTCATTTAATTCCCCTAACAACTCTGTAAGTGGATACTTTTATCCACATTCTGCTGGTGAAGAAAAAAGGGTTTATAGTTTATATAACCTTGTGGACTTGAGATGCAGACCCTGAAAGGCTGGGCCCTTAAAGACAATGCCGGACTGCATGTGAGAGAGTGAGGCCTTCAGAACTAGTCGGGAGGAGGACCATAAATTACCAAAACAGTTAACAGTGTCCACTTTCTAGTACTTGGTTGTATGGAAATAAAACTTTGGAAGAGTATAATGTACAAGTAATCATGAAATGCTGCAATATTTGTAGCATCACTTGTAAATGCATAGATATGTACAGAAGATAGAAGCTAACACATGTTATAATATAGCAATAATCAGTCCCATAAGCATTAATGAGTTTGATGAAGCCACTGTTTATTTGTAAGATTGTGATCACACAGTTGATGTTGCTGAAAACTGTCATGAACATGCAAAGCACTTTTTTTTTTCCATCTCACTTCGGTACACTTAGCTTTGAGGAAGAAATTGTGTCATATGCAAAAAGAGATGTGTTCAAAATACTTATATCCCTATAAAGGGGCAAATTAAAGGGACTGATTGTAGGAAGTTATCAATGGTTTTCTTAAGATACTTTCTGAGGAACTAGGACTTCCTTTCAAGGGGAAGCCATTATCATTATACATGGGCTTATTATATAAGTGTCCTAGAAGCTAGTCACCAATCTTTTCCTCTGTAGAAGAAAACCAAGAATTTAGAACATATAATCAAATGTATTGACTTCATATAACAAGGCTCAAGATTAGTGATTCTCACCCTGAGCTGTGTGTTAGAATCAGCTGCATTTGTGACGAGGGTACCAAGATAGTTCAATTGGGAAAGCATAATCTTCTCAATAAATGGTACTGGAATAACTGGATATTCAATGCAAAAGAATGAAATTGGATCCCTACCTCACAGCATACACAAAAATTTACTTAAAATGGATCAGAGACCTTGGGCATCTGGGTAGCTCAGTTGGGTGGGCGGTTGACTCTTGGTTTCGGTTTGGGTCATGATCTCGGGGTCCTGGGATTGAGCCCCAAGTCAGGCTCCATGCTCAGTGGGGAGTCTACTTCAAGATTCTCTCTCTCCCCCTCTGCCCCTCCTCCTGCTTGCTCTCTCTCTCTCTCAAATAAATAAATCTTTTTTAAAAAATGGATCAGAGACCTCAGTGTAAGAGCTAAAACTATAACAATCTTAAAAGAAAATGTAGGAGTAAATCTTTGTGACTCTGGATTAAGCAGTGGTTTTGTAGATAAAATACCAAAAGCAACAAAGGAAAAATAGCTAAGTTGTATCACATCAAAATTTTAAACTTTTTTGTTCTGCAAGTGATACTATAAAGAAAGCAAAAAGACAACCCAGATAATTAGAGAAAATATTAACAAATCATGCATCTGATATGGGAGTTGAATCCAGAATATATCCAGAATATATGCAACCCAATTATAAAGAGACAAATAGCTCAAATAAAAAATGAGCAAAGTATCTGAATAGATATTTCTCCAAAGAAGCTATACAAATAGTAGATTTTCATATGAAGATGAAAATGTAAGTCAAAACCACAGTGAGATGCCACTTCATACCAACTAAGATGGCTATAATCAAGAAGATAGCCATTAACAAGTGATGATGAAGATGTAGAGAAAACGTAATGCTAAGTGAAAGAAGCCATCAAAAAAGACCACATATTCTATGATCCCTTTTTTTTTTCTTCTAAGATTTTATTTACTTACTTGAGAGAGAGAGAGTGAATGAGAGAGAGAATAGGAGCAGGGGCAGAGGGAGAGGGAGAAGCAGACTCCCTGCTGAGTCGATCCCAGGATCCTGAGATCATGACCTGAGCCGAAGGCAGATGCTTAACTGCTTAAAGGACTGAACCACCCAGGCACCCCTCTATGATTCCATTTATATGAATATATAGAATAGGCAAGTCTGTTAGAACACTATAGATTAGTGATTGCCTTGGGCTGCAAGGAGCCTAGGGAGAGACAAACTGAAGGGTAGCTGCTAATGGATACACAATTTTTATTTAACAGGGGAGAAAAATAATGTAAAATTAGATTGTGTTGATGGTTGTACAACTCTGTGTATATACTAAAAATATTTAACTGTACACTTTAAGTGGGTTAATTGTATGATTTATAAATTGTATTTTAATAAAGCTAGTTTTAAGGAAATCAGCATGGGTACTTTTATAAATCTGTGTGCCCAGGCTGAAGCGCATGTCGGTGAGATCACTCCCTTGTGGTGGAATCCAAGCATCAGTATTTTTTAAAGCTCCCCACGTGACTGCATTGTGTAGCCAAGGTCAAGACTCATTGCTCCAGAAGCAGGTCTAAACTACATGAGTTTCTAATTTAGGAAACTCCAAAAGAGTTCCGGTCCCTTGTTAGAGGACTCCAGGAGCCTTCCTCCAATCTTGCTACTCAAAGTGTGGTCCTCAGAGCGGCTGCAACAGTACTTCCCAGTACCTGTTGGAAATGCAGATTCCAGGGGCGCCTGGGTGGCTCAGTCGGTTAAGCGTCTGCCTTCGGTTCAGGTCATGATCCCAGAGTCCTGAGATTGAGTCCCACATCAGGCTCCCTGCTCAGCTGAGACTCTGCTTCTCCCTCTCCCTCTGCCCCTCGCCCACTCTCTCTCTCTGAAAATAAATAAATAAATAAAATATTTTTAAAATCTTAAATTTTTCTTGATTACAATAATAATATATGCTAGTTGTAGAGATCAAAAGTCCTCAATAACCTCACCCCACCCATCTGTCCACTCCAGTTAAGTTTGGTGTATATTTTTCCATATTTCCATAATTACTTCACATGTTGGTATGCATCTTTTTTTTTTTTAAGATTTTTTTTTTTTTTATTTGACAGAGAGAGACACAGCGAGAGAGGGAGCACAAGCAGGGGGAGTGGGAGAGGGAGAAGCAGGCCTCCCGCTGAGCAGGGAGTCTGCTTCTCCCTCTGACCCTCCTCCCTCTCCTGCTCTCTGTCTCTTATTCTCTCTGTCTCAAATAAATAAATAAAATCTTAAAAAAAAAAAAATCTACCCAGAGATATTTCTAAAATCCATCATTTTCCAAAAGGCTAGCCCCAGGGAATTGGTTCATGGGCTAATCTGGGGTTTTATTTGTATTTTGAGGTGAAGTAACCCAAGATTTATGGTATTTTATTCAGTTCCCTAAATGTACATTTGGTTTCCTTGATTTATTTAATAACTTGGAGTGACCACCCAGGTGCCCTAATGCTCCTAATGGAGTGACTAAGGATGTTTGGTCATTGTTTTAATTACTAATCACATACTGTGTCTTCTTGCCTCATGTAAGTAACAACATTCTTATCAAAATGTTCTGATTACTACATTTTAAAAAGTAGTGTCACAACATACTTAAGAGAACTGGTTGTTTTTTGTTTTGTTTTTGTTGTTGTTCCTGTTTACATCATGGTGATTCTACCTCTGAAGATTTTTCCTAGCAAATGATCCGTCACCAGGATTACTCACAGACTCCAGTATTCAAAATGTCATCTCTTAAGTTTCCTTATTTTGAAATATCTGTAACTCTTCTGAATAATGCAAAAAATATGAATGAATGAATAACATAACAGAGAAACTCTTTCTAAAAGTTATTAGAAAAAGATCCTTTACTTAACTGTGCCTAATGCTTTGGGGTATCCCAGTGAACTATGCCTTTAAAGACAAGTGGTTATGTACTAATATCTTGGCCCTGAAATTTTTGGGTCTTCTTTTGAATTGAATGAAAATTCACTCAACAAAACAAAATTGTTTTGTTTTTCTGTAGTCCAGAAAAATTCTGTCTTTATTTTCAAGTTACCTTAAAACTTTAACATGCAAATTTTACTTAGCTAAATCTGAATTTCATCAGTAGTATTAACTTCTAAACAATATGAAGACTTTATAAAATGCATTCATTCTGATTTCTCCTTCTGACTTAACTTGCTATTATTATCATCCAGATTTTAACTCCATTTGCATTAAACCCACAAATTAGGCATCATCATCATCATCATCATCATCATCATCCTGTTTAGATTTTCTCACATTCACCATTTTGTTTGCTAATCATCCCTTCTTGCATTCAGAGCTTCTGGAATCAAACCCTAGTTCCTGTCATTTTGGACTGGTTGGCAGTCTCCAGGACAATCAGATAGTTAGTTGCCTCAAGAGGAAAATGAGAAGAGTCCTGGGAAATATGACCCCTCTCCCCAACAATGCTGCCTCCTGTGCCACCAGAACTAGAGACATCCCTGTGTATTTCCTCCTACCCTCTAATTAGCGTTTTATGGAGTAGAGAAGAACAAGAAAATCCGATAGGATACTAAAGTTAAATACATTCAGTTTGAAGAGCTGTCATGTTTTTCTGAGATCATATTCTTCCTACCCTTTTTGCTATTAAAATTATCTTTATTTTAGGGGCGCCTGGGTGGCTAAGTCAGTTAAGCATCTGACTCTTGATTTCGGCTCAGGTCATGATCTCAGGATTGTGAGATGGAGCCCTGAGTCTGCCTCTGCTGGGCATGGAGCCTGCTTAAGATTCTCTCTCTCCCTCTGTGCCCTGCCCCCCACCTTAAAAAAAAATCTTTATTTTATAATATAATGGTGATGGTAATTGAAGTTTGGGTTTTTTTTAATTAATTAAATTTTGTTTTAAAATTTTTTTACTTGGCATATACAACATTGCCAATCACAACCCAGATTTTTTGAAATTTTATGGATCTTGAAATCCCAAGCCACTGCTGTAGACAGCTACCTGTGATTTTGAGTGTGGATATTGGGTCACCTGAAAATACGCCCTCTTGGTTACATCAGGGACCTTAGTGGTTTTTCAGGTGTATACAAATCCTACAGTGTTAACAGTACTTTGCAACCTTTTATTGGGTTATCAAGCAGTCCTTAGTACTCCCAATGATTGAAATCATTTTTTACATAAGGCTGAGTCTATACTAGCAAAATGTCTTGGGAACATCATGCACACCCCGCATATATCTGGTGATGTTAATGTTCTCATTTTTTTTTTTTTTGAAGATTTTATTTATTTGAGAGAGAGAAAGAGTGAGCGGGAGGGAGAGGGAGTGAGAAACTGAAGGAGACTCCACGCTGAGTGCAGAGCCCAATGTGGGGCTTGATTCCATGACCTCAAGATCATGCCTTGGGCGCCTGGGTGGCTCAGTTGGTTAAGGGACTGCCTTCGGCTCGGGTCATGATCCTGGAGTCCCGGGATCGAGTCCCGCATCGGGCTCCCTGCTCGGCAGGGAGTCTGCTTCTCCCTCTGACCCTCCTCCCTCTCATGCTCTCTGTCTCTCATTCTCTCTCTCTCAAATAAATAAATAAAATCTTAAAAAAAAAAAAAGATCATGAGGCCTCAAAGACCTGAGCCAAAACCAGGAGTCGGACGCTTAACCGACTGAGACACCCAGGTGCCCTAATGCTCCCAATGTTTTAAGAACACCATTGATCTAAGAGTCACATGATCTAAAATCTGGCCAACAACTTTGTCTGCCTTACTCATGATGTAAGGGGTTGGACTGTGATCCCCAGGTTTCTTTTCACCACTAACGTAGGTTGTGCTTGTAGTTTTGATGCCACCATCTTCGTAGATGTCCTTTCCTCATCTCCCTGTGAATGGTCAGTATGAAGCCTGCACAGAACGACTTGAGTTCTCATTTCCCTTTGTAAACAATGGTCATGTATAAATGCAGCCACAGTGTTTATTGCAAAGGGTCACAATTAAGAGTATTGTTTAATTGTCATATGCTTGACACTGACAGTCTTACTAGATGTTCAGTCATTACTATAATGTAGACAAATAATTATGAATTAAAGATGCACCAACTACAGATTTTAGAGATCTCCGAATTCATGACAAAGTTGTTAATTGGCAAGCTTGTTATTTCCTGTAAGTACAAGGAAAGGAAGTATTAAAAGTCATCATATTAATTTGAGAGAGGAAATTAATGTTTCCTAAAAAATTCTCTTCTAGTGAAGGAAGCCCGTCCCCCAGAATGGAGCTGCTGCATAATATCGACCCAAACTTTGTGGATATTTCACCGTGTGAGTACCTCATTTATCGCTACTAAACTCAATCTTTTTAGCTCACAAAAACATTTTTATTGCCTAGTGTGTCTCCAGCCTCACTTTCTCCTTTTCCACTTGCGTTTGCTGTCCGGATAAACAGTTCTCCATAACACCTGTTGCACTGATCTCCCTGTGGCTTTGGTGCCACGGAGGGTAGATGCTGTTCGTGGCCCTGCCACTTACTGGCTATATGACCTTCAAGCCATGTCATCTCCCTGCCTCAGCTTTGCCATAGGATCTCAGAGGCTCCTGCCCACTGGGAACGTCATGTTGTTGTTGCTCTCTTCTCACCTGAGAGCTCCAGAGCCTTCTTCCAGGAAACCCGAGGTCAGATGAGCCACCGCATCATCTGATGGAGCTGGCCAGGTGCTGCCCAGCACCTGCTGCGTCTCACAGGTGTGACTTCCCTAGCAATCCTGAAAGTCATTTGGCTTGATTTTGTCTCCTGCCTAAGTGGAGCCATAGGTAGCCCCATTAATTCCTCAGGGAAAGAGGCCGTTTGTGCTCTTAGATCACCACAGGTTTCATAGTCCTGTGTAAATACCATGCTAGTGGCCCTATGAACCCTAGCCTAATGGGTTTGGGTCTGGAAAAGCCTTAGCTCTTAGGCCCTTTGTCCAGCCTCCATCATCAAGCCTCTTCTTGAGACTCCACAAAACAGTGCTCTTCCATTCCGTTCATTCCCTTGGGTGCTGACATCCATCTGTTCTAGACATACTGCCACCCTTCCATTCATTCATTCCATTGTTCAGGCTTTCCTTACTTCCTTGTCCTCTCCAGTCTGTGCCATAACCTGCCCCAGGATTTCCCTGCTCAGACAACAAGCCCACAGTGGTTGTGTGTCTGCAGGCTCTTAAGGCCCCGCTCACCCCACCAGCCGCCTCCAGCCCAGTCCTCGCCCTGCTCGACACTTGCCTTTTCCAAGCATGATTGTCATGTTTTGTCTTGAATATGCTTTTCTCTGTGGCTGAAACACCTTTCCCTGCCCTTCCACAATTTTTCCTCATCCCTTAAAACTCAACACAAATGTCTCATATATGTGAATGCTTCTTGGAACCCCAGAAAGTCCTTCCTCAGCATCCTTTTGTATGTATCTGTGGGTAGAGCCTTCAGCAAATTCTCTTGTATGTGCCTTCATATTCCCCCAAGGTGAGAGCTCCTGGAAGTCAGGATCTAGGTCTTATTTATCTTTTCATCCTCATAAGTTAACACGAATACCCAGCACTGGGCAGGCTCTCAGTGATGATTACTTGATGACTAATGGAAGGGTGCTGGGATAGAGTTAGGACCAAGTGGAAAGGGAAGGGCCTGAGGCAGGTCGAGATGGCTATAGTATGGAGAAATTGCTATTTCTATTGTAGTAACTTAAGTCCGCGAGAGAGGCAAGGGTGGTTATGGGTCTGTATGGTAGCCACCAGCTATATGTGGCTTTCAAACCCCTGAAATGTAGCTAACTGTGAATTGAGATGTGCTGCAAGTATAAAGCACACAGCGGATTTTGGAGACTTAGTATGAGAAATGTGAAATATATCGTAACATATTTACTCGTTGAAATGGCAATATTTTAGATATGTTGAATTAAATTTATTGTTAATTTCACCTGTTTCCTTTTCCTTTTCTATGTGGTTAACAGATAATTTAAAATTACATGTGAATTTGCACTGTACTTCTGTTAGTCTAGAAGGATTGTTCTAGCAGGTGCCAGGAAGTGATTGGATCAGCTGTGTAGGAAGAGCACAGACCCGTGACTACTTACGGTGGCCACGACATCCATGGTTTCTAACCTTTTCTCTGCCCCAGCATACCAAAGGGGTGTGACACAGTCTAGAGCAGTGATTCTTAACCAGTGATGTCAGAATCTCTGGGGGTGGCCAGAACGGAAGAGGGGAGGCAGGAAGGGTTCTTAAAACTTCTAGGTAGTTTAATGCACCGCAAAACCCAGTGTGACATCCAAGGATGTGCTGAAGATGCTGCACACATTGTAATGGTTGTCAGCTGTCCTTACTAAGTTCCATCTACAAATGAAAAGGCGCCCCCACTCACCAAGCTGAATTGTTCTTAGCATCAGAAATGGGGGAGTGCGTCTGGGTGCTCAGTTGTTTAGGTGTCTGAATCTTGGTTTGGGCTCAGGTCATGGTCTCAGGGTCATGAGATTGAGCCCTATGCTGGGCTCCACGCTGGGCATGGAGTCTGCTTAAGATTCTCTCTCTCCTTCTGCCCCTCCACCCCCCACTTGCGTGCGCGTGCTCTTTCTCTGGAAGGAAGGAAAGGAGGGAGGGAAGGAGGGAGGGAAGCTTAAGTTCTGTATTTCCATGTAACCCGGCCACAGCCCTGCTGGCTGGCTGCCTGCCGTGGTTTTTGCTACCTTTCCCACAGTGCCCCAGCTCAATCCCAGCACAGGCACAAGGTTTCTCCGGTATAAAAGTTAAGGAGGGCATGGAAATCAGAATAGAAAATCATTTTAATTTTGCCACCCATAGTTTATAAGGCCTTAAGCAAGTCCCTCCACTTTTCTTTGCCTCAGTTTCCCACATGTTGAATGATGGACTGACGATGACCCTTTACTGCTGTCCCAAATTCAGGGACATTTTCTGGCCTTCTGCTGCCCCCACCCTCTCCTTGAGGCCCACTCCTGGCCTCCCTGTTGGCCTTCCCTGCCAACCAGGGACTCTTGCTCTGACTCCTGCTTGTAACGAGGGACATTCTCCACTGTTGGCATCAACATAGAACCACATTCACTGTTGGTTCACAGAAACAGGGCATTCATTCTGTCTCTGCCTACAAGTAGCAAAGTGCCCCTGCTCCTCACATACATGCAACACCTTGGGCTTTTCTCCCTAGTTTAGTTTTTATATTCATTTCAATCCACTGTGCAGCAGAAGCTAAAAAAAAGGAGAGCTATCTTTGGGGACCCACTCCTTCACCAGAGGATGATACCAGCTCATTTCCTTTTCTATGCAGTTAATTGCGGGGGGGGGGGTTTAAATCTAACTCTAAGAAAATATGTATTTATAGGACAACAACCAAGTCTGTGAAGATTGAATTAAATGATGTCTCAGGCCCCTCCCAGCTTCAATATTCTGTGGGTCTCTGTAGAAATAGGATCTCAAAGGAGCAAAGCTGCTGACTCAGTTTCTCTCCTTTTCCACCCTGTGCACATTACTAAGCAGTGATGTAGCCAAAGGCATGGTTGTACATAGATAAATACAAGTGAAAATGTTAGAAACATTATAAGTGCTAGAGTAATTTGAATTGTAGGATTTTATTATTACTACATCCTGCCCACTTTTCTGATGCCTGGTCTAAAACATCCCTGCATCAATCCACTTTTCCGTCTGCTCTCTCCCCTTTAGTGGGTCTTGTTGGGGGTTGTGGACCAGTGTCTCCTCCTATCATGAATCAGAGGAGCAGGCATTAGACGTTTCCCAGGGGAGCCCTGCCTTCTAAGTAGTACCACATCCCCTCAGAAGCTGGCCTTTTGGGGTTTAACAGCTCTACGCTCTCCCTCTTATTCTTAGAGTACAGGGCGCCCCCAGAGGCCCTTCCTGCTGGTAGAGTTGGGGCTTTTTTCATGGCCGCATACTCTTGGTACATTGTGTGTTGGGTATGAATAATAAAGATATTCCCAGAAGACTGGGACAGACACAGGCACACACCAGAGGTCATAGGGTTTCCCATAGACCAGGAGATTATGCAGTAAAGGATGAACGGTCTCAAATAACCACAGATCACACCCATTAGAATGGCTGCTATGAAAAGGAAAGAAAGGAAGAAAGAAAAAAGGAAGGAAAATAAGAAGTGTTGGTGAGGACATAGAGAAATGGGAACATGTAGGCATGTTGGTGGGAATGTAAAATGGGAATGCGCTGTTGGTGGGACAAAGGGGTGCATGATACACCATGGATGAACCTTGAGAACGTTTGTGGAATAAGCCAGTCACAAAAAGACAAATACTGCATGATTCCACTTAAACGCGGTACCTCGTATAGTCAAAATTATGGAGACAGAAAGTAGAATGGGGGCTGCCAGAGGCTGGAGGGGGCGAGACGGGGAATTCGTGTTTAATGGGTGTCGTTTCAGTTTTACAAGACGAAAAGAGTTCTGTGGGGGGATGTGGTGAAGGTTGCCCAACTATGTGAATGTACTTGGTGCCACTGAACTGTACATTTAAAAACAGTTAAAATGGTAAATTTTATTTTTTTTTACCACAATTCAAAATAAATAAATGTAAAATGTAAAACCAAAGAAAAGCATAGAAATTCATGAGGCCGGGGTCTGTATCTTTTTCATTTACTGCCGTATCCCCAGTGCATAGCACAGAGCCTGCCGTCCTAGTCATTTCTCGGCAAATACTTGTTAATGACTAATAATAGATCATCGGGTTAAAGTCATTGTCTTACTGTCTCTTAGCCTTTCCTGAACCTAAAGGACCTCCTGAAAGGCAATTCACACCCACCTTTTAATCCATGAACTTGCATCTTACATTTTGTTCTTACATAAAAATAATTTAATTAAGGGCGCCTGGGTGGCTCAGATGGTTAAGCGTCTGCCTTCGGCTCAGGTCATGATCCCGGGGTCCTGGGATCGAGTCCCGCATCGGGCTCCCTGCTAGGCGGGGAGCCTGCTTCTCTCCCTCTGCCTCTGCCTCTCTCTCTCTCTCTCTCTGACTTTCATGAATAAAAAAAAATTTTTTTAATTAAAATTAGTAAGTGGCTAGTGACCATTAACATTATCATATACAGATGCTGGAAACTACTTATCCAGTTTATAAATGCCCACCCTCAGTCTTGCCTGCATTGAAAATATCAGCCAGAAGAGAGGATGTGGGATTTCTCTAGATCTCCGTGAGAGACAAACATATATACTTATAAAGCCCCTGCCTGTGTGCTCGGCTCAGCCTGACTTCCCCTCAGAGTCCAGGGCCCTGCTCCTTCTTGCTCTTCTCTCTCTTTGTGCTCCCCTTCTTGGCAAGTTCCCTTGTATTGTTTCATTGCTCAACGTCCTCTCTGTGCCCCAAATCTGGCTCTGCTTTTATCTCCACCCCACCCCTCACCCCTCACCCCTCACCCCCGTGGCCAGTGTCAAATGTGTGGGCTGTAATTGCTTTCCTGTGTGCTTTGAGGAAACTTTTTATTCATCTTTAAAGGCTTTGTTCTGAGGTAACCTTGGACAGACATGTTTTGGTCTCCGTTCAGATAGTACCGTTTTCTCTTCCCTCCTTCCTTTTAAGAATAGATCCTAAGAATTATTTATTCCCCTTTGTCTTTCAAATATTTCTTTCTAGGGGCGCCTGGGTGGCTCAGTCAGTTAAGCATCTGCCTTCTGCCTTCGGCTCAGGTCATGATCTCAGGGTCCTGGGATCGAGCCCCGCATCGGGCTCTCTGCTCAGCGGGAAGTCTCCTTCTCCCTCTGCCTCTTCCCCTTCCCCCCTACTCATGCTCTCTCTCTCTCTCTGTGTCTCTCTCTCAAATAAATAAAATCTTTAAAAATGAATAAATAGAATATTTCTTTCTAGCAGGCTGACCTAGACTCAGTGTCCTTCTCGAGCAGTCCAAGGCAGTCAGAGGAGGAGGCCTGTGAGAGCCTGAGGGACAGGGATGATGCTGTTTAAGCTCATTCATGGGATGCCTGGAACTCTCTAAAGTTGTAGGGAGCAGCCGAGATTCCAAGTCAGGCCCTGAGATCTGCAGGTGTGAGCCCAGCTCGACGTGCTTCTGAGGAGCACCAGCTCCAAATCCCTCAGGTTCCAGCCAGCATGCCTCAGACCATGAGGAGAAATAATTTCAAAAGAGTTAGTTTGCCTTAGAGAAAATATATACACCCATCCCACAGGCACCAGGCTTGACATGCACTGTTCTGAAGTAATGAGCCTGCACCATCTGAGACCACCACTCACCTCGGAAGTCAGACATGACATTCTGTGTATCGTTAGAATTCTCATGTACATCTGGTGTGCAATGTATTCATATACACCTGACACACGTGCGTGCATACACAGCACTCAGATTCTTCTGGTAGGAGCTTGATCATAGATGAAGGGCACTGACAGATGTTAGCATTTTCCACACCACCAAAGGCCAAGTCTTCGAAGTGATTGTGTACAGCTCTGTTACTATTTCATTTTAAAAAGGCCTCCTTTCTTTAAAGGTTATAATGAGATGTTATTTTGCTCTTGATTACAGAGTGAAAGAAGAGTCTTTCCCTCCCTCTCGCTCACACACTCATTTTCTGTGGTAAAATTGCCAGTTCTGTACACGAGATCTGAGAGCTGTCCAGGTTTGCATGCTTGGAGTGGCTCCCTGTTTCCTCTCTGGAGCAACATTCAGTCTGTTTCTGAGATGATTTATTCAGCAGGTACGACAAGCTAGGTACTGATGTAGGTCCTGGAGATCAGTTAGAGTTTAAGTTTTGTTAGAAGCTGGTCTGGAAGAGGCCACTTCCCTGCTTGCCGGCTCTCCGTGGTCCCCAGCTGCCCACAGCCGTGTGCGGACGCCTGAGCCTGTCAGCTACGACCTCCGTCATTCAGCTTACATGACCCCTCAGCACTGTTGCAGTGCCCACCTTTAGCCACCATCATCTTCCTGTGCTTTTCTGACACTTCTCTAGGGACCTGTTCACATCCCCCCTCCTCCATGAAGCTCTGCTTGGCCCCTCCAGTCTGAAGTCTCTTGAGCTTCTCTGTAGCGCCCTATGACACTGAGCTCTTGCTACCTCATACCCAGTTGTTTATAGTCATGTGTTTTCCCCATCCAGAGCTGTCAGTTCCAAGGAGGGCGAGATTTCATCTATAACTTTCTCAATCCCCCCCCCTTTGTTTAGAGGGGGGAGGAGGGAGAGAGAGGAGGGGCAGAGGGAGAGGGAGAGAGAGAATCTCAAGCACGCTCCATGCCCTGCGTGGAGCCCGATGCGGTTGCGGCTCAATCTCACAACCCTGAGACCATGACCTGAGGGGAAATCAAGAGTCGGATGCTTAACCGACTGAGCCGCCCAGGTGCTCCTCTCAATCCCTTTTGTTGCAGAGTTTGTACACACTGAAAGAATGCATGCTAATAAATTAATCATTGAAGTTGGCTATCAACCACTCATTTAATTAGAATAAATCTAGCAAGAGCAATAATATCATACTTTATTTTCAAAGCACTTTCATTTCTTTCTGGGCATATTTGTGAGGTAGCAATCAAGAAGCAACCTTCTATCCTTCAGCCTAAAATTCAATATTGAGCAGAATAAGAAAAGTTAGAGGGGATGCATGAAGCCCACCACGTCGCAATGAGGAGATTGCTCACCATTGCATGGAACACCAGAAATTAGAAGTCATTCAGTTTGTCCACCCTCTTTATAAGCAGGAAGGAGAAACTGAGGCATTGGTCACACACAGCTAATAAATACCAGACCCAGAATTCAGGGCTTTCCAGGTTCAGGCCTCACACAAAAGTCACGTCCTCCTAATTTAAGGTGTCTCTTTGTTTTCTGTTCTGGATGGGATTTGAGCTAAAGGGATGCCCAGATCTGTGTTACAGTCATTCACTCAAATGTCACCGGAGCATTACATACTTAAATGTGGCTGGAAAAATGGGTCTAGCCGTGACACTAGCTTGCACTTTCATGCACAATGTGACTGTGTGGATGGCAGCAGCTTGTGTGTGTAAAGCTAGTTATGCAAGTCCTACAGTGCCCTGTAGTAATTACACTGCAGGATGGTGGTGGGATGAGAGAAAGGGTGTGGGGACAGGGGGTGTAGCCTAATGGAACATGCAGAATTCCGGGGTGTCCAAAAGTCTGGGTTTGAATTCCAGTTTTGACTTATTTCCTGTAAGCTTGTGGATAAGTTCTCTGAGTTATCCATTTCCTTGCCTATAAATTAAGGACAATTATATCTGTGTCTTGTAAATATGTCCCAACAAGAGTTCATAGCGATTATGTTCTGGCTGCTGGGATTGGGAAGGGGGCTGTCTGCACTTTTTGTTTCATGTATTTCTCCAGTTTTAAGTTTTAGTAACGAGCACATCTAACTTCCATAATCAGGAATGAAGCCATAAAGATTTACTTTTGAAAACCAGCCCGGGGATGCCTGGGCAGCTCAGTCAGTTAAGCATCTGCCTTTGGCTCAGGTCATGATCCCGGGGTCCTGGGATCGAGTCCCGAATCAGGCTCCCTGCTCAGCGGGGAGTCTTCTTCTCCTTCTCCCTCTGCCCCCCCCCCCCCCCCCCGCTTGTGCACGCTCTCTCTCACAAATAAATAAAATCTTAACAAACAAACAAACAGCAAACCAGCCTGGAGGGTTCTTGTGAGACTGGCCTATCTGGAAAGCTCCTGAGTCTCCAGTGAGTGGGAGTTGGGGCCGCACTGGTGTCTTTGCCCCCACGCCCACCTGTGCTGTGGCCGCGAAGCTAGAGTGTGAGCATCCTCCTCCACCGTCAGACCCTGACGGCCTCCGCTGGCATTCTTTGTCCTCATAGAATATAGGAGCCCATTTTGCAGCTTGTCACGAAGTGAGCAGAGTTTTGTCTGCAGGTGTTCTCTACCTGCTAATATTTGTCTTTAGCCGCTCATCAAATGTTCCTTGGTGTAGGTCGGTACATGCCCTTGGTCGCAGAGCCTAAACTCAGGTGACTTTGCCCCTTTTTAATTTTCAAGGGCTTTTCTTCTGCCTCCTTCACTTTGGCGAGCACTGAAGTGTGTTTGGAAATGTGGCCTTTTTGATGCCAAAGGCAGTCCCACAAGCCGCACGTCCCATCCGCCCCACTTCACACAGTGCATCTTAGGTAACATACCTCAAACCTTCGCTGTTAGCACTTAGTGCTGGGGTGCTGGCTTTCATCCTGAGAAAATAAACAAACCACACCAAACGCACAGCCCTTTAAAAACACGAATTAATCCTCACCACAGGCCTGGGCTACACAGAAATGGCAAATCCCACTGCCCCAATTTTATGTTTGGAGAAATCAGAGTCAGCAACTTTTTTAAGGCTTCCCAGAGCCAGATAACAGAAGCGGACTTGAAGGGCTGGGGCTGGCCCTGCCTCTGGGGAGAAGGGCACGTGGCCAGGGCCAGCTGCCTCCCTGCATTCCCTTCTCCATAACACCATGTGCTCACTTGCCCAGAACCCTATTTACACATCAGCTTTTATTTTTCTCCCCCAGGGTTATGATGAGGCCAAATCCTCTTGTTTCCAGCTGACCACTTATTTATTTGCTTACCTTTCTTTAATTCTGGTACAGCCTAGAAATTTTAGCCATGGCTTCCAAGAGTAGCCTGGTAATTCTAGTTGATTCAGAGGTCTATGCCGATTCTGACACTCAACACAGAATAGACTATACCCTCCACATAGTCCCTCCTCCACCACAGAGCCTGCTCAGTACCCAGGTCTGTTCAAGATTCGAGGGTATCCAGACTCCCTTTTTTCTCTCCCCTCCCAGACCAGACATCTTTCTACCTCAGTTCCCCAGTCTTGCAATCTATAAGGATAAATCCATATGCCTTTCTTGAAATAGTCAACCATAAAAATTTGGAAAAACATAAAACCTCGCTAAATTTTGTGGGACATATCCAATGGAATAAAAGTGTAGTAAGTCCCCTTTCTAAATATTTACTAATCTGGCCAGATCTTTTTAGGGGCTTGAGGGTGCATCTGTATAAGGCTGAAATAAAACTTTTAAAAACACTTCTGAGAAGAAGGCTGAGTCCATGGTCGCCCGTAAGTAATCCATAATGTAAGATGTTAGTAATCAGGCATTTATAGACTGAAGTCTCTTACCTCTGGCAGCAAATACCTAGGGAATGAATACATGGCCTCTCTTCTGAAGAGCCTTTTGAATGAGAGGAAAACTGTGTGCCCAGGAAGTGATATTAACACAGTAATAAAATAAGTAGCAACAAATGATAAGTGATGTAAATTGATTACATAAGCGCTAAGGAGAAATAAAGAAATAATGAGAGGCATTTGGGGGCGATTAGGATAGATTGCC
This sequence comes from Mirounga leonina, assembly GCF_011800145.1. Taxonomy (NCBI): domain Eukaryota; kingdom Metazoa; phylum Chordata; class Mammalia; order Carnivora; family Phocidae; genus Mirounga; species Mirounga leonina. The sequence continues at coordinate 49,936,245 of NW_023270426.1, read as the reverse complement.
TCAAAAAGTATAGTCTTAAATGTGTCCATTATTTTCATAACTTTGGTTTTATCTTTCTTGATTTAAATGCGAATGAAGGAAAATAGTATTTAACACTGTATTAATTTGCTATCGCTGCTGGAACAAATTACCATAAACGTAATGACTTAAAACCACACAAATTCATGTTACAGTTCTGTAGGTTAAAAGTCTGACATGGATCTCACTGAACAGAAATCCAGGATGTTGGCAGGACTGTATTCCTTTCTGGAGGCTCTAGGGGAGAATCCATATCCTTGCCTTTTCCAGCCTGGGGAGGCTGCCCCCCCTTGCTTGGCCTGTGTCCTCTTCCTCCATCTTCAAAGCCAGCGATGGAGAGTTGAGTCCTTATAGCACATCACTCCAACCTTACTTCTGTCCTCATACCTCTTCTGAGCTCTTCCACTTTTTAAGGCCCCTTGTGATTACATTAGGCCCACCTGGGTAATCCAGGCTAATCTCCCTCTTTGAAGGTCAAGCTGATTGGCAACCTTAACTCCATCTGCAGTCTTAATTCCCCTTTGCCCTATAACCTAACATATTCACAGGCTCTGGGGGTTAGGACATGGACATCTTTGGGGCCATTATTTTGTGTACCACAGACACCTACTCTGTTGCACTAGACTTTATGAAAAATAACAAAAAATAGTTCATAATCTAGTTGGAGAGAAGAACAAAAACATACAAAAAGTTAAAAGAAAATCAAGTAACAGTTCAAGGCCACAGTGGTAGAGATTTGCAAGCTGTACTTGATTACTTGTCAGATTAATTGCCATGGAGTCTGGTAGACAGAGAGCTGCTATTTGAGTGGAGGGCTCAGTCACACAGGCTGGTTCATGAAGGGAAGGAAGCCTTGCGTGGAACCCTGAATGCAGAGCTCCTGGGGTGGAAAAGGCAATCCTGGGACACACAAGCACATGAGCAAAAGGGTGTATGTGTAAGCCTGTTGAAACAAAGGGAAAGGGGCACCTGGGTGGCTCAGTCGTTAAGCGTCTGCCTTCAGCTCATGTCATGATCCCAGGGTTCTGGGATCAAGTCCCATGTCAGGCTCCCTGCTCAACGGGGAGTCTGCTTCTCCCTCTCCCACTCCCCCTGCTTGTGTTCCCTCTCTCTGTGTGTCTCTCTCTGTCAAAAAAAAAAAAGAAAAAAGAAACAAAGGGAAAGCAGGAAGAAGAAGATGGGATGATAAAGACAGTATGTCAGACTAAGGAGGCTAGACTTGATTCTGATAGAAGGGAAGCTACCTGTTTGTTTCTTATACCAGTAATACGTAGGTGGGGTGCTGTCTAGAAATTTTGACAAATACAGAAAAGCTCAGAGATCAAGGTAAAAATCACCACATTCCCTCTATCCTGCTACCTCAAAGTAAGCAATGTTAATAATTTGGTGTGTTTTTTTTCTGTTTTCTCTCTTCCCTGCACTCACGGACACCCATATATCACACATTCTTACAGAATTCGGGTATTATGGTAGATTATTTCATTACCTAATTTGTTAGCATAATTAAGGGTAGAAAATTTTCATCTTTAAAATTTTTGTGTAATAGGGCACCTGGGTGGCTCAGTCGTTAAGCATCTGCTTTCGGCTCAGGTCATGATTCCAGGGTCCTGGGATCGAGCCCCGCGTCGGGCTCCCTGCTCCGCGGGAAGCCTGCTTCTCCCTCTCCCACTCCCCCTGTTTGTGTTCCCTCTCTCGCTGTGTCTCTGTCAAATAAATAAAATCTTTAAAAAAATAAAATAAAATTTTTGTGTAACAATTTTATCAGTGGCTTCATGGCATTTTCTGACTTGGATCTACAATTCTAACATGTGGAATACTTAACCATTAATCCTATTTTTGCATGTGTTAGTATCTTTTCAAAGTTTCGTTAATATAAATAAAGCTGCAATGACCATCCATTATTTTGGGAGGGTAATGTCTAAAAGCAAAATTCCTAGGTCAAAAGACATAAACATTTTGAAGATCCTTTTTTATGTATTGGTCAGTTGCTTCCCTGAAATAATTTATGAATTGATATTTCTACCATCACTATGTGAGAATATTTATTTTATGGAATCTTGGCTAAAGGATATATTAGCATTTCTTAAAACATTTGCCAATTTTGTAAATAAAATAATGTATTGCTTTAATTTGGTTCTCTTTGCTGCTGAGGCTAAGCTTATTTTTTGTGTTTATTGGCTGTAATTACTAGTTCCTATCCTTTTCTCATGTTAAGAAAAAAATGTTTTCCTTATCAATTTATAAGAACTTTTTATATATTAAAATATTCATTGTTATGTAGTGAATATTTTTCTCTTGATTTTATTTTATAGTATCTTTTAAATTTAAAAAGTAAAAATTTTCATTTTGTAGAATTCTTGTGTTTATATATTTAAACAATTCTTCATCCTGAGTTCAGATATTCACTTATATTTTCTTCTAGTTCTACAAAGATTTAGTCATTTACATTTGGCTCTTTAAAAAATGTGTCTTAGGTGTAATAGTATGAACGCCAAGTAGGTTTACAATTTAAAAATAGCAAAATCAATATGGTTATGCTTACCATCTTAAAAAACCAGTTGAGATTTTGACTAAAGTTGCATTGAACTTATAGATCAATTTTTCCATGAACATAGTATAGCTAACCTTTGATATCGTCTTCTCTAATGACTTCCTGTAAAGTTTTATAATTTTCAAGATTTTTATTATTTATTTTTGCATATATTATGTTTTTGTTGCTATTATAAATGGTCCTTTTTTCTTTTTGAATTCGGTTATTTGATAGTATATAGGAATGCAGTTGAGTTTTGGATATTCACTTCACCTTTAAACTTATATCCAATTAGTGATGTTGTTAAATCCCATTACCAAGTCTAATTTCTTGAGTTTGTGTAACAAGGAGATTATCTCTAATAATGACAATTTGTTCTTTCCTAATCATACACCTTTCACTTTTTCTTGTCTTATTGCTGTTTCTGTTCAGTGTTGAATAAAAGTGGTGATTATCAGGCATCCTTGTTTCATTCCCACGCCCAGAGGGAAAGCTTTCAAAGTATTACCATTAAGTATAATGTTCATTATAGATTTTTTTATACTCTCTATCAGAGTAAGAAAACACCCTTCTATTCCTAGTTTGTAGAGTTTTCTAAATTATGAATAGGTGTTGGGTTTTTTTCAAATTTTTTCTGCCTCTATATGATTATATGCTTTTTTCCTTTGATTTATTAATTTTCTGATGTTAAATTTGCATTTTTGAGTTACATTCAGTTTATACATTGCTAGATAAAATTTTCTAATACTTTATTCAGCATTTTAAAATTCATGTTTATGTATAAGAATATTCTATAATTACGATTTCTTAAATTATCTTTGTAATATTTTGGTCAAGGTTATGCTGTTTTCATAAAATAACTTGAATGGTGTTCTCTCTTTTTGTGTCCTAGGGAAAGGTTTTTTTGTGCATTAGAGATATTTATCTTTTTTTCTCCCAGCTTTATGGAGATTATATTTGACATATCACATTATGTAAGTTTAAGGTGTATAATGTGATGCTTTGATATATGCTTATATTGTGAAATGAATACCACCATAAAGTTAGTTAACACATCCATTACTTCCATAGTTACCTTTTTTTGGTATTTTGGATTTTTGGCAGTAAAACCATTTATGATCACTTTTTAAATAACTTTCAAGTATATAGTATAGTATCATTAACTACATACTTTAGGCACCCAGAACTTTTTCATCTTATAATTGGAAGTTTGTACCTTCTGACCACCAGCTACCATTTCCTCTACCCCCACCCCCACCACCCCTGGCAACCATCAATCTACTCTCTGGCACTATGAGTTCAGTTTTTTTTAGATTCCGTATATGAGTGAGATCATACAGTATTTGTCTTTCTCTGACTTATCTTACTTAACATAATGCTTTTGTGGTTCATCCGTGGTGTCACAAATGGCAGGATTTGCTTCTTTTTTATGGCTGAATAATATTCTATTATTTATATATACATATATATATAGTATTTTTTCCAGTTTTATTGAGATGTAATTGACAAAATTGTAAGATATTTAAATGTATATTGTGGTGATTTGATATACGTATACATTGTGAAAGAATTCCCACCATCTAGTTAATTAACACACCTATCACCTTACATATTTATCTTTTGGGGGGCAGAGGAGAGCATTTGAGTTCTACTCTGAGCAAATTTCAGTTACATAATATACAGTGTTATCAACTAGTGTCACCGTTTTTTACATTAGATCCTCAAACCTTATTCATCTTATAACTGAAAGTTTATATCCTTTTACCACCTCCCCCCTATTTACTGCCCCCCCCACACCCCATTCTGGCAACCACCATTCTACTCTGTTTCTAAGAGTGTGAACTTCTTTCTTTTTAAAGATTGCACATATAAGTGATACTATGCAGTGTTTGTCCTCGGAGTCCATCCATGTTGTCAAAAATGGCAGGATATCCTTCTTTCTTATGGCTGAATAATATTTTATATATATATATATTATATATGTATTATATATATATATGCCATATCTTCCTTATCCATTCTTCCATTGATGGACACTTAGGTTGTTTCCATATCTTGGCTATTGTGAACAATGCTGCAGTGAATACGGGAGTGCAGATATCTCTTCTATATCCTGTTTTCATTCCCTTTGGATATATACCCAGAAGTAGGATTGTTAGAGCATATGGTAGTTCTATTTTTAATTTTTTGAGGAACGTTCATACTATTTTCCATAGTGGCTGAACCAGTTCGTGTGACCAACGGTGCAAAGGGGTTCCCTTTTCTCCACAGACTTGCCAACACTTTTTGCTTTTTGATCCTCTGTCCATTTTTTAATTGGATTTTTCTTCTATTGAGTGGTATGTGTTCCTTTTGGGTATTAACTCCTTATCAGATATATGGTTTGCAAATATTTTCTCTCATTCTATAGGTTGCCTTTTCATTTTGTTGATTTTTTTTCTTTTGTTGTACAGAAGCTTTTTAGTTTGATGTAGTTTCACTTGACTATTTTTGCCTTTGTTGCTTGTATTTTTGGTGTCATATCAAAAAAATCATGGCCAAGACCAATGCCATAAAGTTTTTTCCTACGTTTGTGTCGAGGAGTTTTATAGTTTCAGAGCTTACATTAAATCTTTAGTCCATTTTTAGTTGATTTTTGTGTATGGTATGAGATAAGGGTCCAATTTCATTCTTTTGCATGTGGATATTCAGTTTTTCCAAGAGCATTGTGGAAGAGACTGTCCTTTCCCCAGTGTGTGTTCTTGGGTTTCTGGGCTCTCTATTTATTCCATTGGCCCATATGTCTGCTTTTATGCCAGTAATTATTTACATCCTTTGGGGTTTGTTTTTTTTTTTTTTTTTCCTGTTGTTCTTTTTTCTAACGTAAGGTGAAAATTCAACTCATTTATTTTCAGTATTTTTTAAAAATGTAAGTATTTAAACCTCAAAAATTATTATTATATACTGCATCAGCTACATCCTATATATAGTGATATGTTGTATTTTTATCATTGGTTTTGTTTTTATTTATCATATATTTATTATCATAAGAAATATTTTATTTCTTCTTCAACAGATAATAGGTTAAAATTGTGTTTTAAAACTTTCAGGCAGGGGCACCTGGGTGGCTCAGATGGGTAAGTGTCTGCCTTTGGCTCAGGTCATGATCCCGGGGTCCTGGGATCAAGTCCCGCATCGGGCTCCCTGCTCCTTGGGGAGCCTGCTTCTCCCTCTTCCTCTCCCTCTCTCTGTGTCTCTCATGAATAAATAAATAAAATCTTTAAAACTTTCAGGCATATGGCTTTTCATCATCTTTTTTGTTTTAATTTCTATCTTTATTGCATTATTACTTGAGAATGTAATCTGCTTGCAAGTAGTTTTTTTTTTTATCTTTTATCAAACTTTATGAACATTTTACCAGAGCAAAATGATCTTTTTTTTTAAGTGTTTGGTTTTTTGTTTTTTAATTTACCTGAAAGCCCATTTTATCTGCTTTGAATCTAGGAATACCAGCTCTTTTTCTCTTTTGGTTAATATTCTAATGATACATCTTTGTCAAACTTTTAACTTTCAACCTTTCTGCATTTTCAGTGTTTTAAGTACGTCTATTTTAAGGAGTGTATACTACTCCTCTTTTTTTTTTTTTTTTTTTAAGATTTTATCTATTCGTTTGACAGAGATAGAGACAGTGAGAGAGGGAACACAAGCAGGGAGAGTGGGAGAGGGAGAAGCAGGCTTCCTGCTAAGCAGGGAGCCCGGTACGGGGCTCAATCCCAGGACCCTGGGATCATGACCTGAGCCAAAGGCAGACGCCCAATGACTGAGCCACCCAGGCGCCCCCCTGTCTCCTCTTTTTTAGCCTACCAAACTTTAGCTTTGTTTAGCAGCGTGTGAGAGTTTGAGTTACTCTACTTTCTCACCAACATTTAACATTGGAAGTCTTTTTAACCTTAACCATGCTAGCCGGTATGCAATGGTAAATCATTTTGGTTTTATTTTGCTTTTGTTAAATGCTTGAATACGGGCGCCTGGGTGGCTCAGTTGGTTGGGCGACTGCCTTCGGCTCAGGTCATGATCCTGGAGTCCCGGGATCGAGTCCCTCATCGGGCTCCCTGCTCAGCGGGGAGTCTGCTTCTCCCTCTGACCCTCCTCCCTCTCATGCTCTCTGTCTTCTTCTCTCTCTCGCAAATAAATAAAATCTTTAAAAAAAAAAATTTTTTTTAAATGCTTGAATACAATTGCTTCTCATATTTTGTCCAGTTTTCTAGTTGTTTGTGGCAGAAGGGTCAATCCAGCCCCTACCACTTACTTGATTGGAAGTAGCAGTCCTCCCCTTGTAATTTTCAGGGTTAATTTCTTAACATATCACCAAGGCATTTGAAAAGTCTTTCTGTTCTTTTTTTTTTTAAAGATTTATTTACTTATTGGGGGGGGAGGGGCAGAGGGAGAGAATTTAAACAGAAACCATGCTCTGTGCAGAGCCTAAGGTGGGGCTTAATCCCTGAGATCACAACCGGAGCCGAAACCAAGAGTCGGACACTTAACTGACAGCACCACCCAGGTGCCCCTGAAAAGTTTTTCTTTTAAAAATAAACTTATATAGCTTGTTTTGCTGTTTTTGGAAGGACGGTCTATTGAGATTTCTTGTTCACCCTACTGCCAGAAATGAATATTTACTGAGTATTTATTACTAAGAGAGCTAAAGTTTTTTTAACTTAGTATTTATTTTATTTATTTATTAAAGTTTATTTATCAGTATTTTAAGTATCATGTATTGAATTATTCATTCTTGCTCACTGTCTTAGTTCACCAAAAGTAGAGCATGAGACAAAGACTTGCATGTAGTTAGTTTATTTGGGAAATAATCCCAGGGTGTAGGAGTGAAAAACAGGATTTAGGGGCACCTGGGTGGCTCAGTGATTAAGCGTCTGCCTGGGGCTCAGGTCATGATCCCAGGGTCCTGGGATCGAGCCCCGCATCAGGCTCCCTGCTCCGCGGGAGGCCTGCTTCTCCCTCTCCCACTCACCCTGCTTGTGTTCCCTCTCTCGCTGTGTCTCTCTCTGTCAAAGAAATAAATAAAATCTTTAAAAAAAAAAACAGGATTTAATTTTATATAAAATACATGTAGACTTAAGTGCTTACTTCCTTTACTATAATTCCATCTTGAGATAGAAATTTTATTTTGAGGGCGCCTGGGTGGCTCAGTTGGTTAAGCGACTGCCTTCAGCTCAGGTCATGATCCTGGAGTCCCGGGATCGAGTCCCGCATCGGGCTCCCTGCTTGGCGGGGAGTCTGCTTCTCCCTCTGACCCTCCCCTCTCTCATGTGCTTTCTCTCTCTCATTCTCTCTCTCAAATAAATAAATAAAATCTTAAAAAAAAAAAAGAAATTCTATTTTGATTCTTTTTGTTTGTTTGGTACGTCTTTGAATTATCATCTTTCCATGGAAACTTCATGGGTAATATGCTTTCTGAAGGCTTGCATATTTGAGGATATAGCTTTCCGTTATTTTTGCCCATAATAACAACTTGGTTGGGTAAATAATCCCATGGTTATTTATTTTTTTTCCTTCACAATTCTGTATACATTGCTTATGGTCTGTGGCATCTATTGTTGCAGAAAAGTAATCTCAGTATAGCCTGATACTCTTGCTTTGGAGATATCTAGTTTTCTCCCCCTGATTGGATGATCATAGTGTTCTGTCTTGGGTAATGATAGTTAAAAACATATATATATATATATATATATATATATATATATATCACCAGTGTATTTTGGATTTATTTTGTCAGTTTTTCTTAGTAGAGAGTAAGTACTGCACAATTCAAGATTTTTCATCCCAGGAAAGTTTTAATCTGATAGATGTTTGGACTTTTATCTCTTTTAAATGTGGTCTGGTCTTTGGGGCAGTAACACCACTTACCTGTATGCTAGATATCCTTTGTCCTTCATACGTATATTCTGTCACTTCTCATTTTTATCTCTTTGCCATTTCTGCCCACATTTTGGGACGAGTTCCACTTCACTGATCTTTTGTTTGTTTGTTTTTGTTTTTGTTTACAGATCTCATTCTGGGTCTCTTTAATGCTTCCGGTGGCATTTCAAAATAGAGTATGGCAAATCTTTTTCCTCACTGCCTTTCTGTAGGCTTTCCAGCTCTTTCTGTTTTAAAAATCAGTTTTATCTTTTGCCTCCTTCATAGAGTTAATATTTCATTTGATTGTATTAAGTACACCGAGTTGAGGCTGACAGTTGACTCTTTCTTCAGTAAATAGTGGTCAGGTTTGCTATGCCTTGACCTCTACAGTGATACATTCATCTCCTTTTATGTTGTGCAATATTATCATATTTATATATATTTTATTCTGTTCCATGTTCATATTATTTTATTACTGAGTGTAAATGAGGTGGGCTTTGCTAAAAATGACATACATTCATTATGTATGTATGTCATTTTTGGGTTCCATATTTCATGCTGTTACAATACTTTGAAATATAAAAGCAGGCGGACTAGTTTATAAAAGATACATAGAACTAGTTCAGTGAGGGCGCCTGGGTGGCTCAGATGGCTAAGCGTCTGCCTTTGGCTCAGGTCATGATCTCAGGGTCCTGGGATCGAGTCCCGCATCAGGCTCCCTGCTCCTTGGGAGCCTGCTTCTCCCTCTGCCTCTCTCTCTCTGTCTCTAATGAATAAATAAATAAACTCTTAAAAAAAAAAAAAAAAGAACTAGTTCAGTGATCTATTAGCCAATGGATGAGGAAAAGTGGTCTAGTGCAGTGGGCCCTCCTACTAAGGGAAAATAGTCTCTAGGTGGTTTCTCTGTATCTGATGGAGCCCTTGATCAAGAGCCAATTATATGGACTCTATTCCAGGTAAGCAAGTGGCGATGCCCAGCTCCTTTCCTGGTGCTATTGCTCCCTGTGTTAGGATGGATCCTCCTGCATGCAGTCAGATCCATTTAGGATCCTCTTCTATGCTGGGGATGCCCTTGGACTTCCTGGCAAGGATTCCTAATCCTCTTGACTCATAGTCATGAAAGAGGTTCTCACCTGAAGCCTTCCTTTCTATCTGCCCTGATTTCCAAATTCGGAATGTTTGTGAAAGTCTGCTGGTAGGTCTCTTACTTATTTCCTGGGGGCACCATTCCATTTTCTCAGGAAAGGAGGTTTCAGTCAGCTCTGGCTTCTCCCTTTAAAATGTCAGGGGTGTTAGATACCTGTGCTTAGATGCCCTCTGACCTGAATGTCTCCATATAAGCAGTTTTAAAGAGGGTACATACATGATTAAGTAATGGAGTTGAGAGCAATCACATGGAGAGAAATCCAGAGAAGAAATTAATGCCGATAATGCTCTGTGTTCTAGGAACTATCTAGGCATACTCCCACCCCTGCCCTGTCCCCGCATTACTTTAGAGCACACAGCACCGTCTGTCATAATTATAGTCTAAATATTTACCATCTTCTGCTCCCATTAAAATATAAGCTCCACGAGGGCAGACATTTTTATGTTTTGTATTCATTACTGTACCCAAGTATCTAGAAGTGTCACGACAAAAAGCAGTTGTTGACTAAATGTCCTTCATTTAAAGGTTATTTTTTTTTAAGATTTTATTTATTTATTTGACAGAGAGCGAGAGTCATTTAAAGAACAATGAGAAAAGGAAAGACTTGAGAAAGCCTTGAACAGATCTTTTAGAAAGAGCTTGGGTAGATGTCAGGGATACTTGATTTGTAATAGCTAATGTTTGTGCATAAAGTAAGATAGAGAAAACTTAGATTTGGTTGACTTGGCGGCTAGTGTAAGAGACTCAAGTGTACTTGTGTCCAACAGGAGTATAAATTTATGGTGACTTATTAGGAAGTCATGATGATTTTGGCAACTTACGAAAATTCATTTCAGAGCCTTTTGTATCATTTGGTAAAAATTTCTTACAGAAAATAATTCGGTGCTTATCTGACTTTTAGATCCTTTCTCAAAGAGAAAATAAAAATAAAAGAGGAAAGAGAAACTCAGCTCAGGTATCACTCTCCCTTATAAGCATTTGCCTGAGATGTAAGAATTATTCGTAATATACATATTTCCTTTAAAGAAAGTTGAGGGGGCACCTGGGTGGCTCAGATGGTTAAGCATCTGCCTTTGGCTCAGGTCACGATCTCCAAGTCCTGGGGTGGAGCCCGGTGTCCAGCTCCCAGCTCAGCGGGGAGTCTGCTTCTCCTTCTCCCTTTGCCTCTCCCTCTGCTTGTGCTCTCTCTGTCTCTGTCTCCCTCCCTCAAATGAATAAATAAAATCTTTAAAAAATAATAAAAAATTAAAAAATAAAGTTGAGGGTTGGGTTTGGGTTATTTCTTGGGCAAGTTAGAATACAGTACCTGATTTCTTACTGTTAACAACTCATGTTTAAATATTTTAATGTTAGAGACTGAAAAAAAACCTAAACTTTTACCTTCTTCTAATTTTAACTATATTTTCAAATGCACATGAGGTTATTTTTTCTTAATCTTTTCACAAATTATAAAGAACGGCATTTATCCTGCATTGAGCTCAAATGATTACACATTCTTTTAAAATGAAAATGTTGACAGTGGAAACCAAATTAGAAAAGAATGCAGAGAGATGTTCATAAATCACCAGACACTTGGAAGAGCATGCAAGCAAGTCTAAGAACTATGCGTTTTTCATAATTTTGCATTTTCCCTTTTAAAAATCACTTTCCAGTTTGTTGAGGGTTTGGCAGCTCCTAGCATGACATCAACTCTTCCATTGTGCAGTAACTGCTTTCTTTTAGATAACTTGATGGCACTTCACAGAGTGTTAGTGATTAAGTTGAATTAAAAACCAACTGGGTTTAAGTTTAAATTCCCCTAACGGATAAACCAAACGTATTCCTGACCTTAGGCCTGCTTTTGAGCACTCCTCAAAACTTACACTGCTCATAGGCTGCTTTACTTCTAGAAGCAGAAGTAAGCAGGTGAGAGAAAACACACGTTTTATAGTCAATAATTAGTCAAAATAATGTGTCAAAATGCACTGCGTTATCAGTGCACTTCTCCAACCACTCAGATGTCTTCGGACCAATCATCCTCTTTTCTCTATCTTATCTTGACCCCAAATCCAGAGCATAGTGACCTTGGCATTGTTTTTCCATGTCAGGAAACCAAAGCTGGTTATTTGAGCTCCAGTCTCTCTCAGCAGTCTGGGGCAGATTCTCACCACCAGGAAGGTGGTGATGAAAATACTAGAAATTTGCTTGCTATTGGGGAAGAAGAAAGCAGTCTGTAATAGAACTAACAACTTTTCTGAATCTCCTAGGAACACGCCTTTGATCACCAGGAGAAGACGGTTGCATTTGTAAAGGTCTGCTCCATCATCCCCACTCTAAACCAGAGCTTCTCAAACTTGACTGAGTAGAGGGATCACCTGATTCGGGATTTCTTTTTTTTTTTTTTTTATGTTATATTAATTACCATACATTACATCATTAGTTTTTGATGTAGTGTTCCGTGATTCATTGTTTGCGTATAACACCCAGTGCTCCATGCAGAACGTGCCCTCCTCAATACCCATCACCAGGCTAACCCATCCTCCCACCCCTCTCCCCTCTAGAACCCTCAGTTTGTTTCTCAGAGTCCATAGTCTCTCATGGTTCGTCTCCCCCTCCGATTTCCCCCCTTCATTCTTCCCCTCCTGCTATCTTCTTCTTCTTTTTTTTTTTTTTAACATATATTATATTATTTGCTTCAGAGGTATTTCTAATGAGCTCCCAGGTGGTGCCTGCCAGTGCTGCTGGGTCTCTGACCACACTTTGAGTAGCCAGCCCCCAGCGTGGAAAGGACTTTTACCCAGTCTGGAATCCAATATTTACAGGGTTTTTAAAAAGATTTATTTATTTATTTATTTATTTTTGAGAGACAGAGAGAAAGCACAAACAAGCAGGGGGAGCGGGAGAGAGAGAAGCAGACTCCCCGCCAAGCAGGGAGCCCCATGTGGGGCTGGATCCCAGGACTCCAGGATCATGACCTGAGCCAAAGGCAGACGTTTAACTGACTGAGCCACCCAGGTGCCCTCAAGATTTATAATTTAAAATGTTTGTGTGAATATTTGATTTAAGACTAATTAAATATTTTGTGAGAAATGCAGTTGGAGACAGAGCTACAAGACCTTAAATTTCAGAACTGTTTTATGATTGCTAATATATTAATTATATAGCTAATATATTAATTACATAATTAATTATATAATCAATATATTAATTGTAATTATAATTTTGTGATTTCCCCTGAGTTCCTGTTTAGGCTAGCTGGGTAGCATTTTACATGCTCTTTCTCATTATCCAAATACCAAATTGTTTTCTGATCCTAAAATAATCTGGTGTTTGATGAAAAAAATTCAAAGTACATTCAATTGAGCAAGACGCGAAGATTTTAGAGCTCAACTCAGAAGCCGAGTTCCTTTTTCCTTTTGTTCCTGATGTTCTCATCCTGTCAACAATCACGAAGAAAATCTGAACTTCTAAGAAATGGCAGTGAACTGAGCGTCTACCCCGCCCCACCCCCTCAGGAAGTCAAGAACGAGGTACTGATACTTCTACCTAAATTCTCTGAGACCCTGCTTGGGTTGAATTCTGACACCTTTCAGGTACTTCCTCTGGTCTTGCAGAATATTAGGAACTGGTGTAGAGAACCCCAACAAACTCCCGTAGAGAATAAGTAGAGAAATTGGGGGACTAATTGTGCTACTTCTGTGGAGAAGGAGGCTTCCCTGTGCTCATGCCCGAGTACGTGGCAGAGATGGTACTGGTATGGGTACTGACATCCACACGACTGTCTCGGTGGTCAGAGCAGTTGCTGGGACACCTGTTGGATGGTCAGTGTCTCTGAGGGACACCGAACGCCCTTGCCCGGAGTCGTTATGTGAGCTCGGCTGGCATCCTGACTCAACAAGCTTGTTTTCTTGCCTTGCCTTCCAAACATAAAGGCGTACACATGTCTACAATGTCAGACAATCTGAAAACCAGGTCTTTTTTTTTTCTTTTTAGTTTATTCCCTTTTCCCCCGTTTTTTTTTTAATTTAATTTTATTATGTTATGTTAATCCCCATACATTACATCATTAGTTTTAGATGTAGTGTTCCATGATTCATTGTTTGCGTATTAACACCCAGTGCTCCATTCAATACGTGCCCCCCAATCACCAGGCCAACCCATCCTCCCACCCCCCTCCCCTCTAGAACCCTCAGTTTGTTTCTCAGAGTCCACAGTCTCTCATGGTTCGTCTCCCCCTCCGATTTCCCCCCTTCATTCTTCCCTTCCTACTATCTTCTCTCTCTCTCTCTCTTTTTTTTAACATATAATGTATTATTTGTTTCAGAGGTACACATCTGTGATTCAACAGTTTTGCACAATTCACAGCGCTCACCATAGCACATATCCTCCCCAATGTTTATCACCCAGCCACTCCATCCCTCCCACCCCCCACCACTCCAGCAACCCTCAGTTTGTTTTCTGAGATTAAGAATTTCTCATATCAGTGAAATCATATGATACATGTCTTTCTCTGATTGACTTATTTCACTTAGCATAATACCCTCTAGTTCCATCCACATCGTTGTAAATGGCAAGATTTCGGGGGTTTTTTTTGATGGCTGCATAATATTCCATTGTATATATACACATCTTCTTTATCCATTCATCTATTGATGGACATCTTGGCTCTTTCCATAGTTTGGCTATTGTGGACATTGCTGCTATAAACATTGGAGTGCACGTACCCCTTCGGATCACTACATCTGTGTCTTTGGGGTAAATACCCAGTAGTGCAATTGCTGGGTCATACGGTAGCTCTATTTTCAACTTTTTGAGGAACCTCCATACAGTTTTCCAGAGTGGCCGCACCAGCTTGCATTCCCACCAACAGTGTAGGAGGGTTCCCCTTTCTCCGCATCCTTGCCAACATCTGTCGTTTCCTGACTTGTTAATTTTAGCCATTCTGACTGGTGTGAGGTAGTATCTCATTGAGGTTTTGATTTGGATTTCCCTGATGCCGAACAATGTTGAGCACTTTTTCATGTGTCTGTTGGCCATTTGGATGTTTTCTTTGGAAAAATGTCTGTTCGTGTCTTCTGCCCATTTCTTGACTGGATCATTTGTTCTTTGGGTGTTGAGTTTAATAAGTTCTTTAGATTTTGGATACTAGCCCTTTATCTGATATGTCATTTGCAAATATCTTTTCCCATTCTGTCGGTTGTCTTTTGGTTTTGTTGACTGTTTCCTTTGCTGTGCAAAAGCTTTTTATCTTGATGAAGTCCCAATAGTTCATTTTTGCCCTTGCTTCCCTTGCCTTTGGCGATGTTTCTAGGAAGAAGTTGCTGCGGCTGAGGTCGAAGAGGTTGCTGCCTGTGTTCTCCTCTAGGATTTTGATGGACTCCTGTCTCACATTTAGGTCTTTCATCCATTTTGAGTCTATTTTTGTGTGTGGTGTAAGGAAATGGTCCAGTTTCATTCTTCTGCAATGTGGCTGTCCAATTTTCCCAACACCATTTGTTGAAGAGACCATCTTTCTTCCATTGGACATTCTTTCCTGCTTTGCCAAAGATTAGTTGACCATAGAGTTGAGGGTCCATTGCTGGGCTCTCTATTCTGTTCCATGGATCTATGTATCTGTTTTTGTGCCAGTACCATACTGTCTTGATGATGACAGCTTTGTAATAGAGCTGGAAGTCCGGAATTGTGATGCCACCAGCTTTGCTTTTCTTTTTCAACATTTCTCTGGCTATTCGGCATCTTTTCTGGTTCCATACAAATTTTAGGATTATTTGTTCCATTTCTTTGAAAAAAGTTGATGGTATTTTGATAGGGATTGCATTAAATGTGTAGATTGCTCTAGGTAGCATTGATATCTTCACAATATTTGTTCTTCCAATCCATGAGCATGGAATGCTTTTCCATTTCTTTGTGTCTTCCTCAATTTCTTTCATGAGTATTTTATAGTTTTCTGAGTACAGATTCTTTGCCTCTTTGGTTAGGTATCTTATGGTTTTGGGTGCAATTGTAAATGGGATCGACTCCTTAATTTCTCTTTCTTCTGTCTTGTTGATGTATAGGAATGCCACTGATTTCCGTGCATTGATTTTATATCCTGCCACTTTACTGAATTCCTATATGAGTTCTAGCAGTTTTGGGGTGGAGTCTTTGGGGTTTTCCACATAAAGTAGCATATCATCTGCAAAGAGTGAGAGTTTGACTTCTTCTTTGCTGATTCAGATGCCTTTTATTTCTTTTTGTTATCTGATTGCTGTGGCTAGGACTTCTAGTACTATGTTGAATAGCAGTGGTGATAGTGGACATCCCTGCCGTGTTCCTGACCTTAGGGGGAAAGCTCTCAGTTTTTCCCCATTGAGAATGATATTCGCTGTGGGTTTTTCATAGATGGCTTTTATGATATTGAGGTATGTTCCCTCTATCCCTACACTCTGAAGAGTTTTAATCAAGAAAGGATGCTGTACTTTGTCAAATGCTTTTTCTGGATCTATTGAGAGGATCATATGGTTCTTGTTCTTTCTTTAATTAATGTATTGTATCACACTGATTGATTTGCGGATGTTGAACCAACCTTGCAGCCCAGGAATAAATCCTACTTGGTCATGGTGAATAATCCTTTTAATGTACTGTTGGATCCAGATCTTAACACATGCAGGGGGACAATGGGAGAATCTGATGTTCCTAAAATATTGCCAGGAAGATCTATTCCTGGGGCACCTGGGTGCCTCAGTCGGTTGAGCGTCTGCCTTTGGCACAGGTCATGATCCCAGAGTCCTGGGATTGAGCCCCAAGTCCGGATCCCTACTCAGCAGGGAGTCTGCTTCTCCCTTTGCCTCTGCCTGCCTCTCCCCCTGCTTGTGCTTGCGTGCACTCTCTCTCTCAAATAAAGAAAATCTTAAAAAAAAGAAAAAGAAAAAAAAGATCTATTCCTTCTTTTTTCCCCATGAATTGTGGCCTTTGTTGAGAACATCCTAAGGACTCAGTATAGTTTTCCTCTAAAGTGTTTAGAGATCACAAACAAAACATCATATGCGATATTTAGGAGGAAAAAAACCACAGAATATAAAATTTTATATGCAGTATCATCTCAATTATAAATTACAGGCACCAAAACAGGATTAGAAGGAGCAGACCAAAATGGTGTGATGGTCCATTACCTTTGGAGAATGAGGTTATGGATGATTTCCTATTATCTTTTTCATTCTGTTCAGCGTAGGCCAGGTTTTCTACAAGTTTGTATTACTCTTGCATTCAAAAAGAGAAGAAGGAAGAGAAGAGAAAAGAAAAAGGAAACAAAGCAAATAATGATCAGGCTAGAAGTCCCTGAACCTAGGCCCCCTCCCACCACGTGTGTGTAAATCTCTGTTCAGGGCCTTGGGTCTGTAGTTAATTGTTTGATGTTTTTATGTGGTATAGATCTGTGTACCGCCACAGTGACAGAAATAAATTAGAGTGTCTTGGTAAAGACCAAACTCATCAATTTTTCCAAAATCTGTATTTGATTAATTGTACAAAGGTCCAGGTCAAAGTTATTCCTCAAACCTTATTATAATTTCAATAAAGAAGCCCAAAGTTTCCAGGTTTGTCAGGAAATTCATTATCACTGTAAAATAGCAAAAGGTCACAAAATATCTCCTTCCACAATCAACCAGCATATAAGAAAAATTTCTTTTTCTCCACAATTCATTACCCCAGCAAAACCAAGAGAAACCTCTGACATTTCAGATCCTTTTGCTTCAGGGGAAATAAATGTTCCATAGATCATGGAGAAAAATGACAAACAAATTAATGAAAAACAAATACACTCCTGCAGTGTACTCAGCCACATGCCGGACCAAACACAAGGCAATGTGAGCTTTTATTCTCAGGTCTTTCCAACTCGGAAGAGTGACAGTTTCCATGGTGGCATCGGCACTCTCGTCACAGAAAGCTGTACACACACCAAAGAAGCACAAATTGAAGAAACGTGCAGTGGAAAAACAGAAAGAGGAATTCTCTCATTTCATGCATATTTAACTGTAGTGGGAAAGTCAGTGCTGGCAAAGCAGTATTGAAATCTTGAGCTAGTAAGTGGAAGCATTCTAGAAGTTATTCACCCCTCTCTTCATAATGCTTTGTCCAAAATTATAACTTGACTGAATTTAGCTTAACTTTCCCACATCCCAAGAATTCCTTCCTTTCATTCTGCCTCCTTCTGGCCGCCTTTTTCTTCCTCTCTGAAGTTCGTCAGGGAGTAATGAACAAGTACTTTCTCCGTATCTTCAGTTTCCATTCACTGACAAACTAATTTTCCCACCGGGTACATTTCCATTTTCTTTTTTTAAAAACACAAACAGTACAAATAAAGTCAAAATTCACTGTGACTCCCTACCCTACTCTGCTCCCCAGAGGTGACCACTGCTTATAATTTTGTCCTTCTAGACGCTCTAGGTACGTACTTACATAATATGGATATTGTGTGTGTGTGTGTGTGTGTGTGTATAGAATGCTTTTTCCATGTAAATGGTGCCATGTGAAATGTACTTTTTTGTGACATGTTTTGCACTCAACGATCTGCCTGGGAGATCTTTCCCGGTCAGTACATATAGAGCAGTGGTTTTCAGCTGGGGGCAGTTTTGCTCATCAAGGGACATTTGGCAATTTCTGGAGACATTTTTGGTGGTGAGAGCTTGGGTGGTGATGCTACGAGCATCTTGTAGGTAGAAGCCAAGGACGCTGCTAAACATCCTGCAGTGCACAAGACAGCCCACGACAAAGAATTGTCCACCCAGCGGCGCCTGGGTAGCACAGTTGGTCAAGTGTCTGACTCTTGGTTTCAGCTCAGGTCATGATCTCAGGGTCATGGGATCAAGCCCTGCATCAGGCTCTGTGCTCAGCTCTTGCTGTCCTCCAGGCGCTGTGCTAGGCATCAGGGCGTGAGGATGACCAGCAGCAAGTCCCTGCCCCGGAGACCCTCTGGTTTAGGAGCCAGGCACATCCACGAGTTGCGCAAAGAGAGGCATGCCTCAGTTACAGTGTATGCAGAGTTTGCTGAGCGAGTCAATAAATGATTAGCTATAGTATGAAAGATTTTAAAGGACTATAGAAAGTGTCTTTCCTCCATGGTTCGGAATATACTGCATATTTTGTCTTCTTGTCTACTTCTTCCCATAACATACTTTTACAAAAATAAATCAAGGAAAATGCTTTCTTCACATTTTCCCACCACCACTCTTTTTCTCTGCTTTGAGACAGCAACTGCATTGTTTCACTCTTGCTCTATGGGGAATGCACTCAGCCTTGGCCAAAGCAGAGAAAAGATCAAATTAGGGAAGCAAGTCTGCTTGCTGCTGGCTGAGGGGCAGGAAGCAAGGTTGGCACTCCCTCCTCTCCATCTGGAGCTTCCTTCTCCTCCCCTTCTCTGCAGCCTCCTGGGTTGGAGGACCTCAGGGGTGGGCTACAACGGCTGCCCGGCCCTTATTTCCCAGTATCAAGGGATCTTAAGCCCCTACCCAAAACCTGACAGCAAAGGAAATCTCAAGTGTAAGTCCAACTCAGTGCTCAGAGTGAACTCCTTAAACATGTCCTGAGTGTTCCCTGGGCAGGCCTGGGGAGACACGAAGATAAATGGGATGTAACCCCTGCCTCCACAGAGCTGGAGGGAGTAGAGGGGTAGGGGGCCATATAAATAGCTACTCAGTGCAAAGCAGAAAGAATAAATTGAACCCTTCCATGAGGATTGAGCAAAGTTGCTTAAGGAAAAAGGCGGGGATGGGGGGGTGGGAGTTGGTGGGGATTAGATCTGCTCAGGGATCAAGCAAGGCACTTGAAAATCATTTCCCTTCTCTCTAAGAGCAGTTTGTTGGATGGATTCATTTGATTTAAACAAGGAAAGTAGGATTTCTGGAAGGAGGAATGAAGCATCCAAAGAGCTGGATTCTCAAGTGCCATTTTGCTGAGCACCATGTAGCTTGGGTAAGGCTGAACCTTAGACATGGGAGCTTTTATCTGCTCTTTATCTTGGGTCCCAGGACAAGCATCCGGGATCATGGCTCTCTCAGCCCCAGATGCTCAAGGCCTGCAGCCCTGGTTGTGTGTCAGGGATCTTAATTCAACTCATTTCTGTTCAACTTCATTTTATGCCAGTCACGTTATCTAATTCTTAAAGGCGCACCCACCGGTTGCTCCAGGTCTGTGTGTCAGTGTTCTGCAGGGTCTGTATTTATATTTCTGATTGTTTGTGTTAAAGCCAGCTGGGGTCCTGGGAGCATCAAGGATCTAGCTTATATAGAGGGTTTTGCTGAAAACTTCAAGCCCTGGCAAAGGGCAGAAGGGAAGGTTTGATGCTGTGTGGGCCCGGGGAGAGCAGCACCAATGGGGGAGAGAGATGTGGAGCCACTGGCTGAATGGGTCAGCGACCACGGACAACAATAATAGCCACCCCTCCTGTTCAGTTTTCCTCTACTAATGCCCATTCTTTGTCTCTGCAAGTGGAGAACGGATGGAGCTGGAGTTGAGAGGCAAGTAGAGGACTGCTGTAGAAATTCCCAGAGGGCTGCTGTGTTCCTCTCCTATTGCTCAGCCAGGTTCTCGGCGCCGGCTCTCACAGGGCGGCAAGCAAGCCGTCAGTCAGGCTGCGCTCTCACCTGGCAGCTCGGGGCTGGGTCCGCTGCCCTGCTCAGTTGGGTTGTTGGCAGGATTCAGCTGCTCGTGCTTATAGGACTGAGATCCCTGTTCTCTCTGCAGGGACTGCTCCTGGTTTCCAGAGGCTGTTCTCAGCAACTTGCCCGGTGACCCCCCTCCCTCTCAAAGCCAGCAAGAACCTTCCTCTTCCTGAAATCCTTCTGTAATCTCTCTGACTTTTGTGCTCTGAGCCAGAGAAAACTCTCTGTTTTTAAAAGGCTCGGGATTAGGGTAGCCTACGCAGATAATCTCCCTACTGAGGTCACTGATTAATAAACATCATATCTTCAGAGTCCCTTGTGCCATGTAAGTCACATAATCAAGGGAGTAACACCAAGGGGGGGCAAAGGGCATGGATTTAGAATTCAGCCAACCCCAGTTGCCCAAAGTGTGGTTCTATTTGACCTTGAAATGACAGCTGGAGACCCAGGGCCCAGAAAACTGTGGCTGAGGGTGGGGTGGGCGGGATGGAAAGTGACACAAGGAAGGGAAATGTTTTCAGGGAACCAGACAGAGGGCTTTCGGAGGCAGAATCAGAGGACCATGCTGAAGAATGAAGCTCCTTTATCAGTTTTGTCACGCTTCTTTGCAAGGTCCCATAAGCATTAGAATAATGAAGAACACAGGGTCCCTGCCCTTTAGCACTTCACAGTCTAGTGAGAGTGCGGGATAGCTCCTAGACTGGAAATGTTGTCCTGACAAAAATTTGTACCTGAGAAATCTACATATCTTCAGGAAAATGATTTTCTGTATTTTACAGACTGGCCTGAGTGCCTAGCACCTTTAGTTTTATACATGGTTTTTTGTTTGTTTTTGTTGTTGTTATTTTGGTTTGGCTTGGGGTCTTTTGTGTTCCTCTATATGTTCAACAAATACTTCTTGGTACTGATTATGTTCACAGCACTCCCCTAGTTCTTGTGTCTGGTGAATCTAAGAATCGCCTGGGCAACATGTTACATATGCAGCTTGCTAGGCCCTCCTTCCATATACCTTAAGGATCTCTGAGGCTGTATTTTGGTCAAACAACTAGGCAATTCTAATGGTACCAGGACCACACTTTGAAGGTTGCAGTAGGGGCAGGAAGAGTATAACCTAGCGTTCTTATCCTCAAAGAGCATATAAATAAATCAGGGAAATAAAATGTAGACGTATTTCAAAATAACTAATAATACACAACCATGGATGCTGAAGAGCCAAATGAGAAACAGAGAAAATAAAGAATAGGTGAGATATTACATGAGGAGAGGACTCTTCCTAAATAGAGTTCTCAGAAGATTTTGAAACAGATTGGGTTTTAACTGGGCCTTAAAAGAGGGGCAAGGGCGTGCCCAGTGGGGAGAACATGAGTAAAAAGGCACTACGGCCTGATATAGGGGCAGCGAGCTCAAAGCAACCCAGGGGGACTGATTTAGTATCTCCTCACTGCTTCATCGAGGATCCCTCTGGAACCACAACTTCTTTCTTCTTCCTTATTAGATTGCTTTTGAGAATATTCCATAAGAGATTGCACATGTACATGTAAAAAGAGATTAATCACAGTTGAAACCTATGCACTGAGTTATGTATAATTTCAACCTGATTTGTTTAAGTGTCTATCATGTTGAAAAATTATATAGACTCCAAATGGAAATGGCATCCGATTATTAAGTTCAGATACCAGTGCCTTTCATTAACAGTGAACATTTTTGCTCTGTAGATTTTCAGCATACATTTTTTGCTCTGTATATTTTCCTTCAGAAGCGGTGGGCCTATAGACATCTCCAACTATGCTGCCAATCAGTGAAATAGAGGAAGTGGTCATGAAATTAAATGTGAAAACACTCCATCAGCCTTTTGCAATGTGGAGCCTTTGTTTATTCATCTAACCCATATTCAGAGCTCATTCTATTTCAGTGGATTGCTCGCCACGTGATCTATTGGAGAGTGTTTGATACTTGTGTTTTATAATCCTTTTTTCCCTCACTACAGCAGTTTTAAATACAGATATCCCTTACTTTTCAAAAAAGTTCCTGTTGCACCTTTCACTTTTACCAAAACTCACCTTGGTTTGGTACCTGTTTTCAGCAACCAAAAGACATCCAAAGAGGATTTTCACTTCTATGAAGAAAGGTGAAAATGGAGAATAGCATTTTGCATTTTTTTTTGCAGTGAGCTCTCAAGCAGGCAGTGTCCCCCACCCCCACCCCAGGCAACAGACATTGAGAGTGGTGCTGCCAAGCTCCTTCCCCAGGAGCCACACTCAGCATCTCAAGCATCCGGCTGCCATATAGCTTTGAGCTCTGTCTGTGAGCATCTGTGCTGTATTGCAATTTATTTCATACATCATTAGCAAGATGTGCCCAAAGGTATCGGAAAAGCCTGAGAGGTTATATTTTGAGCATGGAACGCTCAAAAATTTTTCCATATAAATTAGCGGTAATTACTTCTTCAATTTATGCTCTTTCAGCCTGCAAAAGTCTTTGTAGAAACACTCTGCTTTTCGGGAAACCTGCATCAGAATACAATTGCAGAAAATATATTATACTTAGTGAAGTCAGAAGAAAATAAACAGAACTCTTTTACTGATACTCATAACAAATACAGAATGAGAAACAGTAGAGATTCGTACAGTACTGTGTGACTCTGTTGTTTTAGAGTACACGTCACTGCTGTGCTTTTCTTAAGTGCTAAATAAATGCTGTGCTGTGTGGCTTCATGTAGAAACTGTATCTGAAGTTTAATTTGTGTAATTAAATAAAACATAATTTTGTGTATTTCTGCAAGAGGAGAAAAGCTATTGGTGGAAATATATTTACTCATTTCTTTTATGTACACTCATAATTTATAAACCTGTTACCATCATCAAAGAGGGGTGCCCAGGATGATCCTGAGCCCTCTAAGCTGCATCTTAAGCTACATCTAATTGTGTGCATGCGTGCATGCGTGTGTGTGTGTGTGTGGTGTGTGTTAGAACAGAATGTTACTTTGACTTGGTTTCTGTACTATGACCATATCAAATATTTGGGGTTATTTTAATCATACTAGCATTCGTTTCTACCAATTTGATCTCGACTGTTCTATTGCCATTCCCAATCTGTTACGCATATATAATATATGTTTTATTTATTTATTTATTTATTTATTTATTTTACCTGTACATCACATTTGAAGTTTCCTTGAACAACTTCCCCAGCCTGATTTCGGACTTGTTGCTCCCTGAGGAGTTTGTCCGCGCTCTTCTCTTGCCCACTGTAAAGACTCCTCTCCTACACCAGCTGGGCCTGCCCTCCCGGACCCTGTGCTTTCCTTCCCAGCTCACTGCCTGTGCTCTTGTCTCTGCTTTACTTGTGCACTTCCCAGGACCTAGCAGACAGCCAAGCACTTGCCTCCTGCCCTGTAAATACCGTAAATACCCCATACCTTGACGGGGGCAGCCTTGGAGCACTTTCCTATTTCCAAACTAATTAGCTTGGGGATCCCAACGTACAGACACATATGCGTCTGACCCTGGTGTACTCTTTACTGCTGATAAGGATGTGGCACTTTTTCTAATCACTTCAAAAGTCAAGTGGATCCGAATTCATATCTTCCAGGCAGCACTTGGCCAAAAATTCTGGATGTGTCATCTCTGGTACAAGGTTAGTTCTGTTGGCAGATATCCTTCCAGTTTAAAAAACAAAAACAAAAAAACACTGTGGATGACATGTGAAGATATTGTGAGGCTTTTTATCTGCATTAATAATTAGTATTTTCCAGAGACTATGTTTCTGCTTTTATATTGAGTTTTCAGGGACATAATATGGTCAAGTTTCTGTATTCATTGCTTCTCACAATATATAGTTCTCGAGATAACGATATAATTCCAAACGTTGATACACACCCATAAGAGAGTTTGCTTTTCCCTCTCACACATCTGTTTTGCTTTATGCAAGAGAAATTTCTCATGCCAGAACGGCTTTCAGTGGATATAGGCAATCTGCTTTCTGTTGAGCCTCTGCAATTCACAGATGCAAATGTTTAAAAAGCAGCAAGGTTAACATGGTTATTTCTTCATCTGAAATGTCCCCAGTCACTACTTTTATCCTTTAAAAAAAAAAAAAATCTCGTGTTATAAATCCATTGTGTGTAATCCGTATAGCCTTGCCTCATAATTCTCTTATCCGAACTGAATTAACTCTCTAGTGGCCTCCTAGGTTGGATTTCAGGGTCCTCCTAGTTTGTATTGCTAGTTTGATTGTGTTCTCTTGATAGAATTTATGTTCTCAGGGAGGGAATGAGGGGAGCAGTTTCACTACCCAGAACAGAATCCCACTAACCAAGAGAACAGGCTCCCCACCCCCCACCATAAAAGCTCTAGCCTATCGATGTGTGTCCTCAGTTACTTAATCAGCAAATATTACTGAGCACCGTTGTTTCGCTCTCCTGGGAAATGTGGGCAAGGCAAGCATAATATATGGATGCTAACCTCAAAAACCTCAAAAAAAGTGCAGTCTGTGTGGACAGGCGGAACCTAACGTGACAGAGGTAGCAGTGGGCCAGTCCGTGTCAGGTGGAGCTCCCGCATCATGCTTCTGCTGCTCCCACAAGGAAGGGGAGCCCTCAGCTGATCACCCCGACAGCTCCAGACATCTTTTTCTTTTCTTTTCTTTTTAAAAGATTTTATTTATTTATTTGAGAGAGAGAGAATGAGGGAGAACACATGAGAGGGGATAGGGTCAGAGGGCAAAGCAGACTCCCTGACGAGCAGGGAGCCCGATGCGGGACTCGATCCCGGGACTCCAGGATCATGACCCGAGCCGAAGGCAGTCGCTTAACCAACTGAGCCACCCAGGCTCAGACATCTTTTTCAAATTTTTAATTTAATCCAGCCCTTGGGGACCTGGATCTTTCATGGAAATTTGCCTAACTCTTCTTGTATTGCTAAGTTGTTAGGTTGTGCGAAGCCTTCAGAACCGGGAGTTGGATGGTGCAAACAGCACTAAGTCAAAGGTTCAAGGCCTTTGAGAGCTGGGGAGAAATCCAACCACCATCACTTTCTGACTCAACTGAACATGGGAGTCAGTGTTTGAACATTCCTGAACCTCCTGAAGCACAAGAAGGCCGAGTGCGGGTCCCAGTTGAAGATGTTGAACTAAGGTAGTTCCCAGCAGCGCTCACTGCTGCAGGAGGGCCTTGTGTTTTCTGAAAACAGGTCCCAAGTAAACTTGCAAAAGCCTTTTAGTGCTAATTACAGTTCCATGATTGAAGGTACAGCTCTGTTGGCGTCTAGTAATAGAACCTGGTAGAGTGTCCCCAGAAAATGAGCTCGCATGGCAAAACCAGACAAAGGCTACCCCCCTGCCAAACTGGCTGTCAGCAGAAATCTGGTCTGCTTTCTGAAATGGAATGTAGGCTTCCAGACTCTCTAGACAACCTCTTTCCAAAGCAGATGAGAAACAAATAACTCACAGGCACCGACTTCGTTTTTGTGTTCAAAGCCAAGAGTTTTCACTCGGCTGCTTCTACCTGTCTTTGCACAACTGAGTTCTCCCGGAAACACTTACAACAGTGGTCCTGGAAATTCACGGGATCAGAACGCTGGTTGGGGCTTTAATTTAATCACTTCCATTCTTTTTTTCCCCTCCTGTCCTGATTCCCTGCATAACAAGCTCTGTCTGTGCTTGTCCCCAGAAGAGAAATGACGGTCCTACTCTGAGCCCTCAAAGAGAAGACAAATGAGCATTCTGCCTTGTCAGGGAGATCGGAGGGGGGCAGTGAGGCATGCAGGTGGCAGGAAGTTTGAGATGTGAATAGAGATTATGAGCACTACGTTTGCTAAGGATAAGCAGGGCGAGCAGTGCCTTTTCTTCTGGGATAACAGGTGGGCCACTCTGCTAAATCAAGGGTCTAGTGGGGTGCTCACCATGCTGGGCCACGGGACCAGGGTTTAATGAGAAGGGCCCAAAGATGGGCCCTGCTCATGCAGTCTGTATCTTCTGCCGACATTCAGTTGCCTGTGATTGTTTTCTGAGACTGGGGCTCCCAGGGCCAGCCAAAATCAGAGGGCCAAGTAAGCAGGCGGGTAACTTAAGGAATGTGTCCAGGGGATGGGGTTTAGGGCCACGCCTATAGGCCTGCTGTCGGGAGAGCAGGGCAGGCCCCGGGTCTCATGGGCAGGGTGCTAGAGGGCATGGTTATTAGAGCAGGGGTGAAGGCTGACGGGCAGCGAGTGCCTTGTACCAAACAGCTGCAGAGTTGCTCCTGCCTGGTGTCCAGCCTGGTCCTGGGGCTCTGGCTGGCCTCAGCCTGACTGCAGCATGGATCTCTCGGTGCCAGCTGAATGGCAAGAAGTGCTGCTGATGCAGCCAGACCTGACAGCCCCTACCCTCCTCCCTGAACGTGCTCCATGCTCATGTGTCTCCTTGTTTGCTCCTCATTTCTTCCAGTTCCACCATGGCACTGGCCCTCAGTGTAGACATAGGAGAAAGTCACCGTGATCTATATGAAAGGTGGAGGTGAGCCTAAAGTCCTCCCCGCTAGAGTCATTTGCCTGCTGAGAGTCCCTCAGTGAGCCCCCAGTGCCCGCTCCAGTAGAGAGCTGGACTGGAGGCCCAGCCACGCCATCCAGCCCCATCTCCTGACCCTGCCCTCTCCTGGCTCTCGTGCTCAGCGCTCCTGTGTTCTTCCTGTCCCCGGTTGTGCCACATGCCTTCCTGCCTCCGTGCTCTTCATCACGCTGCTCCTCTTGCCTCGGCTGCCCTTTTTTGCCTTCCTCTGCCTGCAGAAATCTGGCGAATCCCTTGAGATCCAGTTCAAACACAACCTTCCTTGGTAAGGCCTGGCCAGCCAGTAGCCCCACCACCTTCCCTGGCAGAATTAAGCACTAATTGCTTCTCCCTTGTGCCCCTCAGCATTTTATCTGTACCTCTAGCCCATTATGGCAGGCTTACGCATGCACATTTTCGTTAGATTCCAAACCTTTCAAAGACAGGCACCTGGCCATCTGTCCATTCATCTTTGTATCCCTCTCCGCTCAGCGCCTGGAACACGGTTTGTAATTCACACGTGTCTGTGGTGCACATCCGTTACCTGAGATGGAAGCCTTCAGCGCTCATTAACATTTAGCTCTGACTAGTTGAGAAAGTCAAAAGCAGGCCAAGTGGAATTGCTAACATTCATTGATGCCTTCCTGTGTGCCCCACCTCCCTCTACGTCCAACAGAAATGTCAGCCAGGGCACCACTGGCCCAAGCAGAGAGGGCCACGGTTCCCTCCATGGTTCCCTCCAGTGACACTGCGAAGAGGGCAGGGGCATCAGCCGATGCTGAGTGCTGAGCAGGCGTGAAGGCTGAGGTGGGATTTGTCCCTTGTGGCCTTCAAAACGATTTGGCTTTCTGAAGCTGCCTGTGGCTCTGGAAATCAAGGAAATACTTTAATAGGAGTACTTCTCTGTGCCGGGAGATGTAAGTGCAACATGAAATGAATCTTACTCCACCCAGTACAGGATGAGCTCTGTGAGCATACGGGGCTGCTCTGAGCCGGCTACGTGCACTAGGACAATGTCCCTCCAGCCACTCAGGAGGTAAATGCAGGCCTCATTAGAAAAGTGTCTTAAAATCCATGGAAAGGCAGACATTTGAACACTGACTGGATGGATGTCTTTGTCTGTTCAGGGTGCCAGAACAAAATACCACAGTCTAGGTAGCTTATAGACAACAGAGATTGATTTCTCGCAGTTCTGGTGGCTCGGAAGCCCAAGTTCAAGGTACCAGCATGATTACAGCCGGGTCAGGGCACATTTCCTGATGCATAGCTGATGCCTTCTTGCTATGTCCTCACATGGTGGAGAGGGAAGAGATCCCTCTGGAGCTTCTTTTACAAAGCACCAATCCACCCATGAGGCCTCCACCCTCATGACTTAAGCGTCCCACCCCTGACTACCATCATCGTCCCACCCCCGACTACCATCATCTTTGGGGGTTAGGATTGCAACGTATGAATTTGGAGGGGACGTAAACATTCAGACCGTAGAACTGCATATGTGAAGCCATTGGGGAATTATTGTCAATGTTCTAGGAAACATTGCTCCTCTTTGCTCACTAAATCATTATTAATGTGATAATAGTATTGTGATTATTGTTTTTTTTAAAGAACCCTTGTCTTTTATAAATATATACTGAAATGTTCACAGATGAAATGTTATGATGGCTGGGATTTCCTTTGGAACAATGTGGGGAGCAGGGAAAGGCAGGGAAAGATAGAAAATTGGCCAAAAGTGGATAATGGTTCCAGTTGGGTGTTGGGTACCTTGGTATTATGCTATTGTATTATGCTATTTGGTCTACTTTTCTGTGTGTGCTTGGGTTGTTTTATAATTAAGGATTTTTTTAAAAGTTTTTATTTAAATTCCAGTTAGTTAACATACAGTGTAATATTAGTTTCAGGTGTACAATATAGTGATTCATCACTTCCGTACAACACCCAGTGCTCATCACGACGAGTGCCCCCCTTAATCCCCATCACCTGTTTCACCCATCCCCCTACCTGCCTCCCCTCTGGTAACCATCAGTTTGTTCTCTATAGTTAAGAGTCTGTTTCTTGGGGGACGCCTGGGTGACTCAGTCGGTTAAGCGTCTGCCTTCGGTTCAGGTCATGACCCCAGGGTACTGGGATCGAGTCCCACATCGGGCTCCCTGCTCAGCGGGGAGCCTGCTTCTCCCTCTGCCTGCCATTCCCCTGCTTGTGCTCGCTCTCTCTCTCTCTGACAAATTTTTAAAAAGTCTGTTTTTTGGTTTGCCTCTCTCTTTTTTCCCTTTGCTCATTTGTTTTATTTCTTAAATTCCCACATATGAGTGAAATCATAAGGTATTTTGTCTTTCTCTGACTTATTTCACTTAGCATTATACTCTCTAGCTCCATCCATGTCATGGCAAATGGCAAGATTTCATTCTTTTTTACGGCTGAATAATAATTAAGGATTTTTTTAAGTATGTGGGAAAGAAGCTTATTTTGTTCTCATCCCCTCAATTCTTAGATTTGCTTTATTATGTCTCTTTGCCTCACTCAAGGCCACTTCTGAGGATCTCTTTGGAAGCGGGTCCAAATCGTTGGCATCTCCACCCCTTCGGCACCTTCAGGTTCCTCAGATATTTAAAGGGCTTTGAAAAATAAGATGTTCCTCCTTACGTTGGTTCCAGAAGGGTGGGGGCCAGCCAGAAGTCCTAGAAAGGTCTGCACTCCAAACTCTGGGCTTAGGCTTCTTCTGGTTTGAAACACTTGCTTTCCCCAGTGAGGAGTCACTGCCTCTTTGATAACAGGTTATAGAAGAAAACATACTATTTTCACTGAGCCTGTTCCCCATGGAGCTGGCCTGGGTTCATTTTATAATAAAGGACACCTTCATGGGGCTAACTCTACTTGGAAGCTGACTGATGAAGATGTGTTATCTGATAGAATCTAGGTACCACCAGCCAGTGAGGAACGTGCAGTGTGGACAGCACGCTCAGCACTGAATTATTTAACCTCTCAAATATTTTCTGTTTTATCTCCCTCCGCAGATTGGATGCTCTGAAGTCCATTAGCTTAATGTTTTCCAGAGTACAGTTTTCACTGGCCTCATTTCCACCACCCTCTTGTTTCCCACCCCACCCCCCACCCCCACCACACTCCACCATGGAACACTCCGTGCTCACTTTATTGTCCTCAACCACTGCCCGTCTTCATGGCCCCACTTTCTGTGCACACCGCAGACATAGTTATAAGAGAGCTGAGAGGAAGAATAGCTAATTGGGAGTGATAGGGAGTGGAGGAGTAAGCATGGCAAGCGCAGGCCAGCTGGTGAAGTCTTAAATGGAACGATTTAAGACAAGAGTTGTCAGAGAGGGGCACCTGTGTGGCTCAGTCAGTTAAGCATCTGACTCTTGATTTCAGCTCAGGTCGTGATCTCAGGGTCGTGAGATCAAGCTCCACGTCGGTTCAGTGCTTAGTGCAGAGTCTGCTTAAGTCTCTCTCTCTCTCCCCCTCTGCCCCTCCCCACTGTTCATACACCTGCTGTCTCTCTCTCTCTCTCAAATAGTAGAAACTGCCCCTCTCTGCCTCCTCTCCAGGATCCACTCTTGGAAAGCATTTGGGTAATTACAGCTTCCATTTCTGCTTTGGTTGTTGGTTTTAGTGTATTAATTATCTGCCGTGTCAAGAGATTTCCCTGATCCTCTGCACTCTTGTCCTGTCCTCCCAGGACCTGTGTCACCCAGTGTGACAAGTCAGGGTAGCTCTGTGATTTCCGTCTCTGCTGAGTCACATGGAAGTTAAGCAATCCCCCACCCCCACCCCCCGCCGCAACCTCTCTGACTTGCCCTCTGCTTTCTTCCTCACGAGAAGCTCTGGTGACTACATGATCAAGTCCTCTACCCTCAATGGTAGGTGGACATGGTGGGGGGGAGCAAGGGAAGGAAGGAGGAATGAACTAGTTTTGATGAAAAGAATTCTCCTTGACTTGGAGTGAAACGCTCGTTTGCTTTTCACTGCATATTTTGCTCACATCTGCATGAGCAATTACTCATCCTGAGAGATAATCTCTCCCCTGGTATTTGCTTCTTTTTGCAGGACTCTAACACTGCTTATATCTTATGTGAGCTCCTTGAAACTGAAGGACATTTCTCTTTTATTCCCGAAACATTACTGGCCAAAGATTCTTAGAGCCTTTCAGGCATCCTGCTTATACTCCTGACTCCCCAGGACTGCCAGGCGCCCTGACTGGTGCTGCCCGCTGCCCTCAGGTGGAAGAACCGGGCGCTGAGACAGGGAACAGAGCGTCACTCGAGCCAGAGTGCCTTGCCCGCAGGGAGTGATACTGGAGCAGATCCCCGCACATAATAAGTGCTCAATAAGTAGTCACCGAGTGGAATGATGAAATCAGTTCCTGGTCGGGTACAAGTATTCGTTGAAATAATGAATAAATGACTATCTTCCATGGGGAAAGAATTCCAGTCTCTGGAGAGCTTGCATCATTTGAACCTCCAGAGGGGATGTGGGCCGGATGAAGTAGGGAGGCGGCCACAAGCAGGGGAGCAGATGTTTGATCCAAGCCCTCCAGCCAAGGAGACCGGCACTGTGCCTGTGGGAACTTGGATGCTCTGACCTCAGGGAAGCTGACGAGAGCAGAGGGGGCCCGGGCTAGCGCGACTCCAGGGGCATTCTCGGCTCCTGCTGGCCCACTTGTCTGTGCCAGCCCCCAGCCCTGACGACTTTAACAGCCCAGCAATTATCTCCTGATCAAGGGAGGCACAGATATGTGTGGAAATCACTTTTTAGTAGCAAATACTTTTTTTGGAAAAAGCCCCAGTAAGCTGCCTGCTTTCTCTCAAGGTTCAAAGGATACCAGAGGACTGACAGGCTCATTTAATCGGATTAATAGGAAAAGTGTCCCCAGTGCAGGGGGACGTGTGTTACAGTGAATCATCAGAACTGGAGCTCCAGCTCCAGCACGTGAGTGAAAATGCTCTCTGTGAGTGCTGAGGAGTCCCACAGGGGAAGGGAACATGCTTCTTTTCAGGTTCCAGGAGGCCTGCTCCTTACTTCTCTGAGGAAGTCTCTTCGTCTCATTCAGATAAGGGCTGCACTCAGGAGAATAGACACAACCAAATGGGACGTGGGTGTCTCTTCCTCAGGCTTCCACACAGCCACCCCCCCTCTCTGGCCATTCAGGAGAAAGGACCCTGGAGTTAAGATCTTAGGACATACAGGTTCACCTAAGTCCATCACGAGACGCCCCTTAGGTCCAGCAGTAGGACCGCAGGTTTTCCCTGGCCACAAATTTAAAATTATGTTCCCTCTCAGCTGTCAAGGCAACCAGGAATCCAGACTTTTTTAGTAGGGCCTACTACAGAGCTGGATACCTTGGACACCAACTAGCTGGGTCAGGGCCCTACCTTCTGTTTCCTTATCTACACGAAGGGCAGCTCTGGCGATGTGATGTCTGAGGCCTCCCAGGAGCTTTAACATTCTTTATCCTGTACCAACCAGCTCCTTAATTATTCTCATATTGCTTCCCTACCCCGTGTTCTTTGGCAATGACCCTGTCTGGGGTGTGAATTGAGATGTCAGTGCCATACCCAAATGTATATTTCCCACAGTTGTGTCTCAGCCTGATGCTCTCTTCCTCCCGTCTGTCCCCGTTCAGATCACTCTCAGGTCTCATCAGAACCTTGGAGCTCCAGGCATTTGCTTATTCAGTACTGTTTATCAGATACCTGCAGAGTGTGAGATACTGGGTGAACAGTACAGTGCCAACAAAACAGCCACGGCCCCTGCTTTTTGGGGATCTCACACTTTTATAGGGAGACATAGTAAATAAAGAAATACATAACTGCAAATTGTAATCTGGGTTATGAAAGATGAACAGGGGTTGACCGAATTTCATTTGGGTGGTGAAAAAAGGCTGCTCTGAGGAAGTAGTATTTGATCTGAGACCTGAAAAAGAAGTTAGCTGGGCCACGAGCCATAGAGAGTCCTCCAGGTGGAGGGAAGAGCAAATGCAAAGACCTCGGCCGCAGGGAAGGGCCATATAGACCATCAGAGCTTAGTGTGTCCAAAGAACGGAAGAAATCAGCACGTCTGGAACCTAGTCGTGAGGGAGGGGCACGTGATGAGGCTGGAGGAGGGATGGATTTGTGAAGATAATGCCGGCTACTGGAGCAGACCGAAACTAGGTGCTAATCCAGGTCACACAGGCACTCATTCCATGTAGAGAACAAAATGGGTATTCCTGAGCACCAAACAGCTCCTGTCCAAGTGGTGTTTGGGGAACCACGGCTTCTTCCATCTCGTGGCCCTGCCATGTTTAATGAGCCGCCAAGGCCGGTCTGCTGTCTGCATGGAAGGTTGTGCACAGGAGACTTTTCTGGGCCCAGGGCTGCCTGGGAGTATGCCGGCACAACCTAACGGCAAGGGGGACCACGAAACGCGGTGGGACTGTGACCCGTGGGAGGAGACAAAGCAGGTGAGGCAGGCCCTGTGCGCCATGCGACAGAAGTTAGGCGAGCTGGGAGCATACCTGCCGTAAATCCCTCACCGCGTCTACACCGACATGTCCGATTGCTCATGTCTCACAGTGTGTCTAAACCTAGTTCACCATCCCCCTCAAAAAGCAGCCTTGCCCTCACTTTCTTCTTTCAGTGGTGCCATTCCAGACCTAATAGTCACCTTTTCTCCTGCTCTGTTGGTCACCTAGGCTTTCACTCTACCTCCCAGTTTCAGTTCCTGCCCGTTGAGGCTCTTTGTTGGGTCTTCTGCTGTCCTGACCCAGCATGCTCATTTGCAGTGTGGACTGTCCTCTCCCAGTGACAGTCTTTCCCAGCTGTGATGTTTTCCCAGTCTCGAGTCATCTGAGAAACTTAATAATCACATCATATGAGCTTGGAGATGAAGCTTTCTAAAAATGTGCCTTTCGTTTCTGCTCAAAAAGTTGTGACTGGTTTCCAGTTACCTGCTGAAAAAAGTTCTCACTTCTGTAGTCTGGGAGAAGTGATTGGACCCATCCTTTCCAAACTGTTCTTACTGTGTGCCCCCTGCAGCCAGCCAGGATGCCTGACTGTCCTCCAGAGTCAGCACAGATTTAGCGACTCCTGCCTCGTGCTCTTCCCCTCTGCCTGGGGCACCCTCTTCCTCTCCGTCCACCTCCCTGAATCCTACCAGTCCTTCATTGCCAGCCCTGGTTCCCAAGTCTCACCTCTCCCAGGAAGCTTTCTCTGGAAGCGGTCTCTGGAAGCTGTGTCTAGAATTCTCTGCCACTCCCCACAGTCCTTTGCACAATGGTTTGCAAATGCTTGGTGCTCAATTAATGCTTAAATTATTTCAGTTATGTGCCACTCCTTTGGCACTCGTCACATATTGCCTTTTATTGACATCTGTCTTCCAGTTAACTATAAACTTCCTAAGTAAAGATACTTTCTCCATATCTATCATTGTACCCTGGCACATCCTCAAAAAACCTAATTAATTAATGCTTTTCTGTAATTCCTGTGACACCTTGCACAGTTCCTTCCACATAGCACGTGTTCAAAACATTCTTGTTGGTTTCTTCTTGTTGTTTTCATACATGATACCTTCGTAAATGCAAAGCTTCAGTTGGCTCAGGGGGAATGCTTTTGCTGGGAATTCCAGCCCCATAGAGAGACCGTCAGGCAAAATATTGGGTGGGGAGTCGAGATTGCCAGTGACTATCTAGCCCTCTGTAGACAGCTTCCTGTTTTGCTTCTGCCCAGCTCTAGGTTTGTCATGGAGTGTTGAGCTGCAAATACTCGTACTTCCCTATTTACAGTGCTCCTTTTCCAAAAAGGAAGAAGAAGAAGGTGTAAGGGGGGTAGGAGTTGCCCTGGGTATCTTTTTAAATCTTCCATGTGACACATTATACTAGAGCCAGAAGACAGCATTGAAGCAATCAGCCGTATTTTCAGAATTTACTGTGGCTCTGTGGGGTTTCGTTTGCCTAGACTACCATCCTGCAGTAGATGAGCCCCCCGATATGATAGGAGGCCCCTCCATTCCATTTCCAAATCTACCTGATCCTCAACATTCTTGAGTCAGATAGAAAATTCAGTTCTGTCTTGTTTTTCTCTGTATCTTAATTGGTTTTCCATATGCAGGTCTCAGAAGTGGGGCTTAGCTCTGCCCATCATCCCTTAATGTGAGCGGACTAACACTGGTACCGGGGAAAGAGGAGTGACAGCAATGCTTAGCGGCAAGTCCCTTCCACCTGCCTCAGGCTTCAGGTAGAGAGCGGATGACCGATAGGGAGAGAGTGTCTCTCCAGACTGGGATGGCCAGCACCGGGTCAGATGCTGCCCCTTCTGTGAGCTACTTCCTGAATGTGTGTGGGGTTCCTGGCGGCCAGCACTCTTCAGGAAGGACATTTGGGATAAAGGGTGTGACTGTTAGCACCGGGTTTTTAGAGAGAACACTGGGGCTTCGGGGATCCCGGGATGTCTGCCTGTTGGAATCCCGAGTCACGCTGCCTGCTTCAAACCAGCATCTGCAAATTCGTGAGCGTTGAAGGCGGGTGCTCTCTGGAACCAGATCTTCCCAAGTAGGTCTGAGGAGTTGGCGGCAGCTCTTTGACCCTTCGTTCTCATTAAATCAGTTGCAGAGCAAAGACCCCCATCTTTGCTTACCTTCTCACATGCGCTTCTAGTTTTCCTTGGAGAGAGAGACTGTGTTCTGAGTGCTGGCTCATGGGAGACCCTGATAGCCTCAAAACATAAAACATCCTCCGTTTCAACCAGGCTGCTGCCAAGAACGAGGGGAGGCTAGAGAGAGCGGTCTCAAATGTTTGCTTTTTTGCCTTTGGCAGGCAGCACCTTGTGGTCCTCATTTGGGGGATCACAGGGTTTGTATAACATGTGGGGCTCTGGGCTGTGGAGGAGCAGGGCTGTGGAGCGCTGTCCTCGGAAGAATGCCAACTGGCTTGAGCTTTCTGCGCTGTAATTGTCGGCACTGCCGCCCCAGCCTGAGCTCCCGGGGTCAGGAAGGGCAGCATCACCCACCTGCCCAGAGAGGCCAGGCCCACTTGACAGCCATCACAGGCTGATTCCATGGGCAGGGCCCCCTTTCCAAAGGAAGTATTAAATTAGCATTTTTTTCTTCCTTATCCAAAAAAACTGTGCTCAGAGCCTAGACACGTCTTTCCTGCACACTGGAATATGAACAGTACAACACAGGAAGAGAGAGGCCTTCAGCAAGGCACTTTGGAACATGAGGCTTTGCGGTTGGGATTTCACTAGATGCCATGGAGGGGGGCGGGGGAGGCTTTCTCCTTTCATCCCCCGCCAGAAAACAGACAATCCAGCCTGGTTCATGCTCATCATCTTAATCACAAGCTGAAGAGGAATATTTTTGGTTAGTTTCCCTTTTTTTATATATACACAGTGCCTATTTATAGCTATTTGCTAACAGACTCTACCAATTACTTTAAAAACTTGTATTTAGAGAGAGACGAACCAAACACGTGAATGCAGAGCAGAGCCATAGTTCTGCCTTGGATTAGCCTGTTGTGGGGCAGGTCAAAATAGAGATGGTAGTTGGCACATGATGACGTCAGAACTGGACATGATCATCTGTTAGGACGTTAATTGGGGGATGATTAGAGAAAAGGCACGCTCTTCTGTCTTGTCTGTGTTATTACAAGCTTGCTGGATCCCGTGTGCATGTTTATTCTGGGCACTGTGTGTCGCAAGCCCAGTGCAACTGCTGTCTCCACAGTCATCTCTGACATCCTCTTTGCCACATCCAGTGCTCTTTCCCTGCGTTCTCGGACTTTCCTTCTCTCTGACAGTAACCATTTCCTCCAGGGAGTATTTCCTGTGGCTTCTGAGGCATTTTTCCAGTCTCACTCCTCTTCCTCAGTCTTTCCGCGGCTCCTCCCCTCTGCTTTGCCTTTCAAATGTTGGTTCTCTCCAGGGTTCCATACTCCACCCCTTTGTCTTCTCATTCCACATGTTTCTACCACTGTCACTACAACAGGAGGATGTGGAGATAAGGCACCCAGCTTGGGGGAGGGGGGTCCGGGATTTGGCCATGTGTAGGCTACATGAGGGAGGAGCTTTCTTTTTTTTTTTTTTAAGATTTTATTTATTTTATTTTTGAGACAGAGAGAGAGTGAATCTGTACAAGCAGGGGGAGCAGCAGGCAGAGGGAGAAGCCTGCTCCCCACCGAGCAGGCAGCCCGATGCGGGGCTCGATCCCAGGACCCTGAGATCATGACCTGAGCCGAAGGCAGATGCTCAACCGACTGAGCCACCCAGGCGCCCCTGACGAGGAGCTTTCTATAAAGCTTCTTATGGGCAGATACACAGGATTTCTCTGCCTGCCACCGCTACCCCTCCCCCTGGGCACAGGCTGAAGAAAGGCACGGTGGCTCATGGGGGCCCCGGAAAGGAGATGGAGCCAGAGAGAGTATCTGTCCTGTTGTCCAGGGGGGAGGGGGGAGGGGCAAGCTGAAGCGGTTGAGGCTGTGTTGATGATGAAGGCCAGAAGCAGAAGAGGGATGTCCAATTCCCTGTCTACAAATGCAGGATTGCAAGGTGATTGAGGGGCAGCACGTGTGTTCGAGGCCAGACGGCTGGGCTCCAGCCCCATGGTGGCCTGGGCAGGTCAGCGTGGGTTAGAGGCACGGGCAGTTGGACAGAATGAAGAGCCATCTGGGTAGGAGATAAGATTTTGGAGCCTAGGATACCCAGAGGAGTGTTGAGAATTGAACTCTAAAACATTTTAGAGATGAACAGAGAAAGAAGAAAAAGCAAAGGCGGCTAAAAAGCAGTCTCAGGTAGAAATAAGAACCAGCCCTGATCGAGCACTGTCTCTGTGCCAGGCATTGTGCTTAAGTGCTTTGCATGCATGTCCTCATTTAGAGACCGCAAAGGAGGAAGACGTCATAAGGAGAAGAAAATTTCAAGAAGACAGACACGCCCCCCTCCCTGGATCATCTCTGTCACACGTTATCTGTCCTGTTCATCCTGTCCTTTAGAGCCCAGCTCAGTGAGCACTGCTTTCCTGATCCTTCCAGGCAGTTT
Organism: Mirounga leonina; assembly: GCF_011800145.1. Classification (NCBI taxonomy): domain Eukaryota; kingdom Metazoa; phylum Chordata; class Mammalia; order Carnivora; family Phocidae; genus Mirounga; species Mirounga leonina. The sequence goes on along the minus strand of NW_023270426.1, from coordinate 49,898,496 downwards.
GTATCTCCTCTGGAATCACCTGGCACTTTGTACATTTTATTCACTCAGCCCACAAATGTTTATTCCCCTGTTTTAGAGTTTATGGTGTTTAATGACATTATTTTATTATTATCTTCTGGACTCTAGTTTATTCATTCTAAAGACTTAGGATCTAGCACGTGGAGTGATCACCAAAATAAATATTTGTTTAATAGGCAAATGAATCAGCAATATAAAATAGTACATTTATTCAAGATTCGGTTTGAACCAAAGTATGAGAAGCTCTCTCGAAAACACGTTTCAGATAGATACTGCTACACTTCCTGGGACAATCGGGGGCTGAGGATTCACTGAATGCTGGTTTCCTGTTGTTTGGGTTTCCAGTGCCCCATTGACACTCGGATGCTAGATATTAACCCACTGTTGGAGTTCCCTCTAACCCAGGCACACACACTCTCTGAATACTCATTATGCATAATTCAATAATGATTAACATTTGAATTCTGTCTAGGCTGAGCAAGCCACATCAAAGCTCCTTTTTCATTAGGACTTTTAAAATATCAAATATGGACTGAATGAATAAGTGTTGGAGAAACTGACTTTGTAAACTGAAAATTGTAAGCCCAGATTCATTTGAAATATGTCATGTGGAGGGCATATGTAAAAATTATGAGCATTTTGATTTTTCCCTTGTAGGTAATAAATAACATCTGTAGTATTCCTCCTCACCTTTTTCTGATTAGCTTTATGTCTGGCATATTTTCCCCAACACTCCTGTTTCGTGTTGCAAGGATTTCGCCAGGGAGAGACAGGATTCTAAAGTAGTGTGGGTGTAACAGAAGACTTGCAGCAATCAAGTGTAAGCCCAGAAATAAGGGGCAGGATGAGTTTGGTGGCGAACCTTTAAGGCTCCTCAGGCCTCTCCATGTTACCTTTCCTGGGGGGCGCACAAGAGCTGCATAGGCCCTAAGGGATGGGAGTACCCCTGAAGGGCAAACAGCACGTGGCCCACAAGCCAGCTCCACCGCACTCCAGGGCTGGCGTGGCTCCCTAGGGCCCCTCGCTCCGCACCTGTGCCCACGTGGGGGCATCCTGCAGAGCGGCCTGCACCACTGGCTTTCACCCCGGGGTCCGTGGAGCCCGAGGGGTCCTCTGGGAATTGCTGACGGCCAATCCAGGTGGAGGTTGGACAACTCTGCTTTTAGCTGTTTTGTATGACGAGCAGCTGCATACCGTTTGTTTGGAGGGAAGCGCCGTGTCAAGACGGTTGCAAGCATAGTAGGGGCTGCTGCTGAAGATGGGGGTTTCGGGTCACTGAAGCTGACAGCCAGCCAGGCAGCCAGTGTTGGGCAGGCTGAGCCTGCCAGGAGGCCAGTGCTGAGCTTGCCGGGCTCAGGGAGCTGTAGTTAAGTCCTGAGGTGACTGTGGGCATGTCGGCTGAGCCCAGTGGACCGCCAGAATTGGGAATCCCTGCTCTATTTCACCCTGTTTTCACAATGTTAACCAGACATCTCGTTTAGCATACATAACTTAGGTGGTATTGCCATGTTGTTTTTTTCCACACAATTTTCTTTTTTCATTCATTTTAAAACCACTTTATTATTTTTTTAAAGATTTTTATTTTTTTGAAAGAGAGAGAGAGAGTGCACGTGTGTGCACAGGGGCAGAGACAGAGGGAGAGGGAGAGGGACAAGCAGACTCCACACTGAGCACAGAGCCTGACTCGGGGCTCGATCTCATGACCCTGAGATCATGACCTGAGCCGAAATCACGAGTCAGATGCTGAACTGACTGAGCTGCCCACATGCCCTTTCCTGAGACAAACCACTTTATTAAGATATGATTGACATACAGAAAGCTGTGCATATTTAATATTTACAACTTGATGAGTTTTGAGACCATTGCCACAATCTGTGTCATATACAAACTCCAGAAGTTTCCTTACACCCTGTTATTATTATTTTCTTATGTGTATATGTGTATATAGGTGTGATAAGAACACTTAACATAAGATCTATCCTCTTAGCAAGTTTTTAAAGACACAATATAATATTAACTGTGGTCACTGTGCTCTACAGTAGAATTCTAGGACTTATTCATCTTACATAACTGAAACCCTGTGCCCTTTCACTACCCCATTTCCCCGTTCCCTCGTCCCCACGGTTTTCTAATAATATCTCGTTCCTGTGGTAGCTGGTCCAGGTTTCACGGTTGTTACAGGTTTGGGCAGCTGACCATACCTTGATTTTGATGGCTGTCAATCAAAGGCCATAGGTTAAACCTAAATTGAAGTGATTTATTTCAATTGGTCAATTAGTTTATCCATGTACCCAGTCGTATGGCAACTGCTGTGGGAATTCAAGAGACTTGTATTTTTATACTTACAATGAATGCAGAGAACGCTCACCACCCCCAGGATCTCATTCCATCCTCACAATTGTCCTGTAAGGTAGGCGTTATTTTTCTCCTCATTTTACATATAGGAAAACAGGAATTCAGAGTGGCTAAATGACTTAATGGATTATTCATTCTAAAGGCTATTAAAATGCACAGTGGTTTCTCAGGGTTCCTTCTCAGAACTAGCGAGTAATAATAATAGTATAAGGAATGCTGCTGGTAAATTCCTAACCATTCTGTAAACCCCAGCTTGCAAGCTGCTGGAGCCATACCTACAGCCAGTAGGGGCTGTTTCCATCTCTGAAAATTGAGTAAAAGTTTCAGTAAAGCATCAGCTCAGAGTGTGGGGTTCTAGCTCTTGTTTTCTTGGGAACTACTTTTAGAGAAAAACTTGTATTTTTAGATCTAGAATGACTTTCAAAACAAGAGTCAAGGCAACAATGAACACATTTGCATCTGGGTACATAAGTCCTTACCAGACAGCGAGATGAGAGGCAGCTGTGGCCTGAGCCCACAGTTTTCAGGACATGTCAAGCCATGAGCAGACTAGAGATCTGACCCACATGTGCGCCCAGAGCGCCCATCCAGATGGAGCCCAAATGCGCTGAGGGGGACGTTCAGGCCATGGGCAGTGGAGCTCAGACCAGCTGACACAGTAAGGACCTCAGTGACTTGAACTGCCCTTTGATTTGGGGCTCCTTTGAACTTTTCTTGGATTGAGCCATGAGGAAATTGGCCAGCCAGTCAAATGTTGAGCATAAACAAAACTTTCGTGTTTTAATAACGACGCACATTTGGCTCATGTAATAAACTAACACATTTGCCTGTTCATTAAAAAAGACAACCTGACAGGATTCCATATTTAAAAATACCTTGGGGGCGCCTGGGTGGCTCAGTCGTAAAGCGTCTGCCTTCGGCTCAGGTCATGATCCCGGGGTCCTGGGATCGAGCTCCGTGTCGGGCTCCCTGCTCCGCGGGAAGCCTGCTTCTCCCTCTCCCACTCCCCCTGCTTGTGTTCCCTCTCTCGCTGTATCTCTCTCTGTCAAATAAATAAATAAATAAAAATCTTTAAAAAATATATATATACCTTGATCACCAAATATCTGGGAAAGCTGGGGTTTTCCCCACTTAGCCCAAGTGAGTATGTTTTGCTCAAAGTACAAGTGCATATGCTGTAAAAGTCCAAAGATGGCCTCTCAGCATCAAGAGAATAAAATGGGTCATTAGAGGTAGAATAAACTTTTAGGCTGGTCTTTGTAAATTATAAACGTGATCAAAAACAGAAAGGGCTCAGTAGAAATGAAGGACAGCCCATGCAGCAGGGCAGAAAAGGGACTAAAGCCTAAAGTAGCAAATTAAAGCTTCACTATTAATGCTTTCTCCCCCTAACCCTGTTCAAACTCCAGAACATATGTGTAGGGGAGCAAATATAGGTCCTCTCCAGACCTAGACCGGAGGCGTGGTTTGTTTGGTTAGGATTTTAGCTTAGGGTGTCTTTTTTTTTTTCTGGTGTAATAATGACTTCTGCCTACTTTTCTCCTCTTTATAAGGTCTTCAGTAAAAGAGGATATAAAAGAAAAAAACTTATCTTATATTGGTAATAGCTGCCATTCGGTGACCATCATTACTAGCCATTATTACCTATTTCATAGAGTTCTTGCAAGGATTAAATGAGTTAATATACATAGAACACTTAACAGCATTCTGTAAGCATGTAGTGAGTGCTTCTAAGTATGAGCATTATTACCTTTAATGTTGACAATGGTAATACAACATACCAGATACTGTGCTAAGCACTGGATATGCCTTCTCTCACCTGCTATTACTATATTACCTTTATATAGTAAACTGAGGCATGGGGAGTTAGGAGAGTTGCCCAAGATTGCACAACTCGTATGAAAACCATTTATTGTGCATTTACTATCTGCCGGATGTAGTGCTAATGAGCGTTTCCAGTGTATCCACACATTTAGGCCACACAGCAGTCCTGTGAAATAGATGATATTATCCTCATTTTGCAGATGAGGGAATGTAGGTCTAGGGAGATCAGCTAACCCCTAAGCTCACACAGCCAGTGAATAATGGAGCTGAGATTCGAAGCCAAGCAATCCTGCCCCAGAAGGGCCCGCTGTGTCCTGCCGTGTGCTGTGGCCTTCTGGGAGACGGGTGGTCAGGGGCCTCACTGCAATCACAGGCCCTCTCCTCCTCCTGATTATCATCCCTTGCTGTACTTTCCTCAGACTCACAACATTAACTCTTCCCAAGCCGCATTCTCCAGCCACACCCAACGCATACTTGAACAACATCCCAGAGAAGAAGAGACCCAGACCATCCCCTTCACCCGTGTGCACTGATGCCTGGGACTCCTCCCTACCCTGCCTTATTTTGTCTAGCCATGAAAACTTTGTTTTCTACGAACTTTCCTCTTATTTGCAAGTCAGCTAACATGTTTATTTTATTTAAGCCTTGTACAGTTAAAAGCCTCAAGGGTTATACATCAAAATGTTAACAGCAGCTAATAAATTTAGAGATAGTTTAAATTTTCCTGTTCATACGTTTTTGTGTTTCCAACTTACATACAAGAAACATAGAAATTACGTAGAAAAATAATGTATTTTATAAAATAGAGTCCTAGGCTGTATTGGACAGTGTTTCCAAAGAGTGATGAGGATGCATTCATTGTACAGTCAAGAGAACAAGGTTGCCTTTCATGAACACCAGAAGATCAGAAGTATCCCCTGGCACTGCTCAGTCCCTTTCCCATTGGATGAGTCCATCACCCACCACTAATTAGTATCTTTCCAATTGTCATTTAGCTGCAGACCCTTTTTTCAAACAAAAATGTAGAGAAGTATAATATATTTAGCAAACACTACAAATTCTTCCTTAAGGGTTAACCAACACTGAGGGAAATGAAGACAGGGAACTGGACCCTGCCCCTAACTCACTATCCCATCTAAAGACAACTCCTGAGGTGCTTCTGGAACCCCTTCTGCTCTGGAGAACACATTCTCCACTGAAAACCATGGACCCACCTCATTCTAGAAGCCGAGCTCCTTCAGGTTTCCAGATTATGTAAGATAATGATTTCCTTCATTTGCCCGAAAATGTTTTGCTCATCCCCTTTTTTATATCCAACATCAGTACCATGACTGGTCCATCTTATAACCGAGTATGTCTGTCTGGCCAGAAAGCTCTATCTCAGAGGTGGCTGTCAGCTCCAAAGGAAAGGAGAAAGATTTTTTATGTTGTTCTTCTCTTTGAACCCCTAATTTCTGCCCAGAGGTTAGCAAATCCAGTGTCCTTTTCTCCTCTGTCCAGCAGCTTGCATGACTCTCGGAATATGCTAAGAACCATTGAAGTTTACACTCTAAAGGGGTGAATTGTGTCATATGTCAATTATATCTTAATAAAGGTCTTAGAAAAAGAAGTTTAATTTTAAAAAATACTTAAATTCCTCTTGTGCCTCCCTGTTGATGAGAAGAAAAGGGACAGTTCCTCAGGCTGGCTTTTCACCCTTCCTGAGGCTGTTTCACGCCTGTACCAGCCACGTGGCCTAAGCCTCCAGCAGCACTTGCCTCCCTGTCCTTCAGAGGCTCTCCATCACTGAGACTGCTTCTCTTATTCTTCGGGCTCAAAGTACCTTCTTCACCTTCTGTTGGTCCAATTTGCAGTCATCTGCTGTTTCAGCAGTGCTCGTCATTGATGTGCCTGGGCACTGGGTAAGGCCTCGGGGTTATAGGGCTAAATCAGACCCAGGCCGTACCTTACATTGTGTTATGCTGGAAGAGGGGTGGAGTGGTGGATAACAAAAACGTGCATCCTTCAGGTCCTGCCTAAAGTCCCGCTTTCTTTATCTATCTTCCTGTGTGCCTCAGCCTGTATCAACTTCTTCCTACTGTGATCTTTTATAATATTTACTGTCTGACCTTAATGATATTCTTCCTGATGTTGTTTATTCAACCACTTTATATGTAATATCTTCCTAATTCATTTGTATGATTGCAAATACACAGCTCCCTTGCATATGGTTTTCTATTGCAGCGGTAACAAATTATCACAAAGTTTGTGGCTTAAAAGAACACAGACGTATTGTCTGACAGTTTTGTTGGTCAAAAGTGCAATATGGGTCTCACAGGGCTAAGGTCAAGGTTTCAGAAGTGCTATATTCCCTTCCATAGGGTCTAGTACAGAATCCATTTCCTTTGCCTTTTCCAGGCTCTGGGGCCTCTCACATTCCTTAGCTCATGGCCCCTCCTCCACCTGCAAAGTCAGCAACACTGCCTCTCAGACCCATCTCCCTCTGACCAAAGTCAGGAAAGAGTCCCTGCTTTTATGGACTCATGGTTAGACTGGGCCCACTCCAATAATAGGAGATAACCTCCACATTTCAGGTCCTTACCCTTAGATATATGTGCAAAGTTTCTTTTGCCTCTCTAAGGTAACATACCACAGGTTCCAGGGAAGTTAGGACATGGACATCTTTGGGAGTCACTATCTTGCCTTTCACCCTGTTTTATACTTCTTTGTATTGCATATGAGATGGATGGAAAAAGAAAATATGCAAACACTAACAACAATGACGACAGCTAATAATCTGTACATCAGAGTAGACTAAAGGGGGAAGGAGTTGTTGGAAATAAAGAGAGGCTTCTCAAAATTATAAAAGGAGGAATCAGCCAGAAAATTATAATGTTTCCAAATGGGTAAGCACTTAATAATATAGTCTCAAAAAATAACAAAGCTTGGAGGAGAAATAAACAAATTCTCAGTCGCAGTAAGAAATTTTCTACATAATTCTCTCAGTAACTATTAGAACAAGCAAACAAACCAAAAAGTCAGTACAGATGTAAAACATTTGAACAGCATAGTTAACAAATTATGATATATATGGATCACTGCACCTAACAACTTGAGAATACATGTTTTGTTTTGTTTTGTTTTGTTTTTAAGTGAGAATGGAACATTATACAGTTGACCACATACTGGGCCATAAAGCAAGTGGAAACACATTTCAAAGGATTTAAATCATATACTGTACATCTGACATGACTCTAAAGTTAGAAGTTTATTTTTTAAAAATCCATGGATCTATTTTCTAATCGTAATGGAATTAAACTGGAATTAGTAACAAAAGGATAACAGGAAATTCTCAAATGTTTGGCCATTAAGAGATACACTTTTGAACAATCCATGAGTCAGAAAGGCAATTATAATGAAAATTTGAAAATATTTTGATCTGAATAACAAAGATGCATATTTAAAGCTTACATGATAAAAATAAATTGGTGCTTGGATGAAAATTTATAGTATTAAATGTATATATCAGAAATGAAAAAGTACTAAAAATTAATTACTTAGGAAGCTATAAATACAAGAGCCAATTAAGGGGTGCCTGGGTAGCTCAGTCAGTTAAGCATCTGACTCTTGATTTCAGCTCAGGTCATGATCTCAGGGTCATGAGATCGAGCCCCAAGTTGGGTTCTGTGCTGGTGTGGAGACTGCTCAAGATTCTCTCTCCTTGCTCCTTCTCTCTACCCACTACGTCCTCTCTCTCAAAAAAAGAAGAGCAAATTAAGCCAAAAGGAAACAGAGGGAAGGAAATAATAAAGAGAAGAGGCAAATTTATGAAATAGAAAACAAACATACTACAGAGAGGGACTACTAGGTAAAATGTTGGTTTGAAAAGACTAATAAAATCAATTAACCTTTAACAAAATTTATCATGGGAAAAAAAGTGGAAAATACACATTGCCAGTATCAGGAATGAAAAGATATTACTACAGATGCTACAGACATTAAAAAGATAATACAGAGATAAAAATTTGTATGAACTAAACAAATTCCCAATACACTTTACCAAACTAAGAAAAAGAGAAATAGAGGATCTGAAGAGTTTTATATCTGTTAAAGAAATTAAATTAATAAATAACCTGCCCACAAAGAAAATTCTAGGCCCCCATTGTTTTACAAATGAACTCCTACAACGGGACGCCTGGGTGGCTCAGTCGGTTAAGCGTCTGCCTTCGGCGCAGGTCATGATCCCAGGGTCCTGGGATCGAGTCCCGCATCGGGCTCCCTGCTCCGCGGGGAGCCTGCTTCTCCCTCTGCCTCTGTCTCTCTCTCTGTCTCTCATGAATAAATAAATAAAATCTTTAAAAAAAAAACAAAAAAAACAAATGAACTCCTACAAATATTTAGGAAGTAACATCCATCTTACACATACTCTTCAGGGAACACATCCAGTTCCTTTTATAGGACCAATATAACCTTGACTCAAAAACATGACAATATTTCAAGAAAAAAATTAATAGAGCAATTTGTCTTAAGCGTAAGTGCAAAAACCCTAAAATAAATGTGAATCCAGGAAATATAATCAATCCCAAACAAAATGTGAATCCAGCAATATATAAAAATGACAAGCTTCATGATGAAAAGGGGTTTATTCCATAAATGCGGGTTGGTTTAGCATTTAAGAATCAATAAATATAATTCATTGTGTTAAAAGATAAAAGAATAATTATGATATTTTCAGACGCAGAAGAAACATAGTAAAATTTAACATCCATTTATGATTAAAAAAAACTTAGTGAATTGGGAGTAGAAAGGATCTTCTTTGATAAAGCATAGCTACAAAAATTTTATATTGACATCATACTTAACAGTAAAATATTAAAAGCTTTTCACCTGAAATCAGGAATGAGATAGAAATTCTCACTTTCACTACTTTTATTCAAATTTATACTAGAGATTTTGTCCAGTGTCATAAGGTAAGAAAAAAAAAACTAAAATAAGATGGGGAGAAGCCAATGTCATTATTTGCAGGTGTCATGATAGGATGCATAGATATTCCAAGGACTCTATAAACAAAGGATTAGAATTAACAAATGAATTTTGCAAAGTCACTGGGAACAAGGTCAATATCTAAAAAAGCCAATTGTATTTTTATATGCAACATCCAGAGTATGAAATAAATTTTTATTTTTTATTTTTTATTTATTTATTTTTTAAAAGATTTTATTTATTTATTTGAGACAGAGAGAATGAGAGAGAGAGAGCACATGAGAGGGGGGAGGGTCAGAGGCAGAAGCAGGCACCCTGCCGAGCAGGGAGCCCGATGCGGGACTTGATCCAGGGACTCCAGGATCATGACCTGAGCCGAAGGCAGTCGCTTAACCAACTGAGCCACCCAGGTGCCCTGAAATAAATTTTTAAATGTTGTTTATAATAGTATTAGAACACATTAACCAAGTAGGAGTAAAACTAAGAAAAGACATATAAGACCTCTCCACAGAAAATCATAAACTGTTTTCAAGAGAACATACGGGGATCCACCACACTCATGAGTTATAAGTCTCAATATTTGAAGACAACAATACCCCCAAATTACTCCCTGGAGTCAATATCATCATAATCAATATCCCAGCAGCTAGTTTGTGAAATTTAACAAGTTACTCCTAAAATTTATATTGAAAATGCAAAAGGCCAATAATGATGAAATCAATCTGGAAGAACAACAAGGTTGGGGACTTATACTAGCAGATAGAAGAACATATTATAAATCTACAGTAATTAAAATAGTGTAGTATTAGCATAAGGATAGACAAATAGACCAGTGGGACAGAATAGAAACTCTAGATCTCAGCGGTCCAATGCAGTAGTCACTAGTCACATGTGGCAATTTACGTTTAAATTAATTTCCTCAGTTGCACTAACTGCATTTCACATGCCCAGTGGCCACGTGTAGCAAGTGATTGCTGCAATGGACAGCACAGATAGAGAACATTTCTGTCACTAAAGAAAGTTCTATTGGACCATGCTGCTTCAGAGACAGACTCACCATAAATGGAAATCAGATGTTTGACAAAGGTGTCCCTGAAGATGAGTAGAAAAGAACAGTCTTTTCAACAGTCTTGGTCAGATGATAGCCATCTTTGAAAAATGAATCTCGAGTCCTACCTCACTTCACACACAGCAGTCAGTTCCCTGTGGGTTCTGAGTCTAAATGCAAGAGGCTGTGGAACCTTCATGCAAGGGAGTAACATCCAGCAATGGAAATGAATGAAGTGCTGGGAACAGGCTGAACCTCAACACCAAGGGTGAATCTCACAAACATTATGAGATCACTTGGAGCCAGAAATAAAAAAGAACAAGCTGTATGGTTTCTGTTTACATGAAGTTCAAAAGCAGGCAGAAAGAACTCTACTGTTGGATAGCAGGTACCTTTGAAGGAGGGAGGTGACTGAAGGCTGCCCACACGGGCTTCTGAAGTCCCAGGAATGTCCTGTCTCTTGAGTGGGCTGTGTCTACAGGAGTGTCCAGTCTTCATCAGCATCTTCTGTGCACTTTTCTCTATGGGTGTTATTTAAAAATGTTTTTTAAAGCAACCCTTGGATTGACATGGAAAAAGAAAGATAATTCTTGCTGACTGAATGATTTTTAAAAATGAAGATTCTGTCTAAAATGTTTAGATAGGCAACAATTTTAAGTCTGAAAGTATCAGGTATAGGGTATGGAGAAAGGGAGATATTACTGGTAGGAGGGCCAATTAACATGTGTTGTAAAGTTGGAAAGGTGTGCACCTTGCAACCAGACAGTTTTGCTTCCAGACACGAATCCTAGAGAAACTCTCGCTCATGTGCACAAGGAGACATGGGCAACAGTGCTCACTGCAGGAGAGTTTATAATAGGGGGAAAAAAAGAATAATTGAAGGAACCAAAATGCCTAACAGAAAAATGGATAAATAAAATGTGATTTTTTTTATATAGTGAAATGTGATTTTTTTTATATAGTGAAAAAACAGTTAAAAGGACTATATGTATACACAAACATAATCACAGAGCTCTAAAAATACTGTAGTGGATGAAAAAAGCAAGTTGCAGAGTATGTTTAACATATATATCGACATTTTTAAAGTATACAACATGTCTAGATATTATTCTTTGATGCATGCATATGTCACTCAATTTTTAAATGGCGGCAGGATACACTGGGCACTGAAACCATGACAGCAGCAGCCTCGGGGTGGGGGGGAGGAGGCCGAGATTGAGGATGGGGAAAAATTGTCACATGGAAACTGTCCCTTCGTTTTCATTGTTCTGATTCCTTTTTTTTTTTTTAAGCAAGCATGACAAAATGTTAACATTCTAGGTGTTGAGTTGCAGGGTGTTAGATTATTCCTTGTAATTTTCTCTTTGTTTAATTTCTCAATAAGAAAAAAATAGAGTTGACATAATAGCACCTTCCGTCATTTAGTCTTAGACTTATTTATTGTTTAGGTATTTTATGTTCCTGTTTGTTTTAAGAAAAAAATGTATATAAATATGTTTAGCCAAGACATCTGAATTTCCTCTCTTTGTTTATGTTTGCAAAGCATACTTGTTTGATTTAACATTCTCTGGTATCGAAGTGTGTCCTTTGTGCAAGCTTGTGAGGAGTAAATCATGAGGGCTCACAGTCCCACCACAGTCTGTGTATTAAGAACGCATTTCCTACGATAGACATCCTCTGCGCCTCGATCTCGGCAAGCATCCGTTTGTATTGGAGCCAAAATATCCACAAGCAGGCAGAGAAGCAAGAAGTCAAAAGATCTGCTGTTTGGTGCTAATGATTTGTTGGTACTTGATTGTGAAGACTGAAGGTCTGAAACCACCGATGTTTATTGGCTCCGTCTCCAGTATGTCCCTCCAGGGTCATTTCCACAAGAATGACTGGAAGAACAGGACCCTGCCTTTTCCCCCACAAACAGTGCTTCCCGCAGGAAGCCGGTTCTGGCAGGGAGGAGGGTCAGAATCTTTATGACAGGATGGTGGACAGATGGGCCAGCCGCCATGGTGGACAGCGGACTGTTCCTGACAGCACACACACACACAGCTCTTAGCCCTTGGGCGGGTGGTCTGGCAGCCTTTGGAAATACACCCAAGGTGATTTGCTATGACCCTGTTTGAAAAGTTGACAGGTAAATGTGCACTGAAAACAGACTAGATATTTTATAGTTAGGCCCTAAATCGAGGCTTTTAAACATGCACAGGTATGACTGAGGTGGGGACCGCCATACCTTGTCCTCACAGATAGACCAGGTCTTTTTTTTTTTTTTTTTAAGATTTTATTTATTTATTAGAGAGAGAGAGAGCACAGAGGGGTGAAGGGCAGAGGACGAGGGAGAAGCAGACTCCCCACTGAGCAGGGAGCCCAACGGGGCTCAATTCCAAGACCCTGGGATCGTGACCTGAGCTGAAGGCAGACGCTTAACCGAATGAGCCACCCAGGCGCCCCCTCCACCAGGGTGTTTAACTAGAGTAGAACTCAGAACTGCACCTTACTCACTCTTGACAAGCAGGCCACAGAGGGAGTTATCCAAAAGAAGGAACTGAGCATGCTCATTTCAGATCTTTTGTCTGTCTGATTTTGGGGCCAGCCTGCCCCCAGGATATATGCAAGCACTCAGGTCTGCTCTCAGCTCTGAGGTAGCCCAGTGGGTGTCCAGCAAGATCAGTGATGAGTGGCTTAGGCTGTCTAAGTCAAGGGTCAGTTAGTAGAAAGGCCTCTCTGCCACAGATCTGAAGCTATCTTCTCTCCAATCAACTTTATCAGTAACAAAGGCAATATTTTTAGCTCCAGCCGTCTGGTCTCCACCTTTCAATTGGTTCCAAATTCAAGAAGGTGGGGGAGTAGGTACTATTAATTGCTTCCCTCAAAAACCTAATAGTCAATTAGTATAAGATCCCAAGATGATAAATTAAGGTAACCCAAGAATTTGTATACCAATTCATTCTTACACCCATAATTATCCTGTTTGAATAGTTAACTGAACATTTCTCAGTTACTTTTAGATTTCATCAGTGTGGCTAAACAAATAAATATAGTACTATTGATCGTGGCATGATTGAACTCTCATAGCTTGAGAGAGACTCCATTAAAATGTATATGTTATAATCTATTTCATTATCTACATAGGGATAAGTATATATATATATAGAAAATGTATCCATCTAATCTGATCATTTAACAGCAGAAAGAAAAGAGGCACACACAGAAAACAACCTACCCTGCTATAGCAGAACACTGTTCTACATAGGGCCAGCTGTACGTTGGCAGAACAGTGATTTTAAGGATGAATTAGTGTTCTAATCTCGTTGGGATTCCCTTTATATTTGTGGTGGTTTATGACTGATGTTTAATGGAACTATAGCTTTCTGTTTATATTTAATAGAAGACTCATTTCTGTGGTGGGATACACATTTACACTCCAGAGTTGAATAAAAGCTACCGTTCTACAAGGAGGATATTAAATGTTGATTTATAATGACACATTTCAATAACAGTGACCTAATGCTTCCACACTGTTTCTTCCCAGGTCCTGGGAAGAGCCTGGCTCCAGCAAAGGATGATTCTTCTCGTCCAGAACATTTCTCCTTCAACACATCTCTCCATGCTGCAATTAGACACAGGAATTGGAAACTTCTCACCGGCTACCCAGGTAGAATGCTGAGCATTTCCCCCCAGAACAGCGAGGAAAATTTTACCAAAGTGACAACTGCCTTTTGCAGAACATACCTCTGGGGCTGCTGAATGAGGAATGGTTTGATCTCCTGTCCTGACAAAAGAAGACTGAGAATTAACTGTAGGTGGGGGGTGAAAGGAAGCAGTGTCACTCTAATGTGTCATGGAAAATAAGGATTTCAGAGATGTGTGGCTGCCGAGCACAGCACGTCTAGCTAGCAAGGAGAATCTCTGAAAGCTACATCCCCAACCAATTGCGTAGCTGAAGGAGGTGGTTGCTTCCCCTGAGCACATTCTCTAAAAATAACGTCTTTTACATACTTTTAAAATGTGGGGTGTGATGGCTAAGACTGTGATGCCGTTAAGCAGTGTTTATAATGATGACATTCTTGGCATTTGTGGCCAGACAATTCTTTGTCTGGTAGTGTCCCGTGTATTGCAAGATATCTTAGCTTCCCCGGCCCATGAGCACGGTATGCCAGGAGCAGCTCCCCTAAGTCACTCGGACAACTGAAAACTCCCCCGCCCCGCACGCACACACGCACGCACTTTCCTGGAAGCCCCTGGTTGTGAAGCCCTGAACCGTGTCTAGTTAAAGCACCGGAAGTCAGAGACCGAGATGGATGTCGGTACAGCATCAAGGGCCGCGTGTTTGTCACGTGTTCCTGCCCACGTCCCCACTCAGCCCTCTCCCCCAGTCTCCTTACTTGAAGTGCGAACCTGCCTATGATGCTTCTCCGCCAGTAAACTCTTGCAATTCTTTGCCAGGCTGTGGTTGCTGGTTTCCTCCACCGTCTCAAAACAATGTTTCTGTGATACCCTCATCGGACCCACCGACCAAGACCCTCTGGCTCTTTGATATTGACCAGGACCCGGAAGAAAGACACGACCTGTCAAGAGAGCATCCCCATATCGTCCGGCAGCTCCTTTCCCGCCTGCAGTTCTACCACAAACACTCGGTGCCCGTGCACTTCCCGGCGCAGGACCCGCGCTGTGACCCCAAGGGCACTGGGGCCTGGGGCCCGTGGATGTAGGACTTCTGCAGCCCTGGGGAGCCAGACCACCTTTCTGTTACAAGTTGGACTTCAGGCTTTTACTCCTCCTGTACCTCTCGTCTCATTTGCTCTCCCAGCCTGGGTTCCCCTGGCCCTTCTCTTGTTCCTCAACCACGCTGAGGTGTCTCATTGCAACCCCCAGTGCATTTAAAAGCTGATAAAACCTGGAACACTCCTGTTGTTGGCCAGGGTGTGTGTCTAGGGGAGAGGGTGGCTGAATTCAATCTCTTGTTCCTGAGCCGTGGGACAGCTAGGAACTTGACTTGGAATAGGAGGTTCTCACTGAGTCCTGGAGGCTGGAACAGCTGGCTCTTTTTGCCTCACAAGTCAGATGTTAGATCTCCCTCTGCCAATAGCTGGGTTTTATTGGAGTGCCTCATGTTTCTTGTAACAAATGTAGGGAGCAGACTGTTTTTAATGGTTCTGTTGGCCAGGGGATCTCCCTGTCTGTGAGATATCATGTTCAGGCATTCCATGTGAATAACCCCCCTTGGTTCACCCCTCACTTACTCACCCTGTCACTCATCTCATCATGGAGCATAAGGCCCATTTCATAGTTACGGTCAGCATGGCAATATGCCTGCTTCTTGGTTTTGGTTATTACAATAAAGAAATGTGTTTTTATCCCCAGTTGTTTTTTTTTTCCCCAGCCACTGCTCATTTTGTCTAGACTTCCTGCTACCCCCCTCACCTGTGGTTCTTTTCCTAACCTCCTTTTGACTCAGGCATCCTGTGCCTGGGAAGGCTGCTTCGCCTCTCCACTCTGAGCACCACTGGTTTTTGGAAGACTGCTGTGCCCTATCTTCCTTTTGCCTCTAACACTGAAGCTAGAGCCCTGCCCAGAGAAGGTGGTCAGGTCTGGCTCTGCAGGCCTGCTCGTGGTGGACAAGAAGTGGCCGAGTGGGTGATGCTCAGGTCTGTGTCATCTGTTTGGTGAAGACTTTTCTAAGTTGCAGAGTTTATTTTCATGATCGTGGCTTTGTCTCGTAATGTATTATGAGTTGCATGCTATTCCCTAGCAATTAAGAGAAACCCCAGGAAACAATAATTTTGTCTTGGGATGATGGAAGTGGGCAGTTTAAAGGAAATGGCCAGCATCTGAGATATTGGGCCTCAGTAAAGCAAAGGAGACCACATCCACGTTTCCCTTATTTTCACTTTTACTGCTTGTGTTGAGGTTCTGGGGTGGGGGAAAGAGGATGCGCAGTTTGACCCTCCAGCCCTTTCGCAGTCCCACTGAGGTCCTACTAATGTGGATCTGTCCAGATTAGCTCTCGAGAGTGTCAGACTCAGAGAGCTATGTGCAAAAACTATACTCTTTTTCCCATGAGCTCCACTGTTTTGTTCACTGCTCGTCACCAATGCCTGGATCAGTGCCTGTTACAAAGAAGGCAGTCAGTACTTTTTTTTTTTTTAATGAATGAATGGACAATTGAACAAAAGAGAAAGTCGCACACCATGCAAGTGCAGTGAGCTAAACACATCCTCCAACTGTTGCTTTTCTGTTCTCAAGCTGCCCTCCTGGGGTAGGAACAGAGTCTGCATATCTGGATGGTCACAGATACTCCATAGTGAAGCCATAATGTCCTCTCCAGGTGAGAAAAGGGGAAACACGCCTGCCAAAGATACTCTTTTGGCAATAATCCTCCATTCTCTTGTTTGTAGGACACTAGAAACTAAAGCCAGCCAACGATGTGATATAGGTCCTTGTGTAGCCATCCTTCAATTCAGTAGCAATATTTTCTGGTCGCCTCTAATATGTATTGTATTAAAATAAGATGATTGGAAGGAAATGGTGCTAAACTGAAGACACCAATTATCAACCTCTACCCCACTCCTGGGTTGGCAACCGGTCAAAATGCCATCACCTACCACCCGCACACCTGTGGCAGATACTATGAACGAACTGAGCCCAGATGTTCCTCTGGATCCTTCTAATCCCAGTGTGTATTAATACCAGAAGACTAGAGGCCATCACTACATGACACCCATTCGCCCTCCCTGCTGTGCTCCCGGGGCCACCCCAGTTCTGTTGGTGGCCAAGTACAACATGGATGTTCTGCACTCAGTGGATTTAAAGGGAGTTGTAAAAACTACTTGTTGTAAAACTTTTATTTGATATTTTATTTTATCCATAATAGAATATATCTCATTAGTTTTCTTTATTCTGTATAAGGATGTGAACAGATTCATATTAATGTTGTTTCTCTCCAAATTTGCTCACCTTTAAAGAAAAGTTTTATTGATTTAATGGTTTTTCTTTGTTACTACATGATTGTTCCAGATCTGGGGAATAAAAAGTTACTTTATTCTTTAAAATGTGTCAGTGGGGAGTTTCCATTTGAGTGATGAAAAGTTCTGAAACTGGACAGTGGTGGTGTTGGCACAACATGCCTCTGAATTGTATACTTTAGAATGGTTAAAATGATAACTTTTATGTGGTTTTGCCACAATTTTTTAACGTGTTGGCCCATTTTATGGTATGTAAATTACATCTCAATAAAACTGTTAAATAAATAAACGTAGCAAAAATATCAGAACTGAAAAAAACATGCCAGTCATTTGCCCCAAGAGTGCATACTATAAAATAAGTTATTGGAGGGAGGTCAGGAGAGGGTAGGAGTGAATATAAAGTGAGAATAAGAGAGTGTGTTTGTTCTCTCTTGCTGTATAACAAATTACCGCCCAACTTAGCAGCATAAAACAATAAACATTTATTACTTCCCACTCTCTAGGGGGGTCAGGGCTCTAGGAGTGGCTTAGCTGGGTGCTTCTGGCTCAGGGCCTCTCATGAGATTAGAGTCAAGCAGCTGGCCTGGGCTGCAGTCATCTGAAGGCTTGTCTGGGGCCAGCGGATCCCCTTCTAAGATGACTCAGTCACAAGGCTCTTGGTTGGAGGCCTGTGTCCCCCACCCTGTGGGCTTCCCCACAGGCTGCTTGAATAGCCTCACACATGGCAGGCAACCTCCAGCGGAGCAAGTCGTCGGGAGAGACACAGAGCAAGAGGAGGCTCCCGTGTGCCTTAATGACTCCACCTCCAAAGGGCTGCCATGTCACTTCTACCTTTTTGTGCTTCCTTAAAAATAAGTTACAAAGTCCAACCTTTACACAAGGGAGGAGAATTAGGTCCTGCCTTTTGAATGCAGTGTCAGATATGTGGACATATTTGATACCACCATGGACAACAGAGGAGAACAGGCAAATGGAGCCCCCTGGGGAATAGATTGTCTGATCAATGCCACATGCATTTATCAAATTCTGGTAGTTGAAGACAGATGGGAGAAAAAGCATTCAACTTTGCTATTTAGTGGTTAGAAGGACCATGGACTAATTGTTTAACCCTAATCTACGCCTCGGGGGTTTTTTACTGGTAGGATGATGGGTGGGTTGAACTGAGTAGATCCATTTTGCCCAGAACAATGCCTGACACATAGTATATATTAAATAGATGGTGGTTGACTGACTCTCAGAGGACTGAATTCCAGTGTAAGAATGTGAAATAAAACTGTGCTGGGGCACCTGGGTAGCTCAGTCAGTCAAGCACCCAACTCTTGAATGTGGCTCAGGTCATGATCTCAGAGTTGTCAGATCAAGCCCTGGCTCTGCACTCAGCAAGAAGTCTGCTTGAGATTCTTTCTCTCTCCCTCTGCCCCTCCCTGCTGCCAACTCTCTCAAATAAATCTTAAAAAAAAAAAAAACTGTGCTAAAAATAGCCTGAGACTGTGCTCCATCTTGAAAAACATTCGTTTCCTGAAAATATGATTTAAAAAACTAATTTTTTGAATGCTTACTATATTCCAAGTATTGTACAAGGTGCTTTAAAAGAATTATCTTGTTGCCCAAGGAAAATAAAGGCAATTTTCTTCTTAAGAAAAAAATAAAAGAATTATCTCGTTTAATATAATTTTAAACTAACCAGAGGTAATGTTTATAAAATCTGTTCAATCTTAATTATAAAAGACATACTTGGTTTTCACCCCCTTACATTTTAAAAATATCCAATCTTTATGCAAACATATAATTACTTAAATCAAGAAAATAAGAAGAGGGGCGCCTGGGTGGCTCCGTTGTTAAGCATCTGCCTTTGGCTCAGGTCATGATCCCAGGGTCCTGGGATCAAGCCCCACATCGGGCTCCTAGCTCAGCAGGAAGCCTGCTTCTCCCTCTCCCACTCCCCCTGCTTGTGTTCCCTCTCTTGCTGTGTCTCTCTTTGTCAGATGAATGAATAAAATCTTAATAAATAAATAAATAAATAAATAATGAATTATTTTGTCTTTTTAAAAAGTTCACCAGAGAAATAACCCAAGTGTCAATCAACAAACAAATGGATAAACAAAATCTATCTACACAATGGAATTCAGCCATAAAAAAAGTGGAGTTCTGATACATGCTACAACGTGGATGAACCTTGAAAATATTAAACTACAAAGCCAGACACAAAAGGGTAGATATTATGTGATTCCACTTACGTGAAATACCAAGAATAGACAAATTAACAGAGACAGAAAGTAGATTAGAGGTTACCAGGGGCTGAGGGGAAGGAAGAACGGGAGCTATTACTCAATGGATAAGAGTTTCTTTTGGGGTGATGAAAACATTTTAGAAATAGTGATGATGATTACACAGTAGTGTAATTTTTTTAAAAGATTTTATTTATTTATTTGAGAGAGAGTGAGAGAGAGCATGAGAGGGGAGAGGGTCAGAGGGAGAAGCAGACTCCCCGCTGAGCAGGGAGCCCGATGCGGGACTCGATCCAGGGACTCCAGGATCATGACCTGAGTTGAAGGCAGTCACTTAACCAACTGAGCCACCCAGGCGCCCAGTGTAATTGTAATTAATGCCGTTAAATCATACACTTAAAGTTAGTTAAAATGACAAATTTTATATATATAGAAATTTATATAGAAATGACAAGTTTTATATATAGAGAGAGAATTTATATCCTATATATAGAATTCTATATGTAGAATATAAATTCTATATATATAGAGAGAGAGAGGGAGAGACAGAGACAGAGAATGGAGTTTAGGTCCTCCAACCTACCAATATAGCTGCACTTTTAGTTCTTTCATAGATTGGACTCCCGTATAAGACAAAACTAACATGGTGATAGAAGTCACAAAATTTTTTCCTTGGGGAGGAGTATTGACTGGGAAGGGGCATGATGAAACCTTTTGGGGTCCAGAAAATGCTCTGTATCTTGGTCTGGGTGGTCTTTACATGGCTGTATCCATATGTAAAAATTCACTAAAAAGTATGCTCAAGTTTTGTACGTTATGGTTTAAATGTTATACCTAATTAACAAGTACTTTAAGACAAAAAAAACCTGCCCTTAGAGTAAGAGAGCACTACATATTTATCTCATGTGTTACCCAAATGTGCTTGGAAACCTGCAGACAATTGTAAAGAAAACATTTTACACGCTGCAAAGACATTCACTATTTGAAGAAGCCTTTTTGTGATTCCTTTTGTAAACACAAATTTAGGTTTTTGTGTTTACAAAACCTGAGCACGTCGATTTGGCATTCCTTAATTGAGATTTTGCTACCCTGCATTTCCTGAAGGGTTCTTCTCCCCTACGTGCTGATGCTGGGGGGAGAGGTGCAAAGACCAGGAAATGACAGGAGCGAAACTGTAGGCTGACCTCTGCCCGAGGCTTACGATCCAATTCTGTAGGACCAAGTTCTTTCCAGCTTAACAGTTGTTAAGAACATCCCAGCCAATACTAAACATATTGAAGTAGTTATTATTC